>NW_028126355.1:600000-943880 GCF_965194825.1 Balaenoptera physalus | reverse complement strand
CCATTATAAAGAAATCACATTAGGATTCTCTTTTTAAGCTGTTCTTTAAAACACTAGTGCTTAGGAAATCTATTGGAGGCAGAAGCAGTCAAGGGTAGCCTAGGGTTAGGGTTAGGCTTAGGGTTAGGCTTAGGGTACGGCTTAGGGTACGGGTTCGGGGAGGGCTTCGGGTACGGCGTAGGGTATGGGTTAGGGTTAGGGTTAGGGTTAGTGTTAGGGTTAGGGCTCGGTTTAGGGTACGGGTTAGGATTAGGGTACGTGTTAGGGTTAGGGTAGGGGTTACCGTTAGGGTACGTGTTACGGTTAGGGTAGTTATTAAACCTATCCCACTCTCTAGTTACCCCTTAGCACGTAAAGGAATATTATTTGTGGGTCCAGCCATGGAGAAGAGTTTAGACACTAGGATAAGATAAGGAACACACCCATTATAAAGAAATCACATTAGGATTCTCTTTTTAAGCTGTTCCTTAAAACACTAGTGCTTAGGAAATCTATTGGAGGCAGAAGCAGTCAAGCGTAGCCTAGGGTTAGGGTTAGGCTTAGGGTTAGGCTTAGGGTACGGCTTAGGGTACGGGTTCGGGGAGGGCTTCGGGTACGACGTAGGGTATGGGTTAGGGTTAGGGTTAGGGTTAGTGTTAGGGTTAGGGCTCGGTTTAGGGTACGGTTTAGGATTAGGGTACGTGTTAGGGTTAGGTTAGGGGTTAGGGTTAGGGTACGCGTTAGGGTTAGGGTAGTTATTAAACCTATCAAACTCTCTAGATACCCCTTAGCACGTAAAGGAATATTATTTGGGGGTCCAGCCATGGAGAAGAGTTTAGACACTAGGATTAGATAAGGAACACACCCATTATAAAGAAATCACATTAGGATTCTCTTTTTAAGCTGTTCTTTAAAACACTAGTGCTTAGGAAATCTATTGGAGGCAGAAGCAGTCAAGGGTAGCCTAGGGTTAGGGTTAGGCTTAGGGTTAGGCTTAGGGTACGGCTTAGGGTACGGGTTCGGGGAGGGCTTCGGGTACGGCGTAGGGTATGGGTTAGGGTTAGGGTTAGGGTTACTGTTAGGGTTAGGGCTCGGTTTAGGGTACGGGTTAGGATTAGTGTACGTGTTAGGGTTAGGGTAGGGGTTAGCGTTAGGGTACGCGTTAGGGTTAGGGTAGTTATTAAACCTATCCCACTCTCTAGTTACCCCTTAGCACGTAAAGGAATATTATTTGGGGGTCCAGCCATGGAGAAGAGTTTAGACACTAGGATAAGATAAGGAACACACCCATTATAAAGAAATCACATTAGGATTCTCTTTTTAAGCTGTTCCTTAAAACACTAGTGCTTAGGAAATCTATTGGAGGCAGACGCAGTCAAGCGTAGCCTAGGGTTAGGGTTAGGCTTAGGGTTAGGCTTAGGGTACGGCTTAGGGTACGGGTTCGGGGAGGGCTTCGGGTACGACGTAGGGTATGGGTTAGGGTTAGGGTTAGGGTTAGTGTTAGGGTTAGAGCTCGGTTTAGGGTACGGGTTAGGATTAGGGTACGTGTTAGGGTTAGGTTAGGGGTTAGGGTTAGGGTACGCGTTAGGGTTAGGGTAGTGATTAAACCTATCCCACTCTCTAGATACCCGTTAGCACGTAAAGGAATATTATTTGGGGTTCCAGCCATGGAGAAGAGTTTAGACACTAAGATAATATAAGGAACACACACATTATAAAGAAATCACATTAGGATTCTCTTTTTAAGCTGTTCCTTAAAACACTAGTGCTTCGGAAATCTATTGGAGGCAGAAGCAGTCAAGGGTAGCCTAGGGTTAGAGTTAGGCTTAGGGTTAGGCTTAGGGTACGGCTTAGGGTACGGGTTCGGGGAGGGCTTCGGGTACGGCGTAGGGTATGGGTTAGGGTTAGGGTTAGGGCTAGTGTTAGGGTTAGGGCTCGGTTTAGGGTACGGGTTAGGATTAGGGTACGTGTTAGGGTTAGGGTAGGGTTTAGGGTTATGGTACGCGTTAGGGTTAGGGTAGTGATTAAACCTATCCCACTCTCTAGATACCCCTTAGCACGTAAAGGAATATTATTTGGGGGTGCAGCCATGGAGAAGAGTTTAGACACTAGGATTAGATAAGGAACACACCCATTATAAAGAAATCACATTAGGATTCTCTTTTTAAGCTGTTCTTTAAAACACTAGTGCTTAGGAAATCTCTTGGAGGCAGAAGCAGTCAAGGGTAGCCTAGGGTTAGGGTTAGGCTTAGGGTACGGCTTAGGGTACGGGTTCGGGGAGGGCTTCGGGTACGGCGTAGGGTATGGGTTAGGGTTAGGGTTAGGGTTAGTGTTAGGGTTAGGGCTCGGTTTAGGGTACGGGTTAGGATTAGGGTACGTGTTAGGGTTAGGGTAGGGGTTAGCGTTAGGGTACGCGTTAGGGTTAGGGTAGTTATTAAACCTATCCCACTCTCTAGTTACCCCTTAGCACGTAAAGGAATATTATTTGGGGGTCCAGCCATGGAGAAGAGTTTAGACACTAGGATAAGATAAGGAACACACCCATTATAAAGAAATCACATTAGGATTCCCTTTTTAAGCTGTTCCTTAAAACACTAGTGCTTAGGAAATCTATTGGAGGCAGAAGCAGTCAAGGGTAGCCTAGGGTTAGGGTTAGGCTTAGGGTTAGGCTTAGGGTACGGCTTAGGGTACGGGTTCGGGGAGGGCTTCGGGTACGGCGTAGGGTATGGGTTAGGGTTAGGGTTAGGGTTAGTGTTAGGGTTAGGGCTCGGTTTAGGGTACGGGTTAGGATTAGGGTACGTGTTAGGGTTAGGGTAGGGGTTAGGGTTATGGTACGCGTTAGGGTTAGGGTAGTGATTAAACCTATCCCACTCTCTAGATACCCCTTAGCACATAAAGGAATATAATTTGGGGGTCCAGCCATGGAGAAGAGTTTAGACACTAGGATTAGATAAGGAACACACCCATTATAAAGAAATCACATTAGGATTCACTTTCTAAGCTGTTCCTTAAAACACTAGTGGTTAGGAAATCTATTGGAGGCAGAAGCAGTCAAGCGTAGCCTAGGGTTAGGGTTAGGCTTAGGGTTAGGCTTAGGGTACGGCTTAGGGTACGGGTTCGGGGAGGGCTTCGGGTACGGCGTAGGGTATGGGTTACGGTTAGGTTTAGGGTTAGTGTTAGGGTTAGGGCTCGGTTTAGGGTACGGGTTAGGATTAGGGTACGTGTTAGGGTTAGGTTAGGGGTTTGGGTTAGGGTACGCGTTAGGGTTAGGGTAGTTATTAAACCTATCCCACTCTCTAGATACCCCTTAGCACGTAAAGGAATATTATTTGGGGGTCCAGCCATGGAGAAGAGTTTAGACACTAAGATAATATAAGGAACACACACATAATAAAGAAATCACATTAGGATTCTCTTTTTAAGCTGTTCCTTAAATCACTAGTGCTTAGGAAATCTATTGGAGGCAGAAGCAGTCAAGGGTAGCCTAGGGTTAGAGTTAGGCTTAGGGTTAGGCTTAGGGTACGGCTTAGGGTACGGGTTCGGGGAGGGCTTTGGGTACGGCGTAGGGTATGGGTTAGGGTTAGGGTTAGGGTTAGTGTTAGGGTTAGGGCTCGGTTTAGGGTACGGGTTAGGATTAGGGTACGTGTTAGGGTTAGGGTAGGGGTTACCGTTAGGGTACGCGTTAGGGTTAGGGTAGTTAATAAAACTATCCCACTCTCTAGTTACCCCTTAGCACGTAAAGGAATATTATTTGGGGGTCCAGCCATGGAGAAGAGTTTAGACACTAGGATAAGATAAGGAACACACCCATTATAAAGAAATCACATTAGGATTCTCTTTTTAAGCTGTTCCTTAAAACACTAGTGCTTAGGAAATCTATTGGAGGCAGAAGCAGTCAAGCGTAGCCTAGGGTTAGGGTTAGGCTTAGGGTTAGGCTTAGGGTACGGTTTAGGGTACGGGTTCGGGGAGGGCTTCGGGTACGGCGTAGGGTATGGGTTAGGGTTAGGGTTAGGGTTAGGGCTCGGTTTAGGGTACGGGTTAGGGTTAGGGTTAGGGTTAGGGTTAGGGCTCGGTTTAGGGTACGGTTTAGGATTAGGGTACGTGTTAGGGTTAGGTTAGGGGTTAGGGTTAGGGTACGCGTTAGGGTTAGGGTAGTTATTAAACCTATCAAACTCTCTAGATACCCCTTAGCACGTAAAGGAATATTATTTGGGGGTCCAGCCATGGAGAAGAGTTTAGACACTAAGATAATATAAGGAACACACACATTATAATGAAATCACATTAGGATTCTCTTTTTAAGCTGTTCCTTAAAACACTAGTGCTTCGGAAATCTATTGGAGGCAGAAGCAGTCAAGGGTAGCCTAGGGTTAGAGTTAGGCTTAGGGTTAGGCTTAGGGTACGGCTTAGGGTACGGGTTCGGGGAGGGCTTCGGGTACGGCGTAGGGTATGTGTTAGGGTTAGGGTTAGGGTTAGTGTTAGGTTAGGGCTCGGTTTAGGGTACGGGTTAGGATTAGGGTACGTGTTAGGGTTAGGGTAGGGTTTAGGGTTATGGTACGCGTTAGGGTTAGGGTAGTGATTAAACCTATCCCACTCTCTAGATACCCCTTAGCACGTAAAGGAATATTATTTGGGGGTCCAGCCATGGAGAAGAGTTTAGACACTAGGATTAGATAAGGAACACACCCATTATAAAGAAATCACATTAGGATTCACTTTTTAAGCTGTTCTTTAAAACACTAGTGCTTAGGAAATCTATTGGAGGCAGAAGCAATCAAGGGTAGCCTAGGGTTAGGGTTAGGCTTAGGGTTAGGCTTAGGGTACGGCTTAGGGTACGGGTTCGGGGAGGGCTTCGGGTACGGCGTAGGGTATGGATTAGGGTTAGGGTTAGGGTTAGTGTTAGGGTTAGGGCTCGGTTTAAGGTACGGGTTAGGATTAGGGTACGTGTTAGGGTTAGGGTAGGGGTTACCGTTAGGGTACGTGTTACGGTTAGGGTAGTTATTAAACCTATCCCACTCTCTAGTTACCCCTTAGCACGTAAAGGAATATTATTTGTGGGTCCAGCCATGGAGAAGAGTTTAGACACTAGGATAAGATAAGGAACACACCCATTATAAAGAAATCACATTAGGATTCTCTTTTTAAGCTGTTCCTTAAAACACTAGTGCTTAGGAAATCTATTGGAGGCAGAAGCAGTTAAGCGTAGCCTAGGGTTAGGGTTAGGCTTAGGGTTAGGCTTAGGGTACGGCTTAGGGTACGGGTTCGGGGAGGGCTTCGGGTACGACGTAGGGTATGGGTTAGGGTTAGGGTTAGGGTTAGTGTTAGGGTTAGGGCTCGGTTTAGGGTACGGTTTAGGATTAGGGTACGTGTTAGGGTTAGGTTAGGGGTTAGGGTTAGGGTACGCGTTAGGGTTAGGGTAGTTATTAAACCTATCAAACTCTCTAGATACCCCTTAGCACGTAAAGGAATATTATTTGGGGGTCCAGCCATGGAGAAGAGTTTAGACACTAGGATTAGATAAGGAACACACCCATTATAAAGAAATCACATTAGGATTCTCTTTTTAAGCTGTTCTTTAAAACACTAGTGCTTAAGAAATCTATTGGAGGCAGAAGCAGTCAAGGGTAGCCTAGGGTTAGGGTTAGGCTTAGGGTTAGGCTTAGGGTACGGCTTAGGGTACGGGTTCGGGGAGGGCTTCGGGTACGGCGTAGGGTATGGGTTAGGGTTAGGGTTAGGGTTAGTGTTAGGGTTAGGGCTCGGTTTAGGGTACGGGTTAGGATTAGGGTACGTGTTAGGGTTAGGGTAGGGGTTACCGTTAGGGTACGTGTTACGGTTAGCGTAGTTATTAAACCTATCCCACTCTCTAGTTACCCCTTAGCACGTAAAGGAATATTATTTGGGGGTCCAGCCATGGAGAAGAGTTTAGACACTAGGAAAAGATCAGGAACACACCCATTATAAAGAAATCACATTAGGATTTACTTTTTAAGCTGTTCCTTAAAACACTAGTGCTTAGGAAATCTCTTGGAGGCAGAAGCAGTCAAGGGTAGCCTAGGTTTAGGGTTAGGCTTAGGGTACGGCTTAGGGTACGGGTTCGGGGAGGGCTTCGGGTACGGCGTAGGGTATGGGTTAGGGTTAGGGTTAGGGTTACTGTTAGGGTTAGGGCTCGGTTTAGGGTACGGGTTAGGATTAGTGTACGTGTTAGGGTTAGGGTAGGGGTTAGCGTTAGGGTACGCGTTAGGGTTAGGGTAGTTATTAAACCTATCCCACTCTCTAGTTACCCCTTAGCACGTAAAGGAATATTATTTGGGGGTCCAGCCATGGAGAAGAGTTTAGACACTAGGATAAGATAAGGAACACACCCATTATAAAGAAATCACATTAGGATTCTCTTTTTAAGCTGTTCCTTAAAACACTAGTGCTTAGGAAATCTATTGGAGGCAGACGCAGTCAAGCGTAGCCTAGGGTTAGGGTTAGGCTTAGGGTTAGGCTTAGGGTACGGCTTAGGGTACGGGTTCGGGGAGGGCTTCGGGTACGACGTAGGGTATGGGTTAGGGTTAGGGTTAGGGTTAGTGTTAGGGTTAGAGCTCGGTTTAGGGTACGGGTTAGGATTAGGGTACGTGTTAGGGTTAGGTTAGGGGTTAGGGTTAGGGTACGCGTTAGGGTTAGGGTAGTGATTAAACCTATCCCACTCTCTAGATACCCGTTAGCACGTAAAGGAATATTATTTGGGGTTCCAGCCATGGAGAAGAGTTTAGACACTAAGATAATATAAGGAACACACACATTATAAAGAAATCACATTAGGATTCTCTTTTTAAGCTGTTCCTTAAAACACTAGTGCTTCGGAAATCTATTGGAGGCAGAAGCAGTCAAGGGTAGCCTAGGGTTAGAGTTAGGCTTAGGGTTAGGCTTAGGGTACGGCTTAGGGTACGGGTTCGGGGAGGGCTTCGGGTACGGCGTAGGGTATGGGTTAGGGTTAGGGTTAGGGCTAGTGTTAGGGTTAGGGCTCGGTTTAGGGTACGGGTTAGGATTAGGGTACGTGTTAGGGTTAGGGTAGGGTTTAGGGTTATGGTACGCGTTAGGGTTAGGGTAGTGATTAAACCTATCCCACTCTCTAGATACCCCTTAGCACGTAAAGGAATATTATTTGGGGGTGCAGCCATGGAGAAGAGTTTAGACACTAGGATTAGATAAGGAACACACCCATTATAAAGAAATCACATTAGGATTCTCTTTTTAAGCTGTTCTTTAAAACACTAGTGCTTAGGAAATCTCTTGGAGGCAGAAGCAGTCAAGGGTAGCCTAGGGTTAGGGTTAGGCTTAGGGTACGGCTTAGGGTACGGGTTCGGGGAGGGCTTCGGGTACGGCGTAGGGTATGGGTTAGGGTTAGGGTTAGGGTTAGTGTTAGGGTTAGGGCTCGGTTTAGGGTACGGGTTAGGATTAGGGTACGTGTTAGGGTTAGGGTAGGGGTTAGCGTTAGGGTACGCGTTAGGGTTAGGGTAGTTATTAAACCTATCCCACTCTCTAGTTACCCCTTAGCACGTAAAGGAATATTATTTGGGGGTCCAGCCATGGAGAAGAGTTTAGACACTAGGATAAGATAAGGAACACACCCATTATAAAGAAATCACATTAGGATTCCCTTTTTAAGCTGTTCCTTAAAACACTAGTGCTTAGGAAATCTATTGGAGGCAGAAGCAGTCAAGGGTAGCCTAGGGTTAGGGTTAGGCTTAGGGTTAGGCTTAGGGTACGGCTTAGGGTACGGGTTCGGGGAGGGCTTCGGGTACGGCGTAGGGTATGGGTTAGGGTTAGGGTTAGGGTTAGTGTTAGGGTTAGGGCTCGGTTTAGGGTACGGGTTAGGATTAGGGTACGTGTTAGGGTTAGGGTAGGGGTTAGGGTTATGGTACGCGTTAGGGTTAGGGTAGTGATTAAACCTATCCCACTCTCTAGATACCCCTTAGCACATAAAGGAATATAATTTGGGGGTCCAGCCATGGAGAAGAGTTTAGACACTAGGATTAGATAAGGAACACACCCATTATAAAGAAATCACATTAGGATTCACTTTCTAAGCTGTTCCTTAAAACACTAGTGGTTAGGAAATCTATTGGAGGCAGAAGCAGTCAAGCGTAGCCTAGGGTTAGGGTTAGGCTTAGGGTTAGGCTTAGGGTACGGCTTAGGGTACGGGTTCGGGGAGGGCTTCGGGTACGGCGTAGGGTATGGGTTACGGTTAGGTTTAGGGTTAGTGTTAGGGTTAGGGCTCGGTTTAGGGTACGGGTTAGGATTAGGGTACGTGTTAGGGTTAGGTTAGGGGTTTGGGTTAGGGTACGCGTTAGGGTTAGGGTAGTTATTAAACCTATCCCACTCTCTAGATACCCCTTAGCACGTAAAGGAATATTATTTGGGGGTCCAGCCATGGAGAAGAGTTTAGACACTAAGATAATATAAGGAACACACACATAATAAAGAAATCACATTAGGATTCTCTTTTTAAGCTGTTCCTTAAATCACTAGTGCTTAGGAAATCTATTGGAGGCAGAAGCAGTCAAGGGTAGCCTAGGGTTAGAGTTAGGCTTAGGGTTAGGCTTAGGGTACGGCTTAGGGTACGGGTTCGGGGAGGGCTTTGGGTACGGCGTAGGGTATGGGTTAGGGTTAGGGTTAGGGTTAGTGTTAGGGTTAGGGCTCGGTTTAGGGTACGGGTTAGGATTAGGGTACGTGTTAGGGTTAGGGTAGGGGTTACCGTTAGGGTACGCGTTAGGGTTAGGGTAGTTAATAAAACTATCCCACTCTCTAGTTACCCCTTAGCACGTAAAGGAATATTATTTGGGGGTCCAGCCATGGAGAAGAGTTTAGACACTAGGATAAGATAAGGAACACACCCATTATAAAGAAATCACATTAGGATTCTCTTTTTAAGCTGTTCCTTAAAACACTAGTGCTTAGGAAATCTATTGGAGGCAGAAGCAGTCAAGCGTAGCCTAGGGTTAGGGTTAGGCTTAGGGTTAGGCTTAGGGTACGGTTTAGGGTACGGGTTCGGGGAGGGCTTCGGGTACGGCGTAGGGTATGGGTTAGGGTTAGGGTTAGGGTTAGGGCTCGGTTTAGGGTACGGGTTAGGGTTAGGGTTAGGGTTAGGGTTAGGGCTCGGTTTAGGGTACGGTTTAGGATTAGGGTACGTGTTAGGGTTAGGTTAGGGGTTAGGGTTAGGGTACGCGTTAGGGTTAGGGTAGTTATTAAACCTATCAAACTCTCTAGATACCCCTTAGCACGTAAAGGAATATTATTTGGGGGTCCAGCCATGGAGAAGAGTTTAGACACTAAGATAATATAAGGAACACACACATTATAATGAAATCACATTAGGATTCTCTTTTTAAGCTGTTCCTTAAAACACTAGTGCTTCGGAAATCTATTGGAGGCAGAAGCAGTCAAGGGTAGCCTAGGGTTAGAGTTAGGCTTAGGGTTAGGCTTAGGGTACGGCTTAGGGTACGGGTTCGGGGAGGGCTTCGGGTACGGCGTAGGGTATGTGTTAGGGTTAGGGTTAGGGTTAGTGTTAGGTTAGGGCTCGGTTTAGGGTACGGGTTAGGATTAGGGTACGTGTTAGGGTTAGGGTAGGGTTTAGGGTTATGGTACGCGTTAGGGTTAGGGTAGTGATTAAACCTATCCCACTCTCTAGATACCCCTTAGCACGTAAAGGAATATTATTTGGGGGTCCAGCCATGGAGAAGAGTTTAGACACTAGGATTAGATAAGGAACACACCCATTATAAAGAAATCACATTAGGATTCACTTTTTAAGCTGTTCTTTAAAACACTAGTGCTTAGGAAATCTATTGGAGGCAGAAGCAATCAAGGGTAGCCTAGGGTTAGGGTTAGGCTTAGGGTTAGGCTTAGGGTACGGCTTAGGGTACGGGTTCGGGGAGGGCTTCGGGTACGGCGTAGGGTATGGATTAGGGTTAGGGTTAGGGTTAGTGTTAGGGTTAGGGCTCGGTTTAAGGTACGGGTTAGGATTAGGGTACGTGTTAGGGTTAGGGTAGGGGTTACCGTTAGGGTACGTGTTACGGTTAGGGTAGTTATTAAACCTATCCCACTCTCTAGTTACCCCTTAGCACGTAAAGGAATATTATTTGTGGGTCCAGCCATGGAGAAGAGTTTAGACACTAGGATAAGATAAGGAACACACCCATTATAAAGAAATCACATTAGGATTCTCTTTTTAAGCTGTTCCTTAAAACACTAGTGCTTAGGAAATCTATTGGAGGCAGAAGCAGTTAAGCGTAGCCTAGGGTTAGGGTTAGGCTTAGGGTTAGGCTTAGGGTACGGCTTAGGGTACGGGTTCGGGGAGGGCTTCGGGTACGACGTAGGGTATGGGTTAGGGTTAGGGTTAGGGTTAGTGTTAGGGTTAGGGCTCGGTTTAGGGTACGGTTTAGGATTAGGGTACGTGTTAGGGTTAGGTTAGGGGTTAGGGTTAGGGTACGCGTTAGGGTTAGGGTAGTTATTAAACCTATCAAACTCTCTAGATACCCCTTAGCACGTAAAGGAATATTATTTGGGGGTCCAGCCATGGAGAAGAGTTTAGACACTAGGATTAGATAAGGAACACACCCATTATAAAGAAATCACATTAGGATTCTCTTTTTAAGCTGTTCTTTAAAACACTAGTGCTTAAGAAATCTATTGGAGGCAGAAGCAGTCAAGGGTAGCCTAGGGTTAGGGTTAGGCTTAGGGTTAGGCTTAGGGTACGGCTTAGGGTACGGGTTCGGGGAGGGCTTCGGGTACGGCGTAGGGTATGGGTTAGGGTTAGGGTTAGGGTTAGTGTTAGGGTTAGGGCTCGGTTTAGGGTACGGGTTAGGATTAGGGTACGTGTTAGGGTTAGGGTAGGGGTTACCGTTAGGGTACGTGTTACGGTTAGCGTAGTTATTAAACCTATCCCACTCTCTAGTTACCCCTTAGCACGTAAAGGAATATTATTTGGGGGTCCAGCCATGGAGAAGAGTTTAGACACTAGGAAAAGATCAGGAACACACCCATTATAAAGAAATCACATTAGGATTTACTTTTTAAGCTGTTCCTTAAAACACTAGTGCTTAGGAAATCTCTTGGAGGCAGAAGCAGTCAAGGGTAGCCTAGGTTTAGGGTTAGGCTTAGGGTACGGCTTAGGGTACGGGTTCGGGGAGGGCTTCGGGTACGGCGTAGGGTATGGGTTAGGGTTAGGGTTAGGGTTACTGTTAGGGTTAGGGCTCGGTTTAGGGTACGGGTTAGGATTAGTGTACGTGTTAGGGTTAGGGTAGGGGTTAGCGTTAGGGTACGCGTTAGGGTTAGGGTAGTTATTAAACCTATCCCACTCTCTAGTTACCCCTTAGCACGTAAAGGAATATTATTTGGGGGTCCAGCCATGGAGAAGAGTTTAGACACTAGGATAAGATAAGGAACACACCCATTATAAAGAAATCACATTAGGATTCTCTTTTTAAGCTGTTCCTTAAAACACTAGTGCTTAGGAAATCTATTGGAGGCAGAAGCAGTCAAGCGTAGCCTAGGGTTAGGGTTAGGCTTAGGGTTAGGCTTAGGGTACGGCTTAGGGTACGGGTTCGGGGAGGGCTTCGGGTACGACGTAGGGTATGGGTTAGGGTTAGGGTTAGGGTTAGTGTTAGGGTTAGGGCTCGGTTTAGGGTACGGGTTAGGATTAGGGTACGTGTTAGGGTTAGGTTAGGGGTTAGGGTTAGGGTACGCGTTAGGGTTAGGGTAGTGATTAAACCTATCCCACTCTCTAGATACCCCTTAGCACGTAAAGGAATATTATTTGGGGGTCCAGCCATGGAGAAGAGTTTAGACACTAAGATAATATAAGGAACACACACATTATAAAGAAATCACATTAGGATTCTCTTTTTAAGCTGTTCCTTAAAACACTAGTGCTTCGGAAATCTATTGGAGGCAGAAGCAGTCAAGGGTAGCCTAGGGTTAGAGTTAGGCTTAGGGTTAGGCTTAGGGTACGGCTTAGGGTACGGGTTCGGGGAGGGCTTCGGGTACGGCGTAGGGTATGGGTTAGGGTTAGGGTTAGGGTTAGTGTTAGGGTTAGGGCTCGGTTTAGGGTACGTGTTAGGATTAGGGTACGTGTTAGGGTTAGGGTAGGGTTTAGGGTTATGGTACGCGTTAGGGTTAGGGTAGTGATTAAACCTATCCCACTCTCTAGATACCCCTTAGCACGTAAAGGAATATTATTTGGGGGTGCAGCCATGGAGAAGAGTTTAGACACTAGGATTAGATAAGGAACACACCCATTATAAAGAAATCACATTAGGATTCTCTTTTTAAGCTGTTCTTTAAAACACTAGTGCTTAGGAAATCTCTTGGAGGCAGAAGCAGTCAAGGGTAGCCTAGGGTTAGGGTTAGGCTTAGGGTACGGCTTAGGGTACGGGTTCGGGGAGGGCTTCGGGTACGGAGTAGGGTATGGGTTAGGGTTAGGGTTAGGGTTAGTGTTAGGGTTAGGGCTCGGTTTAGGGTACGGGTTAGGATTAGGGTACGTGTTAGGGTTAGGGTAGGGGTTAGCGTTAGGGTACGCGTTAGGGTTAGGGTAGTTATTAAACCTATCCCACTCTCTAGTTACCCCTTAGCACGTAAAGGAATATTATTTGGGGGTCCAGCCATGGAGAAGAGTTTAGACACTAGGATAAGATAAGGAACACACCCATTATAAAGAAATCACATTAGGATTCCCTTTTTAAGCTGTTCCTTAAAACACTAGTGCTTAGGAAATCTATTGGAGGCAGAAGCAGTCAAGGGTAGCCTAGGGTTAGGGTTAGGCTTAGGGTTAGGCTTAGGGTACGGCTTAGGGTACGGGTTCGGGGAGGGCTTCGGGTACGGCGTAGGGTATGGGTTAGGGTTAGGGTTAGGGTTAGTGTTAGGGTTAGGGCTCGGTTTAGGGTACGGGTTAGGATTAGGGTACGTGTTAGGGTTAGGGTAGGGGTTAGGGTTATGGTACGCGTTAGGGTTAGGGTAGTGATTAAACCTATCCCACTCTCTAGATACCCCTTAGCACATAAAGGAATATAATTTGGGGGTCCAGCCATGGAGAAGAGTTTAGACACTAGGATTAGATAAGGAACACACCCATTATAAAGAAATCACATTAGGATTCACTTTCTAAGCTGTTCCTTAAAACACTTGTGGTTAGGAAATCTATTGGAGGCAGAAGCAGTCAAGCGTAGCCTAGGGTTAGGGTTAGGCTTAGGGTTAGGCTTAGGGTATGGCTTAGGGTACGGGTTCGGGGAGGGCTTCGGGTACGGCGTAGGGTATGGGTTACGGTTAGGTTTAGGGTTAGTGTTAGGGTTAGGGCTCGGTTTAGGGTACGGGTTAGGATTAGGGTACGTGTTAGGGTTAGGTTAGGGGTTAGGGTTAGGGTACGCGTTAGGGTTAGGGTAGTTATTAAACCTATCCCACTCTCTAGATACCCCTTAGCACGTAAAGGAATATTATTTGGGGGTCCAGCCATGGAGAAGAGTTTAGACACTAAGATAATATAAGGAACACACACATAATAAAGAAATCACATTAGGATTCTCTTTTTAAGCTGTTCCTTAAATCACTAGTGCTTAGGAAATCTATTGGAGGCAGAAGCAGTCAAGGGTAGCCTAGGGTTAGAGTTAGGCTTAGGGTTAGGCTTAGGGTACGGCTTAGGGTACGGGTTCGGGGAGGGCTTTGGGTACGGCGTAGGGTATGGGTTAGGGTTAGGGTTAGGGTTAGTGTTAGGGTTAGGGCTCGGTTTAGGGTACGGGTTAGGATTAGGGTACGTGTTAGGGTTAGGGTAGGGGTTACCGTTAGGGTACGCGTTAGGGTTAGGGTAGTTATTAAAACTATCCCACTCTCTAGTTACCCCTTAGCACGTAAAGGAATATTATTTGGGGGTCCAGCCATGGAGAAGAGTTTAGACACTAGGATAAGATAAGGAACACACCCATTATAAAGAAATCACATTAGGATTCTCTTTTTAAGCTGTTCCTTAAAACACTAGTGCTAAGGAAATCTATTGGAGGCAGAAGCAGTCAAGCGTAGCCTAGTGTTAGGGTTAGGCTTAGGGTTAGGCTTAGGGTACGGTTTAGGGTACGGGTTCGGGGAGGGCTTCGGGTACGGCGTAGGGTATGGGTTAGGGTTAGGGTTAGGGTTAGGGCTCGGTTTAGGGTACGGGTTAGGATTAGGGTACGTGTTAGGGTTAGGTTAGGTGTTATGGATAGGGTACGCGTTAGGGTTAGGGTAGTTATTAAACCTATCCCACTCTCTAGATACCCCTTAGCACGTAAAGGAATATTATTTGGGGGTCCAGCCATGGAGAAGAGTTTAGACACTAAGATAATATAAGGAACACACACATAATAAAGAAATCACATTAGGATTCTCTTTTTAAGCTGTTCCTTAAAACACTAGTGCTTAGGAAATCTATTGGAGGCAGAAGCAGTCAAGGGTAGCCTAGGGTTAGAGTTAGGCTTAGGGTTAGGCTTAGGGTACGGCTTAGGGTACGGGTTCGGGGAGGGCTTTGGGTACGTCGTAGGGTATGGGTTAGGGTTAGGGTTAGGGTTAGTGTTAGGGTTAGGATTCGGTTTAGGGTACGGGTTTGGATTAATGTACGTGTTAGGGTTAGGGTAGGGGTTAGTGTTAGGGTACGCGTTAGGGTTAGGGTAGTTATTAAACCTATCCCACTCTCTAGTTACCCCTTAGCACGTAAAGGAATATTATTTGGGGGTCCAGCCATGGAGAAGAGTTTAGACACTAGGATAAGATAAGGAACACACCCATTATAAAGAAATCACATTAGGATTCTCTTTTTAAGCTGTTCCTTAAAACACTAGTGCTTAGGAAATCTATTGGAGGCAGAAGCAGTCAAGCGTAGCCTAGGGTTAGGTTTAGGCTTAGGGTTAGGCTTAGGGTACGGCTTAGGGTACGGGTTCGGGGAGGGCTTCGGGTACGACGTAGGGTATGGGTTAGGGTTAGGGTTAGGGTTAGTGTTAGGGTTAGGGCTCGGTTTAGGGTACGGTTTAGGATTAGGGTACGTGTTAGGGTTAGGTTAGGGGTTAGGGTTAGGGTACGCGTTAGGGTTAGGGTAGTTATTAAACCTATCAAACTCTCTAGATACCCCTTAGCACGTAAAGGAATATTATTTAGGGGTCCAGCCATGGAGAAGAGTTTAGACACTAAGATAATATAAGGAACACACACATTATAAAGAAATCACATTAGGATTCTCTTTTTAAGCTGTTCCTTAAAACACTAGTGCTTCGGAAATCTATTGGAGGCAGAAGCAGTCAAGGGTAGCCTAGGGTTAGAGTTAGGCTTAGGGTTAGGCTTAGGGTACGGCTTAGGGTACGGGTTCGGGGAGGGCTTCGGGTACGGCGTAGGGTATGGGTTAGGGTTAGGGTTAGGGTTAGTGTTAGGGTTAGGGCTCGGTTTAGGGTACGGGTTAGGATTAGGGTACGTGTTAGGGTTAGGGTAGGGGTTAGGGTTATGGTACGCGTTAGGGTTAGGGTAGTGATTAAACCTATCCCACTCTCTAGATACCCCTTAGCACATAAAGGAATATTATTTGGGGGTCCAGCCATGGAGAAGAGTTTAGACACTAGGATAAGATAAGGAGCACACACATTATAAAGAAATCACATTAGGATTCTCTTTTTAAGCTGTTCCTTAAAACACTAGTGCTTAGGAAATCTATTGGAGGCAGAAGCAGTCAAGGGTAGCCTAGGGTTAGGGTTAGGCTTAGGGTTAGGCTTAGGGTACGGCTTAGGGTACGGGTTCGTGGAGGGCTTCGGGTACGGCGTAGGGTATGGGTTAGGGTTAGGGTTAGGGTTAGGGCTCGGTTTAGGGTACGGGTTAGGATTAGGGTACGTGTTAGGGTTAGGGTAGGGGTTAGGGTTAGGGTACGCGTTAGGGTTAGGGTAGTTATTAAACCTATCCCACTCTCTAGATACTCCTTAGCACGTAAAGGAATATTATTTGGGGGTGCAGCCTTGGAGAAGTGTTTAGACACTAAGATAATATAAGGAACACACCCATTATAAAGAAATCACATTAGGATTCTCTTTTTAAGCTGTTCCTTAAAACACTAGTGCTTAGGAAATCTATTGGAGGCAGAAGCAGTCAAGGGTAGCCTAGGGTTAGGGTTAGGCTTAGGGTTAGGCTTAGGGTACGGCTTAGGGTACGGGTTCGGGGAGGGCTTCGGGTACGGCGTAGGGTATGGGTTAGGGTTAGGGTTAGGGTTAGTGTTAGGGTTAGGGCTCGGTTTAGGGTACGGGTTAGGATTAGGGTACGTGTTAGGGTTAGGGTAGGGGTTAGCGTTAGGGTACGCGTTAGGGTTAGGGTAGTTATTAAACCTATCCCACTCTCTAGTTACCCCTTAGCACGTAAAGGAATATTATTTGGGGGTCCAGCCATGGAGAAGAGTTTAGACACTAGGATAAGATAAGGAACACACACATTATAAAGAAATCACATTAGGATTCTCTTTTTAAGCTGTTCCTTAAAACACTAGTGCTTAGGAAATCTATTGGAGGCAGAAGCAGTCAAGGGTAGCCTAGGGTTAGGGTTAGGCTTAGGGTTAGGCTTAGGGTACGGCTTAGGGTACGGGTTCGTGGAGGGCTTCGGGTACGGCGTAGGGTATGGGTTAGGGTTAGGGTTAGGGTTAGTGTTAGGGTTAGGGCTCTGTTTAGGGTACGGGTTAGGATTAGGGTACGTGTTAGGGTTAGGGTAGGGGTTAGGGTTAGGGTACGCGTTAGGGTTAGGGTAGTTATTAAACCTATCCCACTCTCTAGATACTCCTTAGCACGTAAAGGAATATTATTTGGGGGTCCAGCCATGGAGAAGTGTTTAGACACTAAGATAATATAAGGAACACACACATTATAAAGAAATCACATTAGGATTCTCTTTTTAAGCTGTTCCTTAAAACACTAGTGCTTAGGAAATCTATTGGAGGCAGAAGCAGTCAAGGGTAGCCTAGGGTTAGGGTTAGGCTTAGGGTTAGGCTTAGGGTACGGCTTAGGGTACGGGTTCGGGGAGGGCTTCGGGTACGGCGTAGGGTACGGGTTAGGGTTAGGGTTAGGGTTAGTGTTAGGGTTAGGGCTCGGTTTAGGGTACGGGTTAGGATTAGGGTACGTGTTAGGGTTAGGGTAGGGGTTAGCGTTAGGGTACGCGTTAGGGTTAGGGTAGTTATTAAACCTATCCCACTCTCTAGTTACCCCTTAGCACGTAAAGGAATATTATTTGGGGGTCCAGCCATGGAGAAGAGTTTAGACACTAGGATAAGATCAGGAACACACCCATTATAAAGAAATCACATTAGGATTCTCTTTTTAAGCTGTTCCTTAAAACACTAGTGCTTAGGAAATCTATTGGAGGCAGAAGCAGTCAAGGGTAGCCTAGGGTTAGGGTTAGGCTTAGGGTTAGGCTTAGGGTACGGCTTAGGGTACGGGTTCGGGGAGGGCTTCAGGTACGGCGTAGGGTATGGGTTAGGGTTAGGGTTAGGGTTAGTGTTAGGGTTAGGGCTCGGTTTAGGGTACGGGTTAGGATTAGGGTACGTGTTAGGGTTAGGGTAGGGGTTAGGGTTATGGTACGCGTTAGGGTTAGGGTAGTGATTAAACCTATCCCACTCTCTAGATACCCCTTAGCACATAAAGGAATATTATTTGGGGGTCCAGCCATGGAGAAGAGTTTAGACACTAGGATTAGATAAGGAACACACCCATTATAAAGAAATCACATTAGGATTCTCTTTTTAAGCTGTTCCTTAAAACACTAGTGCTTAGGAAATCTATTGGAGGCAGAAGCAGTCAAGGGTAGCCTAGGGTTAGGGTTAGGCTTAGGGGTAGGCTTAGGGTACGGCTTAGGGTACGGGTTCGGGGAGGGCTTCGGGTACGGCGTAGGGTATGGGTTAGGGTTAGGGTTAGGGTTAGTGTTAGGGTTAGGGCTCGGTTTAGGGTACGGGTTAGGATTAGGGTACGTGTTAGGGTTAGGGTAGGGGTTAGCGTTAGGGTACGCGTTAGGGTTAGGGTAGTTATTAAACCTATCCCACTCTCTAGATACTCCTTAGCACGTAAAGGAATATTATTTGGGGGTCCAGCCATGGAGAAGTGTTTAGACACTAAGATAATATAAGGAACACACACATTATAAAGAAATCACATTAGGATTCTCTTTTTAAGCTGTTCCTTAAAACACTAGTGCTTAGGAAATCTATTGGAGGCAGAAGCAGTCAAGGGTAGCCTAGGGTTAGGGTTAGGCTTATGGTTAGGCTTAGGGTACGGCTTAGGGTACGGGTTCGGGGAGGGCTTCGGGTACGGCGTAGGGTATGGGTTAGGGTTAGGGTTAGGGTTAGTGTTAGGGTTAGGGCTCGGTTTAGGGTACGGGTTAGGATTAGGGTACGTGTTAGGGTTAGGGTAGGGGTTAGGGTTATGGTACGCGTTAGGGTTAGGGTAGTGATTAAACCTATCCCACTCTCTAGATACCCCTTAGCACATAAAGTAATATTATTTGGGGGTCCAGCCATGGAGAAGAGTTTAGACACTAGGATTAGATAAGGAACACACCCATTATAAAGAAATCACATTAGGATTCTCTTTTTAAGCTGTTCCTTAAAACACTAGTCCTTAGGAAATCTATTGGAGGCAGAAGCAGTCAAGGGTAGCCTAGGGTTAGGGTTAGGCTTAGGGTTAGGCTTAGGGTACGGCTTAGGGTACGGGTTCGGGGAGGGCTTCAGGTACGGCGTAGGGTATGGGTTAGGGTTAGGGTTAGGGTTAGTGTTAGGGTTAGGGCTCGGTTTAGGGTACGGGTTAGGATTAGGGTACGTGTTAGGGTTAGGGTAGGGGTTAGGGTTATGGTACGCGTTAGGGTTAGGGTAGTGATTAAACCTATCCCACTCTCTAGATACCCCTTAGCACATAAAGGAATATTATTTGGGGGTCCAGCCATGGAGAAGAGTTTAGACACTAGGATTAGATAAGGAACACACCCATTATAAAGAAATCACATTAGGATTCTCTTTTTAAGCTGTTCCTTAAAACACTAGTGCTTAGGAAATCTATTGGAGGCAGAAGCAGTCAAGGGTAGCCTAGGGTTAGGGTTAGGCTTAGGGGTAGGCTTAGGGTACGGCTTAGGGTACGGGTTCGGGGAGGGCTTCGGGTACGGAGTAGGGTATGGGTTAGGGTTAGGGTTAGGGTTAGTGTTAGGGTTAGGGCTCGGTTTAGGGTACGGGTTAGGATTAGGGTACGTGTTAGGGTTAGGGTAGGGGTTAGCGTTAGGGTACGCGTTACGGTTAGGGTAGTTATTAAACCTATCCCACTCTCTAGATACTCCTTAGCACGTAAAGGAATATTATTTGGGAGTCCAGCCATGGAGAAGTGTTTAGACACTAAGATAATATAAGGAACACACACATTATAAAGAAATCACATTAGGATTCTCTTTTTAAGCTGTTCCTTAAAACACTAGTGCTTAGGAAATCTATTGGAGGCAGAAGCAGTCAAGGGTAGCCTAGGGTTAGGGTTAGGCTTAGGGTTAGGCTTAGGGTACGGCTTAGGGTACGGGTTCGGGGAGGGCTTCGGGTACGGCGTAGGGTACGGGTTAGGGTTAGGGTTAGGGTTAGTGTTAGGGTTAGGGCTCGGTTTAGGGTACGGGTTAGGATTAGGGTACGTGTTAGGGTTAGGGTAGGGGTTAGCGTTAGGGTACGCGTTAGGGTTAGGGTAGTTATTAAACCTATCCCACTCTCTAGTTACCCCTTAGCACGTAAAGGAATATTATTTGGGGGTCCAGCCATGGAGAAGAGTTTAGACACTAGGATAAGATCAGGAACACACCCATTATAAAGAAATCACATTAGGATTCTCTTTTTAAGCTGTTCCTTAAAACACTAGTGCTTAGGAAATCTATTGGAGGCAGAAGCAGTCAAGGGTAGCCTAGGGTTAGGGTTAGGCTTAGGGTTAGGCTTAGGGTACGGCTTAGGGTACGGGTTCGGGGAGGGCTTCGGGTACGGCGTAGGGTATGGGTTAGGGTTAGGGTTAAGGTTAGTGTTAGGGTTAGGGCTCGGTTTAGGGTACGGGTTAGGATTAGGGTACGTGTTAGTGTTAGGGTAGGGGTTAGCGTTAGGGTACGCGTTAGGGTTAGGGTAGTTATTAAACCTATCCCACTCCCTAGTTACCCCTTAGCACGTAAAGGAATATTATTTGGGGGTCCAGCCATGGAGAAGAGTTTAGACACTAGGATAAGATGAGGAACACACACAATATAAAGAAATCACATTAGGATTCTCTTTTTAAGCTGTTCCTTAAAACACTAGTGCTTAGGAAATCTATTGGAGGCAGAAGCAGTCAAGGGTAGCCTAGGGTTAGGGTTAGGCTTAGGGTTAGGCTTAGGGTACGGCTTAGGGTACGGGTTCGGGGAGGGCTTCAGGTACGGCGTAGGGTATGGGTTAGGGTTAGGGTTAGGGTTAGTGTTAGGGTTAGGGCTCGGTTTAGGGTAAGGGTTAGGATTAGGGTACGTGTTAGGGTTAGGGTAGGGGTTAGGGTTATGGTACGCGTTAGGGTTAGGGTAGTGATTAAACCTATCCCACTCTCTAGATACCCCTTAGCACATAAAGGAATATTATTTGGGGGTCCAGCCCTGGAGAAGAGTTTAGACACTAGGATTAGATAAGGAACACACCCATTATAAAGAAATCACATTAGGATTCTCTTTTTAAGCTGTTCCTTAAAACACAAGTGCTTAGGAAATCTATTGGAGGCAGAAGCAGTCAAGGGTAGCCTAGGGTTAGAGTTAGGCTTAGGGTTAGGCTTAGGGTACGGCTTAGGGTACGGGTTCGGGGAGGGCTTCGGGTACGGCGTAGGGTATGGGTGAGGGTTAGGGTTAGGGTTAGTGTTAGGGTTAGGGCTCGGTTTAGGGTACGGGTTAGGATTAGGGTACGTGTTAGGGTTAGGGTAGGGGTTAGGGTTAGGGTACGCGTTAGGGTTAGGGTAGTTATTAAACCTATCCCACTCTCTAGATACTCCTTAGCACGTAAAGGAATATTATTTGGGGGTCCAGCCATGGAGAAGTGTTTAGACACTAAGATAATATAAGGAACACACACATTATAAAGAAATCACATTAGGATTCTCTTTTTAAGCTGTTCCTTAAAACACTAGTGCTTAGGAAATCTATTGGAGGCAGAAGCAGTCAAGGGTAGCCTAGGGTTAGGGTTAGGCTTAGGGTTAGGCTTAGGGTACGGCTTAGGGTACGGGTTCGGGGAGGGCTTCGGGTACGGCGTAGGGTACGGGTTAGGGTTAGGGTTAGGGTTAGTGTTAGGGTTAGGGCTCGGTTTAGGGTACGGGTTAGGATTAGGGTACGTGTTAGGGTTAGGGTAGGGGTTAGCGTTAGGGTACGCGTTAGGGTTAGGGTAGTTATTAAACCTATCCCACTCTCTAGTTACCCCTTAGCACGTAAAGGAATATTATTTGGGGGTCCAGCCATGGAGAAGAGTTTAGACACTAGGATAAGATCAGGAACACACCCATTATAAAGAAATCACATTAGGATTCTCTTTTTAAGCTGTTCCTTAAAACACTAGTGCTTAGGAAATCTATTGGAGGCAGAAGCAGTCAAGGGTAGCCTAGGCTTAGGGTTAGGCTTAGGGTTAGGCTTAGGGTACGGCTTAGGGTACGGGTTCGGGGAGGGCTTCGGGTACGGCGTAGGGTATGGGTTAGGGTTAGGGTTAAGGTTAGTGTTAGGGTTAGGGCTCGGTTTAGGGTACGGGTTAGGATTAGGGTACGTGTTAGTGTTAGGGTAGGGGTTAGCGTTAGGGTACGCGTTAGGGTTAGGGTAGTTATTAAACCTATCCCACTCCCTAGTTACCCCTTAGCACGTAAAGGAATATTATTTGGGGTTCCAGCCATGGAGAAGAGTTTAGACACTAGGATAAGATGAGGAACACACACAATATAAAGAAATCACATTAGGATTCTCTTTTTAAGCTGTTCCTTAAAACACTAGTGCTTAGGAAATCTATTGGAGGCAGAAGCAGTCAAGGGTAGCCTAGGGTTAGGGTTAGGCTTAGGGTTAGGCTTAGGGTACGGCTTAGGGTACGGGTTCGGGGAGGGCTTCAGGTACGGCGTAGGGTATGGGTTAGGGTTAGGGTTAGGGTTAGTGTTAGGGTTAGGGCTCGGTTTAGGGTAAGGGTTAGGATTAGGGTACGTGTTAGGGTTAGGGTAGGGGTTAGGGTTATGGTACGCGTTAGGGTTAGGGTAGTGATTAAACCTATCCCACTCTCTAGATACCCCTTAGCACATAAAGGAATATTATTTGGGGGTCCAGCCCTGGAGAAGAGTTTAGACACTAGGATTAGATAAGGAACACACCCATTATAAAGAAATCACATTAGGATTCTCTTTTTAAGCTGTTCCTTAAAACACTAGTGCTTAGGAAATCTATTGGAGGCAGAAGCAGTCAAGGGTAGCCTAGGGTTAGAGTTAGGCTTAGGGTTAGGCTTAGGGTACGGCTTAGGGTACGGGTTCGGGGAGGGCTTCGGGTACGGCGTAGGGTATGGGTGAGGGTTAGCGTTAGGGTTAGTGTTAGGGTTAGGGCTCGGTTTAGGGTACGGGTTAGGATTAGGGTACGTGTTAGGGTTAGGCTAGGGGTTAGGGTTAGGGTTAGGGTTAGGGTAGTTATTAAACCTATCCCACTCTCTAGTTACCCCTTAGCACGTAAAGGAATATTATTTGGGGGTCCAGCCATGGAGAAAAGTTTAGACACTAGGATAAGATAAGGAACACACCCATTATAAAGAAATCACATTAGGATTCTCTTTTTAAGCTGTTCCTTAAAACACTAGTGCTTAGGAAATCTATTGGAGGCAGAAGCAGTCAAGGGTAGACTAGGGTTAGGGTTAGGCTTAGGGTTAGGCTTAGGGTACGGCTTAGGGTACGGGTTCGGGGAGGGCTTCGGGTACGGCGTAGGGTATGGGTTAGGGTTAGGGTTACGGTTAGTGTTAGGGTTAGGGCTCGGTTTAGGGTACGGGTTAGGATTAGGGTACGTGTTAGGGTTATGGTAGGGGTTAGAGTTAGGGTACACGTTAGGGTTAGGGTAGTTATTAAACCTATCCCACACTCTAGATACCCCTTAGCACGTAAAGGAATATTATTTGGGGGTCCAGCCATGGAGAAGAGTTTAGACACTAAGATAATATAAGGAACACACACATTATAAAGAAATCACATTAGGATTCTCTTTTTAAGCTGTTCCTTAAAACACTATTGCTTAGGAAATCTATTGGAGGCAGAAGCAGTCAAGGGTAGCCTAGGGTTAGGGTTAGGCTTAGGGTTAGGCTTAGGGTACGGCTTAGGGTACGGGTTCGGGGAGGGCTTCGGGTACGGCGTAGGGTATGGGTGAGGGTTAGGGTTAGGGTTAGTGTTAGGGTTAGGGCTCGGTTTAGGGTACGGGTTAGGATTAGGGTACGTGTTAGGGTTAGGGTAGGGGTTAGGGTTAGGGTTAGGGTTAGGGTTAGGGTAGTTATTAAACCTATCCCACTCTCTACTTACCCCTTAGCACGTAAAGGAATATTATTTGTGGGTCCAGCCATGGAGAAGAGTTTAGACACTAGGATAAGATAAGGAACACACCCATTATAAAGAAATCACATTAGGATTCTCTTTTTAAGCTGTTCCTTAAAACACTAGTGCTTAGGAAATCTATTGGAGGCAGAAGCAGTCAAGCGTAGCCTAGGGTTAGGGTTAGGCTTAGGGTTAGGCTTAGGGTACGGCTTAGGGTACGGGTTCGGGGAGGGCTTCGGGTACGACGTAGGGTATGGGTTAGGGTTAGGGTTAGGGTTAGTGTTAGGGTTAGGGCTCGGTTTAGGGTACGGTTTAGGATTAGGGTACGTGTTAGGGTTAGGTTAGGGGTTAGGGTTAGGGTACGCGTTAGGGTTAGGGTAGTTATTAAACCTATCAAACTCTCTAGATACCCCTTAGCACGTAAAGGAATATTATTTGGGGGTCCAGCCATGGAGAAGAGTTTAGACACTAGGATTAGATAAGGAACACACCCATTATAAAGAAATCACATTAGGATTCTCTTTTTAAGCTGTTCTTTAAAACACTAGTGCTTAGGAAATCTATTGGAGGCAGAAGCAGTCAAGGGTAGCCTAGGGTTAGGGTTAGGCTTAGGGTTAGGCTTAGGGTACGGCTTAGGGTACGGGTTCGGGGAGGGCTTCGGGTACGGCGTAGGGTATGGGTTAGGGTTAGGGTTAGGGTTACTGTTAGGGTTAGGGCTCGGTTTAGGGTACGGGTTAGGATTAGTGTACGTGTTAGGGTTAGGGTAGGGGTTAGCGTTAGGGTACGCGTTAGGGTTAGGGTAGTTATTAAACCTATCCCACTCTCTAGTTACCCCTTAGCACGTAAAGGAATATTATTTGGGGGTCCAGCCATGGAGAAGAGTTTAGACACTAGGATAAGATAAGGAACACACCCATTATAAAGAAATCACATTAGGATTCTCTTTTTAAGCTGTTCCTTAAAACACTAGTGCTTAGGAAATCTATTGGAGGCAGACGCAGTCAAGCGTAGCCTAGGGTTAGGGTTAGGCTTAGGGTTAGGCTTAGGGTACGGCTTAGGGTACGGGTTCGGGGAGGGCTTCGGGTACGACGTAGGGTATGGGTTAGGGTTAGGGTTAGGGTTAGTGTTAGGGTTAGAGCTCGGTTTAGGGTACGGGTTAGGATTAGGGTACGTGTTAGGGTTAGGTTAGGGGTTAGGGTTAGGGTACGCGTTAGGGTTAGGGTAGTGATTAAACCTATCCCACTCTCTAGATACCCGTTAGCACGTAAAGGAATATTATTTGGGGTTCCAGCCATGGAGAAGAGTTTAGACACTAAGATAATATAAGGAACACACACATTATAAAGAAATCACATTAGGATTCTCTTTTTAAGCTGTTCCTTAAAACACTAGTGCTTCGGAAATCTATTGGAGGCAGAAGCAGTCAAGGGTAGCCTAGGGTTAGAGTTAGGCTTAGGGTTAGGCTTAGGGTACGGCTTAGGGTACGGGTTCGGGGAGGGCTTCGGGTACGGCGTAGGGTATGGGTTAGGGTTAGGGTTAGGGCTAGTGTTAGGGTTAGGGCTCGGTTTAGGGTACGGGTTAGGATTAGGGTACGTGTTAGGGTTAGGGTAGGGTTTAGGGTTATGGTACGCGTTAGGGTTAGGGTAGTGATTAAACCTATCCCACTCTCTAGATACCCCTTAGCACGTAAAGGAATATTATTTGGGGGTGCAGCCATGGAGAAGAGTTTAGACACTAGGATTAGATAAGGAACACACCCATTATAAAGAAATCACATTAGGATTCTCTTTTTAAGCTGTTCTTTAAAACACTAGTGCTTAGGAAATCTCTTGGAGGCAGAAGCAGTCAAGGGTAGCCTAGGGTTAGGGTTAGGCTTAGGGTACGGCTTAGGGTACGGGTTCGTGGAGGGCTTCGGGTACGGCGTAGGGTATGGGTTAGGGTTAGGGTTAGGGTTAGTGTTAGGGTTAGGGCTCTGTTTAGGGTACGGGTTAGGATTAGGGTACGTGTTAGGGTTAGGGTAGGGGTTAGGGTTAGGGTACGCGTTAGGGTTAGGGTAGTTATTAAACCTATCCCACTCTCTAGATACTCCTTAGCACGTAAAGGAATATTATTTGGGGGTCCAGCCATGGAGAAGTGTTTAGACACTAAGATAATATAAGGAACACACACATTATAAAGAAATCACATTAGGATTCTCTTTTTAAGCTGTTCCTTAAAACACTAGTGCTTAGGAAATCTATTGGAGGCAGAAGCAGTCAAGGGTAGCCTAGGGTTAGGGTTAGGCTTAGGGTTAGGCTTAGGGTACGGCTTAGGGTACGGGTTCGGGGAGGGCTTCGGGTACGGCGTAGGGTACGGGTTAGGGTTAGGGTTAGGGTTAGTGTTAGGGTTAGGGCTCGGTTTAGGGTACGGGTTAGGATTAGGGTACGTGTTAGGGTTAGGGTAGGGGTTAGCGTTAGGGTACGCGTTAGGGTTAGGGTAGTTATTAAACCTATCCCACTCTCTAGTTACCCCTTAGCACGTAAAGGAATATTATTTGGGGGTCCAGCCATGGAGAAGAGTTTAGACACTAGGATAAGATCAGGAACACACCCATTATAAAGAAATCACATTAGGATTCTCTTTTTAAGCTGTTCCTTAAAACACTAGTGCTTAGGAAATCTATTGGAGGCAGAAGCAGTCAAGGGTAGCCTAGGGTTAGGGTTAGGCTTAGGGTTAGGCTTAGGGTACGGCTTAGGGTACGGGTTCGGGGAGGGCTTCAGGTACGGCGTAGGGTATGGGTTAGGGTTAGGGTTAGGGTTAGTGTTAGGGTTAGGGCTCGGTTTAGGGTACGGGTTAGGATTAGGGTACGTGTTAGGGTTAGGGTAGGGGTTAGGGTTATGGTACGCGTTAGGGTTAGGGTAGTGATTAAACCTATCCCACTCTCTAGATACCCCTTAGCACATAAAGGAATATTATTTGGGGGTCCAGCCATGGAGAAGAGTTTAGACACTAGGATTAGATAAGGAACACACCCATTATAAAGAAATCACATTAGGATTCTCTTTTTAAGCTGTTCCTTAAAACACTAGTGCTTAGGAAATCTATTGGAGGCAGAAGCAGTCAAGGGTAGCCTAGGGTTAGGGTTAGGCTTAGGGGTAGGCTTAGGGTACGGCTTAGGGTACGGGTTCGGGGAGGGCTTCGGGTACGGCGTAGGGTATGGGTTAGGGTTAGGGTTAGGGTTAGTGTTAGGGTTAGGGCTCGGTTTAGGGTACGGGTTAGGATTAGGGTACGTGTTAGGGTTAGGGTAGGGGTTAGCGTTAGGGTACGCGTTAGGGTTAGGGTAGTTATTAAACCTATCCCACTCTCTAGATACTCCTTAGCACGTAAAGGAATATTATTTGGGGGTCCAGCCATGGAGAAGTGTTTAGACACTAAGATAATATAAGGAACACACACATTATAAAGAAATCACATTAGGATTCTCTTTTTAAGCTGTTCCTTAAAACACTAGTGCTTAGGAAATCTATTGGAGGCAGAAGCAGTCAAGGGTAGCCTAGGGTTAGGGTTAGGCTTATGGTTAGGCTTAGGGTACGGCTTAGGGTACGGGTTCGGGGAGGGCTTCGGGTACGGCGTAGGGTATGGGTTAGGGTTAGGGTTAGGGTTAGTGTTAGGGTTAGGGCTCGGTTTAGGGTACGGGTTAGGATTAGGGTACGTGTTAGGGTTAGGGTAGGGGTTAGGGTTATGGTACGCGTTAGGGTTAGGGTAGTGATTAAACCTATCCCACTCTCTAGATACCCCTTAGCACATAAAGTAATATTATTTGGGGGTCCAGCCATGGAGAAGAGTTTAGACACTAGGATTAGATAAGGAACACACCCATTATAAAGAAATCACATTAGGATTCTCTTTTTAAGCTGTTCCTTAAAACACTAGTCCTTAGGAAATCTATTGGAGGCAGAAGCAGTCAAGGGTAGCCTAGGGTTAGGGTTAGGCTTAGGGTTAGGCTTAGGGTACGGCTTAGGGTACGGGTTCGGGGAGGGCTTCAGGTACGGCGTAGGGTATGGGTTAGGGTTAGGGTTAGGGTTAGTGTTAGGGTTAGGGCTCGGTTTAGGGTACGGGTTAGGATTAGGGTACGTGTTAGGGTTAGGGTAGGGGTTAGGGTTATGGTACGCGTTAGGGTTAGGGTAGTGATTAAACCTATCCCACTCTCTAGATACCCCTTAGCACATAAAGGAATATTATTTGGGGGTCCAGCCATGGAGAAGAGTTTAGACACTAGGATTAGATAAGGAACACACCCATTATAAAGAAATCACATTAGGATTCTCTTTTTAAGCTGTTCCTTAAAACACTAGTGCTTAGGAAATCTATTGGAGGCAGAAGCAGTCAAGGGTAGCCTAGGGTTAGGGTTAGGCTTAGGGGTAGGCTTAGGGTACGGCTTAGGGTACGGGTTCGGGGAGGGCTTCGGGTACGGAGTAGGGTATGGGTTAGGGTTAGGGTTAGGGTTAGTGTTAGGGTTAGGGCTCGGTTTAGGGTACGGGTTAGGATTAGGGTACGTGTTAGGGTTAGGGTAGGGGTTAGCGTTAGGGTACGCGTTACGGTTAGGGTAGTTATTAAACCTATCCCACTCTCTAGATACTCCTTAGCACGTAAAGGAATATTATTTGGGAGTCCAGCCATGGAGAAGTGTTTAGACACTAAGATAATATAAGGAACACACACATTATAAAGAAATCACATTAGGATTCTCTTTTTAAGCTGTTCCTTAAAACACTAGTGCTTAGGAAATCTATTGGAGGCAGAAGCAGTCAAGGGTAGCCTAGGGTTAGGGTTAGGCTTAGGGTTAGGCTTAGGGTACGGCTTAGGGTACGGGTTCGGGGAGGGCTTCGGGTACGGCGTAGGGTACGGGTTAGGGTTAGGGTTAGGGTTAGTGTTAGGGTTAGGGCTCGGTTTAGGGTACGGGTTAGGATTAGGGTACGTGTTAGGGTTAGGGTAGGGGTTAGCGTTAGGGTACGCGTTAGGGTTAGGGTAGTTATTAAACCTATCCCACTCTCTAGTTACCCCTTAGCACGTAAAGGAATATTATTTGGGGGTCCAGCCATGGAGAAGAGTTTAGACACTAGGATAAGATCAGGAACACACCCATTATAAAGAAATCACATTAGGATTCTCTTTTTAAGCTGTTCCTTAAAACACTAGTGCTTAGGAAATCTATTGGAGGCAGAAGCAGTCAAGGGTAGCCTAGGGTTAGGGTTAGGCTTAGGGTTAGGCTTAGGGTACGGCTTAGGGTACGGGTTCGGGGAGGGCTTCGGGTACGGCGTAGGGTATGGGTTAGGGTTAGGGTTAAGGTTAGTGTTAGGGTTAGGGCTCGGTTTAGGGTACGGGTTAGGATTAGGGTACGTGTTAGTGTTAGGGTAGGGGTTAGCGTTAGGGTACGCGTTAGGGTTAGGGTAGTTATTAAACCTATCCCACTCCCTAGTTACCCCTTAGCACGTAAAGGAATATTATTTGGGGGTCCAGCCATGGAGAAGAGTTTAGACACTAGGATAAGATGAGGAACACACACAATATAAAGAAATCACATTAGGATTCTCTTTTTAAGCTGTTCCTTAAAACACTAGTGCTTAGGAAATCTATTGGAGGCAGAAGCAGTCAAGGGTAGCCTAGGGTTAGGGTTAGGCTTAGGGTTAGGCTTAGGGTACGGCTTAGGGTACGGGTTCGGGGAGGGCTTCAGGTACGGCGTAGGGTATGGGTTAGGGTTAGGGTTAGGGTTAGTGTTAGGGTTAGGGCTCGGTTTAGGGTAAGGGTTAGGATTAGGGTACGTGTTAGGGTTAGGGTAGGGGTTAGGGTTATGGTACGCGTTAGGGTTAGGGTAGTGATTAAACCTATCCCACTCTCTAGATACCCCTTAGCACATAAAGGAATATTATTTGGGGGTCCAGCCCTGGAGAAGAGTTTAGACACTAGGATTAGATAAGGAACACACCCATTATAAAGAAATCACATTAGGATTCTCTTTTTAAGCTGTTCCTTAAAACACAAGTGCTTAGGAAATCTATTGGAGGCAGAAGCAGTCAAGGGTAGCCTAGGGTTAGAGTTAGGCTTAGGGTTAGGCTTAGGGTACGGCTTAGGGTACGGGTTCGGGGAGGGCTTCGGGTACGGCGTAGGGTATGGGTGAGGGTTAGGGTTAGGGTTAGTGTTAGGGTTAGGGCTCGGTTTAGGGTACGGGTTAGGATTAGGGTACGTGTTAGGGTTAGGGTAGGGGTTAGGGTTAGGGTACGCGTTAGGGTTAGGGTAGTTATTAAACCTATCCCACTCTCTAGATACTCCTTAGCACGTAAAGGAATATTATTTGGGGGTCCAGCCATGGAGAAGTGTTTAGACACTAAGATAATATAAGGAACACACACATTATAAAGAAATCACATTAGGATTCTCTTTTTAAGCTGTTCCTTAAAACACTAGTGCTTAGGAAATCTATTGGAGGCAGAAGCAGTCAAGGGTAGCCTAGGGTTAGGGTTAGGCTTAGGGTTAGGCTTAGGGTACGGCTTAGGGTACGGGTTCGGGGAGGGCTTCGGGTACGGCGTAGGGTACGGGTTAGGGTTAGGGTTAGGGTTAGTGTTAGGGTTAGGGCTCGGTTTAGGGTACGGGTTAGGATTAGGGTACGTGTTAGGGTTAGGGTAGGGGTTAGCGTTAGGGTACGCGTTAGGGTTAGGGTAGTTATTAAACCTATCCCACTCTCTAGTTACCCCTTAGCACGTAAAGGAATATTATTTGGGGGTCCAGCCATGGAGAAGAGTTTAGACACTAGGATAAGATCAGGAACACACCCATTATAAAGAAATCACATTAGGATTCTCTTTTTAAGCTGTTCCTTAAAACACTAGTGCTTAGGAAATCTATTGGAGGCAGAAGCAGTCAAGGGTAGCCTAGGCTTAGGGTTAGGCTTAGGGTTAGGCTTAGGGTACGGCTTAGGGTACGGGTTCGGGGAGGGCTTCGGGTACGGCGTAGGGTATGGGTTAGGGTTAGGGTTAAGGTTAGTGTTAGGGTTAGGGCTCGGTTTAGGGTACGGGTTAGGATTAGGGTACGTGTTAGTGTTAGGGTAGGGGTTAGCGTTAGGGTACGCGTTAGGGTTAGGGTAGTTATTAAACCTATCCCACTCCCTAGTTACCCCTTAGCACGTAAAGGAATATTATTTGGGGTTCCAGCCATGGAGAAGAGTTTAGACACTAGGATAAGATGAGGAACACACACAATATAAAGAAATCACATTAGGATTCTCTTTTTAAGCTGTTCCTTAAAACACTAGTGCTTAGGAAATCTATTGGAGGCAGAAGCAGTCAAGGGTAGCCTAGGGTTAGGGTTAGGCTTAGGGTTAGGCTTAGGGTACGGCTTAGGGTACGGGTTCGGGGAGGGCTTCAGGTACGGCGTAGGGTATGGGTTAGGGTTAGGGTTAGGGTTAGTGTTAGGGTTAGGGCTCGGTTTAGGGTAAGGGTTAGGATTAGGGTACGTGTTAGGGTTAGGGTAGGGGTTAGGGTTATGGTACGCGTTAGGGTTAGGGTAGTGATTAAACCTATCCCACTCTCTAGATACCCCTTAGCACATAAAGGAATATTATTTGGGGGTCCAGCCCTGGAGAAGAGTTTAGACACTAGGATTAGATAAGGAACACACCCATTATAAAGAAATCACATTAGGATTCTCTTTTTAAGCTGTTCCTTAAAACACTAGTGCTTAGGAAATCTATTGGAGGCAGAAGCAGTCAAGGGTAGCCTAGGGTTAGAGTTAGGCTTAGGGTTAGGCTTAGGGTACGGCTTAGGGTACGGGTTCGGGGAGGGCTTCGGGTACGGCGTAGGGTATGGGTGAGGGTTAGGGTTAGGGTTAGTGTTAGGGTTAGGGCTCGGTTTAGGGTACGGGTTAGGATTAGGGTACGTGTTAGGGTTAGGCTAGGGGTTAGGGTTAGGGTTAGGGTTAGGGTAGTTATTAAACCTATCCCACTCTCTAGTTACCCCTTAGCACGTAAAGGAATATTATTTGGGGGTCCAGCCATGGAGAAAAGTTTAGACACTAGGATAAGATAAGGAACACACCCATTATAAAGAAATCACATTAGGATTCTCTTTTTAAGCTGTTCCTTAAAACACTAGTGCTTAGGAAATCTATTGGAGGCAGAAGCAGTCAAGGGTAGACTAGGGTTAGGGTTAGGCTTAGGGTTAGGCTTAGGGTACGGCTTAGGGTACGGGTTCGGGGAGGGCTTCGGGTACGGCGTAGGGTATGGGTTAGGGTTAGGGTTACGGTTAGTGTTAGGGTTAGGGCTCGGTTTAGGGTACGGGTTAGGATTAGGGTACGTGTTAGGGTTATGGTAGGGGTTAGAGTTAGGGTACACGTTAGGGTTAGGGTAGTTATTAAACCTATCCCACACTCTAGATACCCCTTAGCACGTAAAGGAATATTATTTGGGGGTCCAGCCATGGAGAAGAGTTTAGACACTAAGATAATATAAGGAACACACACATTATAAAGAAATCACATTAGGATTCTCTTTTTAAGCTGTTCCTTAAAACACTATTGCTTAGGAAATCTATTGGAGGCAGAAGCAGTCAAGGGTAGCCTAGGGTTAGGGTTAGGCTTAGGGTTAGGCTTAGGGTACGGCTTAGGGTACGGGTTCGGGGAGGGCTTCGGGTACGGCGTAGGGTATGGGTGAGGGTTAGGGTTAGGGTTAGTGTTAGGGTTAGGGCTCGGTTTAGGGTACGGGTTAGGATTAGGGTACGTGTTAGGGTTAGGGTAGGGGTTAGGGTTAGGGTTAGGGTTAGGGTTAGGGTAGTTATTAAACCTATCCCACTCTCTACTTACCCCTTAGCACGTAAAGGAATATTATTTGTGGGTCCAGCCATGGAGAAGAGTTTAGACACTAGGATAAGATAAGGAACACACCCATTATAAAGAAATCACATTAGGATTCTCTTTTTAAGCTGTTCCTTAAAACACTAGTGCTTAGGAAATCTATTGGAGGCAGAAGCAGTCAAGCGTAGCCTAGGGTTAGGGTTAGGCTTAGGGTTAGGCTTAGGGTACGGCTTAGGGTACGGGTTCGGGGAGGGCTTCGGGTACGACGTAGGGTATGGGTTAGGGTTAGGGTTAGGGTTAGTGTTAGGGTTAGGGCTCGGTTTAGGGTACGGTTTAGGATTAGGGTACGTGTTAGGGTTAGGTTAGGGGTTAGGGTTAGGGTACGCGTTAGGGTTAGGGTAGTTATTAAACCTATCAAACTCTCTAGATACCCCTTAGCACGTAAAGGAATATTATTTGGGGGTCCAGCCATGGAGAAGAGTTTAGACACTAGGATTAGATAAGGAACACACCCATTATAAAGAAATCACATTAGGATTCTCTTTTTAAGCTGTTCTTTAAAACACTAGTGCTTAGGAAATCTATTGGAGGCAGAAGCAGTCAAGGGTAGCCTAGGGTTAGGGTTAGGCTTAGGGTTAGGCTTAGGGTACGGCTTAGGGTACGGGTTCGGGGAGGGCTTCGGGTACGGCGTAGGGTATGGGTTAGGGTTAGGGTTAGGGTTACTGTTAGGGTTAGGGCTCGGTTTAGGGTACGGGTTAGGATTAGTGTACGTGTTAGGGTTAGGGTAGGGGTTAGCGTTAGGGTACGCGTTAGGGTTAGGGTAGTTATTAAACCTATCCCACTCTCTAGTTACCCCTTAGCACGTAAAGGAATATTATTTGGGGGTCCAGCCATGGAGAAGAGTTTAGACACTAGGATAAGATAAGGAACACACCCATTATAAAGAAATCACATTAGGATTCTCTTTTTAAGCTGTTCCTTAAAACACTAGTGCTTAGGAAATCTATTGGAGGCAGACGCAGTCAAGCGTAGCCTAGGGTTAGGGTTAGGCTTAGGGTTAGGCTTAGGGTACGGCTTAGGGTACGGGTTCGGGGAGGGCTTCGGGTACGACGTAGGGTATGGGTTAGGGTTAGGGTTAGGGTTAGTGTTAGGGTTAGAGCTCGGTTTAGGGTACGGGTTAGGATTAGGGTACGTGTTAGGGTTAGGTTAGGGGTTAGGGTTAGGGTACGCGTTAGGGTTAGGGTAGTGATTAAACCTATCCCACTCTCTAGATACCCGTTAGCACGTAAAGGAATATTATTTGGGGTTCCAGCCATGGAGAAGAGTTTAGACACTAAGATAATATAAGGAACACACACATTATAAAGAAATCACATTAGGATTCTCTTTTTAAGCTGTTCCTTAAAACACTAGTGCTTCGGAAATCTATTGGAGGCAGAAGCAGTCAAGGGTAGCCTAGGGTTAGAGTTAGGCTTAGGGTTAGGCTTAGGGTACGGCTTAGGGTACGGGTTCGGGGAGGGCTTCGGGTACGGCGTAGGGTATGGGTTAGGGTTAGGGTTAGGGCTAGTGTTAGGGTTAGGGCTCGGTTTAGGGTACGGGTTAGGATTAGGGTACGTGTTAGGGTTAGGGTAGGGTTTAGGGTTATGGTACGCGTTAGGGTTAGGGTAGTGATTAAACCTATCCCACTCTCTAGATACCCCTTAGCACGTAAAGGAATATTATTTGGGGGTGCAGCCATGGAGAAGAGTTTAGACACTAGGATTAGATAAGGAACACACCCATTATAAAGAAATCACATTAGGATTCTCTTTTTAAGCTGTTCTTTAAAACACTAGTGCTTAGGAAATCTCTTGGAGGCAGAAGCAGTCAAGGGTAGCCTAGGGTTAGGGTTAGGCTTAGGGTACGGCTTAGGGTACGGGTTCGGGGAGGGCTTCGGGTACGGCGTAGGGTATGGGTTAGGGTTAGGGTTAGGGTTAGTGTTAGGGTTAGGGCTCGGTTTAGGGTACGGGTTAGGATTAGGGTACGTGTTAGGGTTAGGGTAGGGGTTAGCGTTAGGGTACGCGTTAGGGTTAGGGTAGTTATTAAACCTATCCCACTCTCTAGTTACCCCTTAGCACGTAAAGGAATATTATTTGGGGGTCCAGCCATGGAGAAGAGTTTAGACACTAGGATAAGATAAGGAACACACCCATTATAAAGAAATCACATTAGGATTCCCTTTTTAAGCTGTTCCTTAAAACACTAGTGCTTAGGAAATCTATTGGAGGCAGAAGCAGTCAAGGGTAGCCTAGGGTTAGGGTTAGGCTTAGGGTTAGGCTTAGGGTACGGCTTAGGGTACGGGTTCGGGGAGGGCTTCGGGTACGGCGTAGGGTATGGGTTAGGGTTAGGGTTAGGGTTAGTGTTAGGGTTAGGGCTCGGTTTAGGGTACGGGTTAGGATTAGGGTACGTGTTAGGGTTAGGGTAGGGGTTAGGGTTATGGTACGCGTTAGGGTTAGGGTAGTGATTAAACCTATCCCACTCTCTAGATACCCCTTAGCACATAAAGGAATATAATTTGGGGGTCCAGCCATGGAGAAGAGTTTAGACACTAGGATTAGATAAGGAACACACCCATTATAAAGAAATCACATTAGGATTCACTTTCTAAGCTGTTCCTTAAAACACTAGTGGTTAGGAAATCTATTGGAGGCAGAAGCAGTCAAGCGTAGCCTAGGGTTAGGGTTAGGCTTAGGGTTAGGCTTAGGGTACGGCTTAGGGTACGGGTTCGGGGAGGGCTTCGGGTACGGCGTAGGGTATGGGTTACGGTTAGGTTTAGGGTTAGTGTTAGGGTTAGGGCTCGGTTTAGGGTACGGGTTAGGATTAGGGTACGTGTTAGGGTTAGGTTAGGGGTTTGGGTTAGGGTACGCGTTAGGGTTAGGGTAGTTATTAAACCTATCCCACTCTCTAGATACCCCTTAGCACGTAAAGGAATATTATTTGGGGGTCCAGCCATGGAGAAGAGTTTAGACACTAAGATAATATAAGGAACACACACATTATAAAGAAATCACATTAGGATTCTCTTTTTAAGCTGTTCCTTAAAACACTATTGCTTAGGAAATCTATTGGAGGCAGAAGCAGTCAAGGGTAGCCTAGGGTTAGGGTTAGGCTTAGGGTTAGGCTTAGGGTACGGCTTAGGGTACGGGTTCGGGGAGGGCTTCGGGTACGGCGTAGGGTATGGGTGAGGGTTAGGGTTAGGGTTAGTGTTAGGGTTAGGGCTCGGTTTAGGGTACGGGTTAGGATTAGGGTACGTGTTAGGGTTAGGGTAGGGGTTAGGGTTAGGGTTAGGGTTAGGGTTAGGGTAGTTATTAAACCTATCCCACTCTCTACTTACCCCTTAGCACGTAAAGGAATATTATTTGGGGGTCCAGCCATGGAGAAAAGTTTAGACACTAGGATAAGATAAGGAACACACCCATTATAAAGAAATCACATTAGGATTCTCTTTTTAAGCTGTTCCTTAAAACACTAGTGCTTAGGAAATCTATTGGAGGCAGAAGCAGTCAAGGGTAGACTAGGGTTAGGGTTAGGCTTAGGGTTAGGCTTAGGGTACGGCTTAGGGTACGGGTTCGGGGAGGGCTTCGGGTACGGCGTAGGGTATGGGTTAGGGTTAGGGTTACGGTTAGTGTTAGGGTTAGGGCTCGGTTTAGGGTACGGGTTAGGATTAGGGTACGTGTTAGGGTTATGGTAGGGGTTAGGGTTAGGGTACACGTTAGGGTTAGGGTAGTTATTAAACCTATCCCACTCTCTAGATACCCCTTAGCACGTAAAGGAATATTATTTGGGGGTTCAGCCATGGAGAAGAGTTTAGACACTAAGATAATATAAGGAACACACACATTATAAAGAAATCACATTAGGATTCTCTTTTTAAGCTGTTCCTTAAAACACTAGTGCTTAGGAAATCTATTGGAGGCAGAAGCAGTCAAGGGTAGCCTAGGGTTAGGGTTAGGCTTAGGGTTAGGCTTAGGGTACGGCTTAGGGTACGGTTTCGGGGAGGGCTTCGGGTACGGCGTAGGGTATGGGTTAGGGTTAGGGTTAGGGTTAGGGTTAGGGTTAGGGTTAATGTTAGGGTTAGGGCTCTGTTTAGGGTACGGGTTAGGATTAGGGTACGTGTTAGGGTTAGGGTAGGGGTTAGCGTTAGGGTACGCGTTACGGTTAGGGTAGTTATTAAACCTATCCCACTCTCTAGTTACCCCTTAGCACGTAAAGGAATATTATTTGGGGGTCCAGCCATGGAGAAGAGTTTAGACACTAGGATAAGATAAGGAACACACACATTATAAAGAAATCACATTAGGATTCTCTTTTTAAGCTGTTCCTTAAAACACTAGTGCTTAGGAAATCTATTGGAGGCAGAAGCAGTCAAGGGTAGCCTAGGGTTAGGGTTAGGCTTAGGGTTAGGCTTAGGGTACGGCTTAGGGTACGGGTTCGGGGAGGGCTTCGGGTACGGCGTAGGGTATGGGTTAGGGTTAGGGTTAGGGTTAGTGTTAGGGTTAGGGCTCGGTTTAGGTTACGGGTTAGGATTAGGGTACGTGTTAGGGTTAGGGTAGGGGTTAGGGTTATGGTACGCGTTAGGGTTAGGGTAGTGATTAAACCTATCCCACTCTCTAGATACCCCTTAGCACATAAAGGAATATTATTTGGGGGTCCAGCCATGGAGAAGAGTTTAGACACTAGGATTAGATAAGGAACACACCCATTATAAAGAAATCACATTAGGATTATCTTTTTAAGCTGTTCCTTAAAACACTAGTGCTTAGGAAATCTATTGGAGGCAGAAGCAGTCAAGGGTAGCCTAGGGTTAGGGTTAGGCTTAGGGTTAGGCTTAGGGTACGGCTTAGGGTACGGGTTCGTGGAGGGCTTCGGGTACGGCGTAGGGTATGGGTTAGTGTTAGGGTTAGGGTTAGTGTTAGGGTTAGGGCTCGGTTTAGGGTACGGGTTAGGATTAGGGTACGTGTTAGGGTTAGGGTAGGGGTTAGGGTTAGGGTACGCGTTAGGGTTAGGGTAGTGATTAAACCTATCCCACTCTCTAGATACTCCTTAGCACGTAAAGGAATATTATTTGGGGGTCCAGCCATGGAGAAGTGTTTAGACACTAAGATAATATAAGGAACACACACATTATAAAGAAATCACATTAGGATTCTCTTTTGAAGCTGTTCCTTAAAACACTAGTGCTTAGGAAATCTATTGGAGGCAGAAGCAGTCAAGGGTAGCCTAGGGTTAGGGTTAGGCTTAGGGTTAGGCTTAGGGTACGGCTTAGGGTACGGGTTCGGGGAGGGCTTCGGGTACGGCGTAGGGTATGGGTTAGGGTTAGGGTTAGGGTTACTGTTAGGGTTAGGGCTCGGTTTAGGGTACGGGTTAGGATTAGTGTACGTGTTAGGGTTAGGGTAGGGGTTAGCGTTAGGGTACGCGTTAGGGTTAGGGTAGTTATTAAACCTATCCCACTCTCTAGTTACCCCTTAGCACGTAAAGGAATATTATTTGGGGGTCCAGCCATGGAGAAGAGTTTAGACACTAGGATAAGATAAGGAACACACCCATTATAAAGAAATCACATTAGGATTCTCTTTTTAAGCTGTTCCTTAAAACACTAGTGCTTAGGAAATCTATTGGAGGCAGACGCAGTCAAGCGTAGCCTAGGGTTAGGGTTAGGCTTAGGGTTAGGCTTAGGGTACGGCTTAGGGTACGGGTTCGGGGAGGGCTTCGGGTACGACGTAGGGTATGGGTTAGGGTTAGGGTTAGGGTTAGTGTTAGGGTTAGGGCTCGGTTTAGGGTACGGGTTAGGATTAGGGTACGTGTTAGGGTTAGGTTAGGGGTTAGGGTTAGGGTACGCGTTAGGGTTAGGGTAGTGATTAAACCTATCCCACTCTCTAGATACCCGTTAGCACGTAAAGGAATATTATTTGGGGGTCCAGCCATGGAGAAGAGTTTAGACACTAAGATAATATAAGGAACACACACATTATAAAGAAATCACATTAGGATTCTCTTTTTAAGCTGTTCCTTAAAACACTAGTGCTTCGGAAATCTATTGGAGGCAGAAGCAGTCAAGGGTAGCCTAGGGTTAGAGTTAGGCTTAGGGTTAGGCTTAGGGTACGGCTTAGGGTACGGGTTCGGGGAGGGCTTCGGGTACGGCGTAGGGTATGGGTTAGGGTTAGGGTTAGGGTTAGTGTTAGGGTTAGGGCTCGGTTTAGGGTACGGGTTAGGATTAGGGTACGTGTTAGGGTTAGGGTAGGGTTTAGGGTTATGGTACGCGTTAGGGTTAGGGTAGTGATTAAACCTATCCCACTCTCTAGATACCCCTTAGCACGTAAAGGAATATTATTTGGGGGTCCAGCCATGGAGAAGAGTTTAGACACTAGGATTAGATAAGGAACACACCCATTATAAAGAAATCACATTAGGATTCTCTTTTTAAGCTGTTCTTTAAAACACTAGTGCTTAGGAAATCTCTTGGAGGCAGAAGCAGTCAAGGGTAGCCTAGGGTTAGGGTTAGGCTTAGGGTACGGCTTAGGGTACGGGTTCGGGGAGGGCTTCGGGTACGGCGTAGGGTATGGGTTAGGGTTAGGGTTAGGGTTAGTGTTAGGGTTAGGGCTCGGTTTAGGGTACGGGTTAGGATTAGGGTACGTATTAGGGTTAGGGTAGGGGTTAGCGTTAGGGTACGCGTTAGGGTTAGGGTAGTTATTAAACCTATCTCACTCTCTAGTTACCCCTTAGCACGTAAAGGAATATTATTTGGGGGTCCAGCCATGGAGAAGAGTTTAGACACTAGGATAAGATAAGGAACACACCCATTATAAAGAAATCACATTAGGATTCCCTTTTTAAGCTGTTCCTTAAAACACTAGTGCTTAGGAAATCTATTGGAGGCAGAAGCAGTCAAGGGTAGCCTAGGGTTAGGGTTAGGCTTAGGGTTAGGCTTAGGGTACGGCTTAGGGTACGGGTTCGGGGAGGGCTTCGGGTACGGCGTAGGGTATGGGTTAGGGTTAGGGTTAGGGTTAGTGTTAGGGTTAGGGCTCGGTTTAGGGTACGGGTTAGGATTAGGGTACGTGTTAGGGTTAGGGTAGGGGTTACCGTTAGGGTACGCGTTAGGGTTAGGGTAGTTAATAAAACTATCCCACTCTCTAGTTACCCCTTAGCACGTAAAGGAATATTATTTGGGGGTCCAGCCATGGAGAAGAGTTTAGACACTAGGATAAGATAAGGAACACACCCATTATAAAGAAATCACATTAGGATTCTCTTTTTAAGCTGTTCCTTAAAACACTAGTGCTTAGGAAATCTATTGGAGGCAGAAGCAGTCAAGCGTAGCCTAGGGTTAGGGTTAGGCTTAGGGTTAGGCTTAGGGTACGGTTTAGGGTACGGGTTCGGGGAGGGCTTCGGGTACGGCGTAGGGTATGGGTTAGGGTTAGGGTTAGGGTTAGGGCTCGGTTTAGGGTACGGGTTAGGATTAGGGTACGTGTTAGGGTTAGGTTAGGTGTTATGGATAGGGTACGCGTTAGGGTTAGGGTAGTTATTAAACCTATCCCACTCTCTAGATACCCCTTAGCACGTAAAGGAATATTATTTGGGGGTCCAGCCATGGAGAAGAGTTTAGACACTAAGATAATATAAGGAACACACACATAATAAAGAAATCACATTAGGATTCTCTTTTTAAGCTGTTCCTTAAAACACTAGTGCTTAGGAAATCTATTGGAGGCAGAAGCAGTCAAGGGTAGCCTAGGGTTAGAGTTAGGCTTAGGGTTAAGCTTAGGGTACGGCTTAGGGTACGGGTTCGGGGAGGGCTTTGGGTACGGCATAGGGTATGGGTTAGGGTTAGGGTTAGGGTTAGTGTTAGGGTTAGGGCTCGGTTTAGGGTACGGGTTTGGATTAGTGTACGTGTTAGGGTTAGGGTAGGGGTTAGCGTTAGGGTACGCGTTAGGGTTAGGGTAGTTATTAAACCTATCCCACTCTCTAGTTACCCCTTAGCACGTAAAGGAATATTATTTGGGGGTCCAGCCATGGAGAAGAGTTTAGACACTAGGATAAGATAAGGAACACACCCATTATAAAGAAATCACATTAGGATTCTCTTTTTAGGCTGTTCCTTAAAACACTAGTGCTTAGGAAATCTATTGGAGGCAGAAGCAGTCAAGCGTAGCCTAGGGTTAGGGTTAGGCTTAGGGTTAGGCTTAGGGTACGGCTTAGGGTACGGGTTCGGGGAGGGCTTCGGGTACGACGTAGGGTATGGGTTAGGGTTAGGGTTAGGGTTAGTGTTAGGGTTAGGGCTCGGTTTAGGGTACGGGTTAGGATTAGGGTACGTGTTAGGGTTAGGTTAGGGGTTAGGGTTAGGGTACGCGTTAGGGTTAGGGTAGTTATTAAACCTATCCCACTCTCTAGATACCCCTTAGCACTTAAAGGAATATTATTTGGGGGTCCAGCCATGGAGAAGAGTTTAGACACTAAGATAATATAAGGAACACACACATTATAAAGAAATCACATTAGGATTCTCTTTTTAAGCTGTTCCTTAAAACACTAGTGCTTCGGAAATCTATTGGAGGCAGAAGCAGTTAAGGGTAGCCTAGGGTTAGAGTTAGGCTTAGGGTTAGGCTTAGGGTACGGCTTAGGGTACGGGTTCGTGGAGGGCTTCGGGTACGGCGTAGGGTATGGGTTAGTGTTAGGGTTAGGGTTAGTGTTAGGGTTAGGGCTCGGTTTAGGGTACGGGTTAGGATTAGGGTACGTGTTAGGGTTAGGGTAGGGGTTAGGGTTAGGGTACGCGTTAGGGTTAGGGTAGTTATTAAACCTATCCCACTCTCTAGATACTCCTTAGCACGTAAAGGAATATTATTTGGGGGTCCAGCCATGGAGAAGTGTTTAGACACTAAGATAATATAAGGAACACACACATTATAAAGAAATCACATTAGGATTCTCTTTTGAAGCTGTTCCTTAAAACACTAGTGCTTAGGAAATCTATTGGAGGCAGAAGCAGTCAAGGGTAGCCTAGGGTTAGGGTTAGGCTTAGGGTTAGGCTTAGGGTACGGCTTAGGGTACGGGTTCGGGGAGGGCTTCGGGTACGGCATAGGGTATGGGTTAGGGTTAGGGTTAGGGTTAGTGTTAGGGTTAGGGCTCGGTTTAGGGTACGGGTTAGGGTTAGGGTTAGGGTTAGGGTTAGGGCTCGGTTTAGGGTACGGTTTAGGATTAGGGTACGTGTTAGGGTTAGGTTAGGGGTTAGGGTTAGGGTACGCGTTAGGGTTAGGGTAGTTATTAAACCTATCAAACTCTCTAGATACCCCTTAGCACGTAAAGGAATATTATTTGGGGGTCCAGCCATGGAGAAGAGTTTAGACACTAGGATTAGATAAGGAACACACCCATTATAAAGAAATCACATTAGGATTCTCTTTTTAAGCTGTTCTTTAAAACACTAGTGCTTAGGAAATCTATTGGAGGCAGAAGCAGTCAAGGGTAGCCTAGGGTTAGGGTTAGGCTTAGGGTTAGGCTTAGGGTACGGCTTAGGGTACGGGTTCGGGGAGGGCTTCGGGTACGGCGTAGGGTATGGGTTAGGGTTAGGGTTAGGGTTAGTGTTAGGGTTAGGGCTCGGTTTAGGGTACGGGTTAGGATTAGGGTACGTGTTAGGGTTAGGGTAGGGGTTACCGTTAGGGTACGTGTTACGGTTAGGGTAGTTATTAAACCTATCCCACTCTCTAGTTACCCCTTAGCACGTAAAGGAATATTATTTGTGGGTCCAGCCATGGAGAAGAGTTTAGACACTAGGATAAGATAAGGAACACACCCATTATAAAGAAATCACATTAGGATTCTCTTTTTAAGCTGTTCCTTAAAACACTAGTGCTTAGGAAATCTATTGGAGGCAGAAGCAGTCAAGCGTAGCCTAGGGTTAGGGTTAGGCTTAGGGTACGGCTTAGGGTACGGCTTAGGGTACGGGTTCGGGGAGGGCTTCGGGTACGACGTAGGGTATGGGTTAGGGTTAGGGTTAGGGTTAGTGTTAGGGTTAGGGCTCGGTTTAGGGTACGGTTTAGGATTAGGGTACGTGTTAGGGTTAGGTTAGGGGTTAGGGTTAGGGTACGCGTTAGGGTTAGGGTAGTTATTAAACCTATCAAACTCTCTAGATACCCCTTAGCACGTAAAGGAATATTATTTGGGGGTCCAGCCATGGAGAAGAGTTTAGACACTAGGATTAGATAAGGAACACACCCATTATAAAGAAATCACATTAGGATTCTCTTTTTAAGCTGTTCTTTAAAACACTAGTGCTTAGGAAATCTATTGGAGGCAGAAGCAGTCAAGGGTAGCCTAGGGTTAGGGTTAGGCTTAGGGTTAGGCTTAGGGTACGGCTTAGGGTACGGGTTCGGGGAGGGCTTCGGGTACGGCGTAGGGTATGGGTTAGGGTTAGGGTTAGGGTTACTGTTAGGGTTAGGGCTCGGTTTAGGGTACGGGTTAGGATTAGTGTACGTGTTAGGGTTAGGGTAGGGGTTAGCGTTAGGGTACGCGTTAGGGTTAGGGTAGTTATTAAACCTATCCCACTCTCTAGTTACCCCTTAGCACGTAAAGGAATATTATTTGGGGGTCCAGCCATGGAGAAGAGTTTAGACACTAGGATAAGATAAGGAACACACCCATTATAAAGAAATCACATTAGGATTCTCTTTTTAAGCTGTTCCTTAAAACACTAGTGCTTAGGAAATCTATTGGAGGCAGACGCAGTCAAGCGTAGCCTAGGGTTAGGGTTAGGCTTAGGGTTAGGCTTAGGGTACGGCTTAGGGTACGGGTTCGGGGAGGGCTTCGGGTACGACGTAGGGTATGGGTTAGGGTTAGGGTTAGGGTTAGTGTTAGGGTTAGGGCTCGGTTTAGGGTACGGGTTAGGATTAGGGTACGTGTTAGGGTTAGGTTAGGGGTTAGGGTTAGGGTACGCGTTAGGGTTAGGGTAGTGATTAAACCTATCCCACTCTCTAGATACCCGTTAGCACGTAAAGGAATATTATTTGGGGGTCCAGCCATGGAGAAGAGTTTAGACACTAAGATAATATAAGGAACACACACATTATAAAGAAATCACATTAGGATTCTCTTTTTAAGCTGTTCCTTAAAACACTAGTGCTTAGGAAATCTATTGGAGGCAGAAGCAGTCAAGGGTAGCCTAGGGTTAGAGTTAGGCTTAGGGTTAGGCTTAGGGTACGGCTTAGGGTACGGGTTCGGGGAGGGCTTCGGGTACGGCGTAGGGTATGGGTTAGGGTTAGGGTTAGGGTTAGTGTTAGGGTTAGGGCTCGGTTTAGGGTACGGGTTAGGATTAGGGTACGTGTTAGGGTTAGGGTAGGGTTTAGGGTTATGGTACGCGTTAGGGTTAGGGTAGTGATTAAACCTATCCCACTCTCTAGATACCCCTTAGCACGTAAAGGAATATTATTTGGGGGTGCAGCCATGGAGAAGAGTTTAGACACTAGGATTAGATAAGGAACACACCCATTATAAAGAAATCACATTAGGATTCTCTTTTTAAGCTGTTCTTTAAAACACTAGTGCTTAGGAAATCTCTTGGAGGCAGAAGCAGTCAAGGGTAGCCTAGGGTTAGGGTTAGGCTTAGGGTACGGCTTAGGGTACGGGTTCGGGGAGGGCTTCGGGTACGGCGTAGGGTATGGGTTAGGGTTAGGGTTAGGGTTAGTGTTAGGGTTAGGGCTCGGTTTAGGGTACGGGTTAGGATTAGGGTACGTGTTAGGGTTAGGGTAGGGGTTAGCGTTAGGGTACGCGTTAGGGTTAGGGTAGTTATTAAACCTATCCCACTCTCTAGTTACCCCTTAGCACGTAAAGGAATATTATTTGGGGGTCCAGCCATGGAGAAGAGTTTAGACACTAGGATAAGATAAGGAACACACCCATTATAAAGAAATCACATTAGGATTCTCTTTTTAGGCTGTTCCTTAAAACACTAGTGCTTAGGAAATCTATTGGAGGCAGAAGCAGTCAAGCGTAGCCTAGGGTTAGGGTTAGGCTTAGGGTTAGGCTTAGGGTACGGCTTAGGGTACGGGTTCGGGGAGGGCTTCGGGTACGACGTAGGGTATGGGTTAGGGTTAGGGTTAGGGTTAGTGTTAGGGTTAGGGCTCGGTTTAGGGTACGGGTTAGGATTAGGGTACGTGTTAGGGTTAGGTTAGGGGTTAGGGTTAGGGTACGCGTTAGGGTTAGGGTAGTTATTAAACCTATCCCACTCTCTAGATACCCCTTAGCACGTAAAGGAATATTATTTGGGGGTCCAGCCATGGAGAAGAGTTTAGACACTAAGATAATATAAGGAACACACACATTATAAAGAAATCACATTAGGATTCTCTTTTTAAGCTGTTCCTTAAAACACTAGTGCTTCGGAAATCTATTGGAGGCAGAAGCAGTCAAGGGTAGCCTAGGGTTAGAGTTAGGCTTAGGGTTAGGCTTAGGGTACGGCTTAGGGTACGGGTTCGTGGAGGGCTTCGGGTACGGCGTAGGGTATGGGTTAGTGTTAGGGTTAGGGTTAGTGTTAGGGTTAGGGCTCGGTTTAGGGTACGGGTTAGGATTAGGGTACGTGTTAGGGTTAGGGTAGGGGTTAGGGTTAGGGTACGCGTTAGGGTTAGGGTAGTTATTAAACCTATCCCACTCTCTAGATACTCCTTAGCACGTAAAGGAATATTATTTGGGGGTCCAGCCATGGAGAAGTGTTTAGACACTAAGATAATATAAGGAACACACACATTATAAAGAAATCACATTAGGATTCTCTTTTGAAGCTGTTCCTTAAAACACTAGTGCTTAGGAAATCTATTGGAGGCAGAAGCAGTCAAGGGTAGCCTAGGGTTAGGGTTAGGCTTAGGGTTAGGCTTAGGGTACGGCTTAGGGTACGGGTTCGGGGAGGGCTTCGGGTACGGCATAGGGTATGGGTTAGGGTTAGGGTTAGGGTTAGTGTTAGGGTTAGGGCTCGGTTTAGGGTACGGGTTAGGGTTAGGGTTAGGGTTAGGGTTAGGGCTCGGTTTAGGGTACGGTTTAGGATTAGGGTACGTGTTAGGGTTAGGTTAGGGGTTAGGGTTAGGGTACGCGTTAGGGTTAGGGTAGTTATTAAACCTATCAAACTCTCTAGATACCCCTTAGCACGTAAAGGAATATTATTTGGGGGTCCAGCCATGGAGAAGAGTTTAGACACTAGGATTAGATAAGGAACACACCCATTATAAAGAAATCACATTAGGATTCTCTTTTTAAGCTGTTCTTTAAAACACTAGTGCTTAGGAAATCTATTGGAGGCAGAAGCAGTCAAGGGTAGCCTAGGGTTAGGGTTAGGCTTAGGGTTAGGCTTAGGGTACGGCTTAGGGTACGGGTTCGGGGAGGGCTTCGGGTACGGCGTAGGGTATGGGTTAGGGTTAGGGTTAGGGTTAGTGTTAGGGTTAGGGCTCGGTTTAGGGTACGGGTTAGGATTAGGGTACGTGTTAGGGTTAGGGTAGGGGTTACCGTTAGGGTACGTGTTACGGTTAGGGTAGTTATTAAACCTATCCCACTCTCTAGTTACCCCTTAGCACGTAAAGGAATATTATTTGTGGGTCCAGCCATGGAGAAGAGTTTAGACACTAGGATAAGATAAGGAACACACCCATTATAAAGAAATCACATTAGGATTCTCTTTTTAAGCTGTTCCTTAAAACACTAGTGCTTAGGAAATCTATTGGAGGCAGAAGCAGTCAAGCGTAGCCTAGGGTTAGGGTTAGGCTTAGGGTTAGGCTTAGGGTACGGCTTAGGGTACGGGTTCGGGGAGGGCTTCGGGTACGACGTAGGGTATGGGTTAGGGTTAGGGTTAGGGTTAGTGTTAGGGTTAGGGCTCGGTTTAGGGTACGGTTTAGGATTAGGGTACGTGTTAGGGTTAGGTTAGGGGTTAGGGTTAGGGTACGCGTTAGGGTTAGGGTAGTTATTAAACCTATCAAACTCTCTAGATACCCCTTAGCACGTAAAGGAATATTATTTGGGGGTCCAGCCATGGAGAAGAGTTTAGACACTAGGATTAGATAAGGAACACACCCATTATAAAGAAATCACATTAGGATTCTCTTTTTAAGCTGTTCTTTAAAACACTAGTGCTTAGGAAATCTATTGGAGGCAGAAGCAGTCAAGGGTAGCCTAGGGTTAGGGTTAGGCTTAGGGTTAGGCTTAGGGTACGGCTTAGGGTACGGGTTCGGGGAGGGCTTCGGGTACGGCGTAGGGTATGGGTTAGGGTTAGGGTTAGGGTTACTGTTAGGGTTAGGGCTCGGTTTAGGGTACGGGTTAGGATTAGTGTACGTGTTAGGGTTAGGGTAGGGGTTAGCGTTAGGGTACGCGTTAGGGTTAGGGTAGTTATTAAACCTATCCCACTCTCTAGTTACCCCTTAGCACGTAAAGGAATATTATTTGGGGGTCCAGCCATGGAGAAGAGTTTAGACACTAGGATAAGATAAGGAACACACCCATTATAAAGAAATCACATTAGGATTCTCTTTTTAAGCTGTTCCTTAAAACACTAGTGCTTAGGAAATCTATTGGAGGCAGACGCAGTCAAGCGTAGCCTAGGGTTAGGGTTAGGCTTAGGGTTAGGCTTAGGGTACGGCTTAGGGTACGGGTTCGGGGAGGGCTTCGGGTACGACGTAGGGTATGGGTTAGGGTTAGGGTTAGGGTTAGTGTTAGGGTTAGAGCTCGGTTTAGGGTACGGGTTAGGATTAGGGTACGTGTTAGGGTTAGGTTAGGGGTTAGGGTTAGGGTACGCGTTAGGGTTAGGGTAGTGATTAAACCTATCCCACTCTCTAGATACCCGTTAGCACGTAAAGGAATATTATTTGGGGTTCCAGCCATGGAGAAGAGTTTAGACACTAAGATAATATAAGGAACACACACATTATAAAGAAATCACATTAGGATTCTCTTTTTAAGCTGTTCCTTAAAACACTAGTGCTTCGGAAATCTATTGGAGGCAGAAGCAGTCAAGGGTAGCCTAGGGTTAGAGTTAGGCTTAGGGTTAGGCTTAGGGTACGGCTTAGGGTACGGGTTCGGGGAGGGCTTCGGGTACGGCGTAGGGTATGGGTTAGGGTTAGGGTTAGGGCTAGTGTTAGGGTTAGGGCTCGGTTTAGGGTACGGGTTAGGATTAGGGTACGTGTTAGGGTTAGGGTAGGGTTTAGGGTTATGGTACGCGTTAGGGTTAGGGTAGTGATTAAACCTATCCCACTCTCTAGATACCCCTTAGCACGTAAAGGAATATTATTTGGGGGTGCAGCCATGGAGAAGAGTTTAGACACTAGGATTAGATAAGGAACACACCCATTATAAAGAAATCACATTAGGATTCTCTTTTTAAGCTGTTCTTTAAAACACTAGTGCTTAGGAAATCTCTTGGAGGCAGAAGCAGTCAAGGGTAGCCTAGGGTTAGGGTTAGGCTTAGGGTACGGCTTAGGGTACGGGTTCGGGGAGGGCTTCGGGTACGGCGTAGGGTATGGGTTAGGGTTAGGGTTAGGGTTAGTGTTAGGGTTAGGGCTCGGTTTAGGGTACGGGTTAGGATTAGGGTACGTGTTAGGGTTAGGGTAGGGGTTAGCGTTAGGGTACGCGTTAGGGTTAGGGTAGTTATTAAACCTATCCCACTCTCTAGTTACCCCTTAGCACGTAAAGGAATATTATTTGGGGGTCCAGCCATGGAGAAGAGTTTAGACACTAGGATAAGATAAGGAACACACCCATTATAAAGAAATCACATTAGGATTCCCTTTTTAAGCTGTTCCTTAAAACACTAGTGCTTAGGAAATCTATTGGAGGCAGAAGCAGTCAAGGGTAGCCTAGGGTTAGGGTTAGGCTTAGGGTTAGGCTTAGGGTACGGCTTAGGGTACGGGTTCGGGGAGGGCTTCGGGTACGGCGTAGGGTATGGGTTAGGGTTAGGGTTAGGGTTAGTGTTAGGGTTAGGGCTCGGTTTAGGGTACGGGTTAGGATTAGGGTACGTGTTAGGGTTAGGGTAGGGGTTAGGGTTATGGTACGCGTTAGGGTTAGGGTAGTGATTAAACCTATCCCACTCTCTAGATACCCCTTAGCACATAAAGGAATATAATTTGGGGGTCCAGCCATGGAGAAGAGTTTAGACACTAGGATTAGATAAGGAACACACCCATTATAAAGAAATCACATTAGGATTCACTTTCTAAGCTGTTCCTTAAAACACTAGTGGTTAGGAAATCTATTGGAGGCAGAAGCAGTCAAGCGTAGCCTAGGGTTAGGGTTAGGCTTAGGGTTAGGCTTAGGGTACGGCTTAGGGTACGGGTTCGGGGAGGGCTTCGGGTACGGCGTAGGGTATGGGTTACGGTTAGGTTTAGGGTTAGTGTTAGGGTTAGGGCTCGGTTTAGGGTACGGGTTAGGATTAGGGTACGTGTTAGGGTTAGGTTAGGGGTTTGGGTTAGGGTACGCGTTAGGGTTAGGGTAGTTATTAAACCTATCCCACTCTCTAGATACCCCTTAGCACGTAAAGGAATATTATTTGGGGGTCCAGCCATGGAGAAGAGTTTAGACACTAAGATAATATAAGGAACACACACATAATAAAGAAATCACATTAGGATTCTCTTTTTAAGCTGTTCCTTAAATCACTAGTGCTTAGGAAATCTATTGGAGGCAGAAGCAGTCAAGGGTAGCCTAGGGTTAGAGTTAGGCTTAGGGTTAGGCTTAGGGTACGGCTTAGGGTACGGGTTCGGGGAGGGCTATGGGTACGGCGTAGGGTATGGGTTAGGGTTAGGGTTAGGGTTAGTGTTAGGGTTAGGGCTCGGTTTAGGGTACGGGTTAGGATTAGGGTACGTGTTAGGGTTAGGGTAGGGGTTACCGTTAGGGTACGCGTTAGGGTTAGGGTAGTTAATAAAACTATCCCACTCTCTAGTTACCCCTTAGCACGTAAAGGAATATTATTTGGGGGTCCAGCCATGGAGAAGAGTTTAGACACTAGGATAAGATAAGGAACACACCCATTATAAAGAAATCACATTAGGATTCTCTTTTTAAGCTGTTCCTTAAAACACTAGTGCTTAGGAAATCTATTGGAGGCAGAAGCAGTCAAGCGTAGCCTAGGGTTAGGGTTAGGCTTAGGGTTAGGCTTAGGGTACGGTTTAGGGTACGGGTTCGGGGAGGGCTTCGGGTACGGCGTAGGGTATGGGTTAGGGTTAGGGTTAGGGTTAGGGCTCGGTTTAGGGTACGGGTTAGGGTTAGGGTTAGGGTTAGGGTTAGGGCTCGGTTTAGGGTACGGTTTAGGATTAGGGTACGTGTTAGGGTTAGGTTAGGGGTTAGGGTTAGGGTACGCGTTAGGGTTAGGGTAGTTATTAAACCTATCAAACTCTCTAGATACCCCTTAGCACGTAAAGGAATATTATTTGGGGGTCCAGCCATGGAGAAGAGTTTAGACACTAAGATAATATAAGGAACACACACATTATAATGAAATCACATTAGGATTCTCTTTTTAAGCTGTTCCTTAAAACACTAGTGCTTCGGAAATCTATTGGAGGCAGAAGCAGTCAAGGGTAGCCTAGGGTTAGAGTTAGGCTTAGGGTTAGGCTTAGGGTACGGCTTAGGGTACGGGTTCGGGGAGGGCTTCGGGTTCGGCGTAGGGTATGTGTTAGGGTTAGGGTTAGGGTTAGTGTTAGGTTAGGGCTCGGTTTAGGGTACGGGTTAGGATTAGGGTACGTGTTAGGGTTAGGGTAGGGTTTAGGGTTATGGTACGCGTTAGGGTTAGGGTAGTGATTAAACCTATCCCACTCTCTAGATACCCCTTAGCACGTAAAGGAATATTATTTGGGGGTCCAGCCATGGAGAAGAGTTTAGACACTAGGATTAGATAAGGAACACACCCATTATAAAGAAATCACATTAGGATTCACTTTTTAAGCTGTTCTTTAAAACACTAGTGCTTAGGAAATCTATTGGAGGCAGAAGCAATCAAGGGTAGCCTAGGGTTAGGGTTAGGCTTAGGGTTAGGCTTAGGGTACGGCTTAGGGTACGGGTTCGGGGAGGGCTTCGGGTACGGCGTAGGGTATGGATTAGGGTTAGGGTTAGGGTTAGTGTTAGGGTTAGGGCTCGGTTTAAGGTACGGGTTAGGATTAGGGTACGTGTTAGGGTTAGGGTAGGGGTTACCGTTAGGGTACGTGTTACGGTTAGGGTAGTTATTAAACCTATCCCACTCTCTAGTTACCCCTTAGCACGTAAAGGAATATTATTTGTGGGTCCAGCCATGGAGAAGAGTTTAGACACTAGGATAAGATAAGGAACACACCCATTATAAAGAAATCACATTAGGATTCTCTTTTTAAGCTGTTCCTTAAAACACTAGTGCTTAGGAAATCTATTGGAGGCAGAAGCAGTTAAGCGTAGCCTAGGGTTAGGGTTAGGCTTAGGGTTAGGCTTAGGGTACGGCTTAGGGTACGGGTTCGGGGAGGGCTTCGGGTACGACGTAGGGTATGGGTTAGGGTTAGGGTTAGGGTTAGTGTTAGGGTTAGGGCTCGGTTTAGGGTACGGTTTAGGATTAGGGTACGTGTTAGGGTTAGGTTAGGGGTTAGGGTTAGGGTACGCGTTAGGGTTAGGGTAGTTATTAAACCTATCAAACTCTCTAGATACCCCTTAGCACGTAAAGGAATATTATTTGGGGGTCCAGCCATGGAGAAGAGTTTAGACACTAGGATTAGATAAGGAACACACCCATTATAAAGAAATCACATTAGGATTCTCTTTTTAAGCTGTTCTTTAAAACACTAGTGCTTAAGAAATCTATTGGAGGCAGAAGCAGTCAAGGGTAGCCTAGGGTTAGGGTTAGGCTTAGGGTTAGGCTTAGGGTACGGCTTAGGGTACGGGTTCGGGGAGGGCTTCGGGTACGGCGTAGGGTATGGGTTAGGGTTAGGGTTAGGGTTAGTGTTAGGGTTAGGGCTCGGTTTAGGGTACGGGTTAGGATTAGGGTACGTGTTAGGGTTAGGGTAGGGGTTACCGTTAGGGTACGTGTTACGGTTAGCGTAGTTATTAAACCTATCCCACTCTCTAGTTACCCCTTAGCACGTAAAGGAATATTATTTGGGGGTCCAGCCATGGAGAAGAGTTTAGACACTAGGAAAAGATCAGGAACACACCCATTATAAAGAAATCACATTAGGATTTACTTTTTAAGCTGTTCCTTAAAACACTAGTGCTTAGGAAATCTCTTGGAGGCAGAAGCAGTCAAGGGTAGCCTAGGTTTAGGGTTAGGCTTAGGGTACGGCTTAGGGTACGGGTTCGGGGAGGGCTTCGGGTACGGCGTAGGGTATGGGTTAGGGTTAGGGTTAGGGTTACTGTTAGGGTTAGGGCTCGGTTTAGGGTACGGGTTAGGATTAGTGTACGTGTTAGGGTTAGGGTAGGGGTTAGCGTTAGGGTACGCGTTAGGGTTAGGGTAGTTATTAAACCTATCCCACTCTCTAGTTACCCCTTAGCACGTAAAGGAATATTATTTGGGGGTCCAGCCATGGAGAAGAGTTTAGACACTAGGATAAGATAAGGAACACACCCATTATAAAGAAATCACATTAGGATTCTCTTTTTAAGCTGTTCCTTAAAACACTAGTGCTTAGGAAATCTATTGGAGGCAGAAGCAGTCAAGCGTAGCCTAGGGTTAGGGTTAGGCTTAGGGTTAGGCTTAGGGTACGGCTTAGGGTACGGGTTCGGGGAGGGCTTCGGGTACGACGTAGGGTATGGGTTAGGGTTAGGGTTAGGGTTAGTGTTAGGGTTAGGGCTCGGTTTAGGGTACGGGTTAGGATTAGGGTACGTGTTAGGGTTAGGTTAGGGGTTAGGGTTAGGGTACGCGTTAGGGTTAGGGTAGTGATTAAACCTATCCCACTCTCTAGATACCCCTTAGCACGTAAAGGAATATTATTTGGGTGTCCAGCCATGGAGAAGAGTTTAGACACTAAGATAATATAAGGAACACACACATTATAAAGAAATCACATTAGGATTCTCTTTTTAAGCTGTTCCTTAAAACACTAGTGCTTCGGAAATCTATTGGAGGCAGAAGCAGTCAAGGGTAGCCTAGGGTTAGAGTTAGGCTTAGGGTTAGGCTTAGGGTACGGCTTAGGGTACGGGTTCGGGGAGGGCTTCGGGTACGGCGTAGGGTATGGGTTAGGGTTAGGGTTAGGGTTAGTGTTAGGGTTAGGGCTCGGTTTAGGGTACGTGTTAGGATTAGGGTACGTGTTAGGGTTAGGGTAGGGTTTAGGGTTATGGTACGCGTTAGGGTTAGGGTAGTGATTAAACCTATCCCACTCTCTAGATACCCCTTAGCACGTAAAGGAATATTATTTGGGGGTGCAGCCATGGAGAAGAGTTTAGACACTAGGATTAGATAAGGAACACACCCATTATAAAGAAATCACATTAGGATTCTCTTTTTAAGCTGTTCTTTAAAACACTAGTGCTTAGGAAATCTCTTGGAGGCAGAAGCAGTCAAGGGTAGCCTAGGGTTAGGGTTAGGCTTAGGGTACGGCTTAGGGTACGGGTTCGGGGAGGGCTTCGGGTACGGAGTAGGGTATGGGTTAGGGTTAGGGTTAGGGTTAGTGTTAGGGTTAGGGCTCGGTTTAGGGTACGGGTTAGGATTAGGGTACGTGTTAGGGTTAGGGTAGGGGTTAGCGTTAGGGTACGCGTTAGGGTTAGGGTAGTTATTAAACCTATCCCACTCTCTAGTTACCCCTTAGCACGTAAAGGAATATTATTTGGGGGTCCAGCCATGGAGAAGAGTTTAGACACTAGGATAAGATAAGGAACACACCCATTATAAAGAAATCACATTAGGATTCCCTTTTTAAGCTGTTCCTTAAAACACTAGTGCTTAGGAAATCTATTGGAGGCAGAAGCAGTCAAGGGTAGCCTAGGGTTAGGGTTAGGCTTAGGGTTAGGCTGAGGGTACGGCTTAGGGTACGGGTTCGGGGAGGGCTTCGGGTACGGCGTAGGGTATGGGTTAGGGTTAGGGTTAGGGTTAGTGTTAGGGTTAGGGCTCGGTTTAGGGTACGGGTTAGGATTAGGGTACGTGTTAGGGTTAGGGTAGGGGTTAGGGTTATGGTACGCGTTAGGGTTAGGGTAGTGATTAAACCTATCCCACTCTCTAGATACCCCTTAGCACATAAAGGAATATAATTTGGGGGTCCAGCCATGGAGAAGAGTTTAGACACTAGGATTAGATAAGGAACACACCCATTATAAAGAAATCACATTAGGATTCACTTTCTAAGCTGTTCCTTAAAACACTTGTGGTTAGGAAATCTATTGGAGGCAGAAGCAGTCAAGCGTAGCCTAGGGTTAGGGTTAGGCTTAGGGTTAGGCTTAGGGTATGGCTTAGGGTACGGGTTCGGGGAGGGCTTCGGGTACGGCGTAGGGTATGGGTTACGGTTAGGTTTAGGGTTAGTGTTAGGGTTAGGGCTCGGTTTAGGGTACGGGTTAGGATTAGGGTACGTGTTAGGGTTAGGTTAGGGGTTAGGGTTAGGGTACGCGTTAGGGTTAGGGTAGTTATTAAACCTATCCCACTCTCTAGATACCCCTTAGCACGTAAAGGAATATTATTTGGGGGTCCAGCCATGGAGAAGAGTTTAGACACTAAGATAATATAAGGAACACACACATAATAAAGAAATCACATTAGGATTCTCTTTTTAAGCTGTTCCTTAAATCACTAGTGCTTAGGAAATCTATTGGAGGCAGAAGCAGTCAAGGGTAGCCTAGGGTTAGAGTTAGGCTTAGGGTTAGGCTTAGGGTACGGCTTAGGGTACGGGTTCGGGGAGGGCTTTGGGTACGGCGTAGGGTATGGGTTAGGGTTAGGGTTAGGGTTAGTGTTAGGGTTAGGGCTCGGTTTAGGGTACGGGTTAGGATTAGGGTACGTGTTAGGGTTAGGGTAGGGGTTACCGTTAGGGTACGCGTTAGGGTTAGGGTAGTTATTAAAACTATCCCACTCTCTAGTTACCCCTTAGCACGTAAAGGAATATTATTTGGGGGTCCAGCCATGGAGAAGAGTTTAGACACTAGGATAAGATAAGGAACACACCCATTATAAAGAAATCACATTAGGATTCTCTTTTTAAGCTGTTCCTTAAAACACTAGTGCTAAGGAAATCTATTGGAGGCAGAAGCAGTCAAGCGTAGCCTAGTGTTAGGGTTAGGCTTAGGGTTAGGCTTAGGGTACGGTTTAGGGTACGGGTTCGGGGAGGGCTTCGGGTACGGCGTAGGGTATGGGTTAGGGTTAGGGTTAGGGTTAGGGCTCGGTTTAGGGTACGGGTTAGGATTAGGGTACGTGTTAGGGTTAGGTTAGGTGTTATGGATAGGGTACGCGTTAGGGTTAGGGTAGTTATTAAACCTATCCCACTCTCTAGATACCCCTTAGCACGTAAAGGAATATTATTTGGGGGTCCAGCCATGGAGAAGAGTTTAGACACTAAGATAATATAAGGAACACACACATAATAAAGAAATCACATTAGGATTCTCTTTTTAAGCTGTTCCTTAAAACACTAGTGCTTAGGAAATCTATTGGAGGCAGAAGCAGTCAAGGGTAGCCTAGGGTTAGAGTTAGGCTTAGGGTTAGGCTTAGGGTACGGCTTAGGGTACGGGTTCGGGGAGGGCTTTGGGTACGTCGTAGGGTATGGGTTAGGGTTAGGGTTAGGGTTAGTGTTAGGGTTAGGATTCGGTTTAGGGTACGGGTTTGGATTAATGTACGTGTTAGGGTTAGGGTAGGGGTTAGCGTTAGGGTACGCGTTAGGGTTAGGGTAGTTATTAAACCTATCCCACTCTCTAGTTACCCCTTAGCACGTAAAGGAATATTATTTGGGGGTCCAGCCATGGAGAAGAGTTTAGACACTAGGATAAGATAAGGAACACACCCATTATAAAGAAATCACATTAGGATTCTCTTTTTAAGCTGTTCCTTAAAACACTAGTGCTTAGGAAATCTATTGGAGGCAGAAGCAGTCAAGCGTAGCCTAGGGTTAGGGTTAGGCTTAGGGTTAGGCTTAGGGTACGGCTTAGGGTACGGGTTCGGGGAGGGCTTCGGGTACGACGTAGGGTATGGGTTAGGGTTAGGGTTAGGGTTAGTGTTAGGGTTAGGGCTCGGTTTAGGGTACGGGTTAGGATTAGGGTACGTGTTAGGGTTAGGTTAGGGGTTAGGGTTAGGGTACGCGTTAGGGTTAGGGTAGTTATTAAACCTATCCCACTCTCTAGATACCCCTTAGCACGTAAAGGAATATTATTTGGGGGTCCAGCCATGGAGAAGAGTTTAGACACTAGGATTAGATAAGGAACACACCCATTATAAAGAAATCACATTAGGATTCTCTTTTTAAGCTGTTCCTTAAAACACTAGTGCTTAGGAAATCTATTGGAGGCAGAAGCAGTCAAGCGTAGCCTAGGGTTAGGTTTAGGCTTAGGGTTAGGCTTAGGGTACGGCTTAGGGTACGGGTTCGGGGAGGGCTTCGGGTACGACGTAGGGTATGGGTTAGGGTTAGGGTTAGGGTTAGTGTTAGGGTTAGGGCTCGGTTTAGGGTACGGTTTAGGATTATGGTACGTGTTAGGGTTAGGTTAGGGGTTAGGGTTAGGGTACGCGTTAGGGTTAGGGTAGTTATTAAACCTATCAAACTCTCTAGATACCCCTTAGCACGTAAAGGAATATTATTTAGGGGTCCAGCCATGGAGAAGAGTTTAGACACTAAGATAATATAAGGAACACACACATTATAAAGAAATCACATTAGGATTCTCTTTTTAAGCTGTTCCTTAAAACACTAGTGCTTCGGAAATCTATTGGAGGCAGAAGCAGTCAAGGGTAGCCTAGGGTTAGAGTTAGGCTTAGGGTTAGGCTTAGGGTACGGCTTAGGGTACGGGTTCGGGGAGGGCTTCGGGTACGGCGTAGGGTATGGGTTAGGGTTAGGGTTAGGGTTAGTGTTAGGGTTAGGGCTCGGTTTAGGGTACGGGTTAGGATTAGGGTACGTGTTAGGGTTAGGGTAGGGGTTAGGGTTATGGTACGCGTTAGGGTTAGGGTAGTGATTAAACCTATCCCACTCTCTAGATACCCCTTAGCACATAAAGGAATATTATTTGGGGGTCCAGCCATGGAGAAGAGTTTAGACACTAGGATAAGATAAGGAGCACACACATTATAAAGAAATCACATTAGGATTCTCTTTTTAAGCTGTTCCTTAAAACACTAGTGCTTAGGAAATCTATTGGAGGCAGAAGCAGTCAAGGGTAGCCTAGGGTTAGGGTTAGGCTTAGGGTTAGGCTTAGGGTACGGCTTAGGGTACGGGTTCGTGGAGGGCTTCGGGTACGGCGTAGGGTATGGGTTAGGGTTAGGGTTAGGGTTAGGGCTCGGTTTAGGGTACGGGTTAGGATTAGGGTACGTGTTAGGGTTAGGGTAGGGGTTAGGGTTAGGGTACGCGTTAGGGTTAGGGTAGTTATTAAACCTATCCCACTCTCTAGATACTCCTTAGCACGTAAAGGAATATTATTTGGGGGTGCAGCCTTGGAGAAGTGTTTAGACACTAAGATAATATAAGGAACACACCCATTATAAAGAAATCACATTAGGATTCTCTTTTTAAGCTGTTCCTTAAAACACTAGTGCTTAGGAAATCTATTGGAGGCAGAAGCAGTCAAGGGTAGCCTAGGGTTAGGGTTAGGCTTAGGGTTAGGCTTAGGGTACGGCTTAGGGTACGGGTTCGGGGAGGGCTTCGGGTACGGCGTAGGGTATGGGTTAGGGTTAGGGTTAGGGTTAGTGTTAGGGTTAGGGCTCGGTTTAGGGTACGGGTTAGGATTAGGGTACGTGTTAGGGTTAGGGTAGGGGTTAGCGTTAGGGTACGCGTTAGGGTTAGGGTAGTTATTAAACCTATCCCACTCTCTAGTTACCCCTTAGCACGTAAAGGAATATTATTTGGGGGTCCAGCCATGGAGAAGAGTTTAGACACTAGGATAAGATAAGGAACACACACATTATAAAGAAATCACATTAGGATTCTCTTTTTAAGCTGTTCCTTAAAACACTAGTGCTTAGGAAATCTATTGGAGGCAGAAGCAGTCAAGGGTAGCCTAGGGTTAGGGTTAGGCTTAGGGTTAGGCTTAGGGTACGGCTTAGGGTACGGGTTCGTGGAGGGCTTCGGGTACGGCGTAGGGTATGGGTTAGGGTTAGGGTTAGGGTTAGTGTTAGGGTTAGGGCTCTGTTTAGGGTACGGGTTAGGATTAGGGTACGTGTTAGGGTTAGGGTAGGGGTTAGGGTTAGGGTACGCGTTAGGGTTAGGGTAGTTATTAAACCTATCCCACTCTCTAGATACTCCTTAGCACGTAAAGGAATATTATTTGGGGGTCCAGCCATGGAGAAGTGTTTAGACACTAAGATAATATAAGGAACACACACATTATAAAGAAATCACATTAGGATTCTCTTTTTAAGCTGTTCCTTAAAACACTAGTGCTTAGGAAATCTATTGGAGGCAGAAGCAGTCAAGGGTAGCCTAGGGTTAGGGTTAGGCTTAGGGTTAGGCTTAGGGTACGGCTTAGGGTACGGGTTCGGGGAGGGCTTCGGGTACGGCGTAGGGTACGGGTTAGGGTTAGGGTTAGGGTTAGTGTTAGGGTTAGGGCTCGGTTTAGGGTACGGGTTAGGATTAGGGTACGTGTTAGGGTTAGGGTAGGGGTTAGCGTTAGGGTACGCGTTAGGGTTAGGGTAGTTATTAAACCTATCCCACTCTCTAGTTACCCCTTAGCACGTAAAGGAATATTATTTGGGGGTCCAGCCATGGAGAAGAGTTTAGACACTAGGATAAGATCAGGAACACACCCATTATAAAGAAATCACATTAGGATTCTCTTTTTAAGCTGTTCCTTAAAACACTAGTGCTTAGGAAATCTATTGGAGGCAGAAGCAGTCAAGGGTAGCCTAGGGTTAGGGTTAGGCTTAGGGTTAGGCTTAGGGTACGGCTTAGGGTACGGGTTCGGGGAGGGCTTCAGGTACGGCGTAGGGTATGGGTTAGGGTTAGGGTTAGGGTTAGTGTTAGGGTTAGGGCTCGGTTTAGGGTACGGGTTAGGATTAGGGTACGTGTTAGGGTTAGGGTAGGGGTTAGGGTTATGGTACGCGTTAGGGTTAGGGTAGTGATTAAACCTATCCCACTCTCTAGATACCCCTTAGCACATAAAGGAATATTATTTGGGGGTCCAGCCATGGAGAAGAGTTTAGACACTAGGATTAGATAAGGAACACACCCATTATAAAGAAATCACATTAGGATTCTCTTTTTAAGCTGTTCCTTAAAACACTAGTGCTTAGGAAATCTATTGGAGGCAGAAGCAGTCAAGGGTAGCCTAGGGTTAGGGTTAGGCTTAGGGGTAGGCTTAGGGTACGGCTTAGGGTACGGGTTCGGGGAGGGCTTCGGGTACGGCGTAGGGTATGGGTTAGGGTTAGGGTTAGGGTTAGTGTTAGGGTTAGGGCTCGGTTTAGGGTACGGGTTAGGATTAGGGTACGTGTTAGGGTTAGGGTAGGGGTTAGCGTTAGGGTACGCGTTAGGGTTAGGGTAGTTATTAAACCTATCCCACTCTCTAGATACTCCTTAGCACGTAAAGGAATATTATTTGGGGGTCCAGCCATGGAGAAGTGTTTAGACACTAAGATAATATAAGGAACACACACATTATAAAGAAATCACATTAGGATTCTCTTTTTAAGCTGTTCCTTAAAACACTAGTGCTTAGGAAATCTATTGGAGGCAGAAGCAGTCAAGGGTAGCCTAGGGTTAGGGTTAGGCTTATGGTTAGGCTTAGGGTACGGCTTAGGGTACGGGTTCGGGGAGGGCTTCGGGTACGGCGTAGGGTATGGGTTAGGGTTAGGGTTAGGGTTAGTGTTAGGGTTAGGGCTCGGTTTAGGGTACGGGTTAGGATTAGGGTACGTGTTAGGGTTAGGGTAGGGGTTAGGGTTATGGTACGCGTTAGGGTTAGGGTAGTGATTAAACCTATCCCACTCTCTAGATACCCCTTAGCACATAAAGTAATATTATTTGGGGGTCCAGCCATGGAGAAGAGTTTAGACACTAGGATTAGATAAGGAACACACCCATTATAAAGAAATCACATTAGGATTCTCTTTTTAAGCTGTTCCTTAAAACACTAGTCCTTAGGAAATCTATTGGAGGCAGAAGCAGTCAAGGGTAGCCTAGGGTTAGGGTTAGGCTTAGGGTTAGGCTTAGGGTACGGCTTAGGGTACGGGTTCGGGGAGGGCTTCAGGTACGGCGTAGGGTATGGGTTAGGGTTAGGGTTAGGGTTAGTGTTAGGGTTAGGGCTCGGTTTAGGGTACGGGTTAGGATTAGGGTACGTGTTAGGGTTAGGGTAGGGGTTAGGGTTATGGTACGCGTTAGGGTTAGGGTAGTGATTAAACCTATCCCACTCTCTAGATACCCCTTAGCACATAAAGGAATATTATTTGGGGGTCCAGCCATGGAGAAGAGTTTAGACACTAGGATTAGATAAGGAACACACCCATTATAAAGAAATCACATTAGGATTCTCTTTTTAAGCTGTTCCTTAAAACACTAGTGCTTAGGAAATCTATTGGAGGCAGAAGCAGTCAAGGGTAGCCTAGGGTTAGGGTTAGGCTTAGGGGTAGGCTTAGGGTACGGCTTAGGGTACGGGTTCGGGGAGGGCTTCGGGTACGGAGTAGGGTATGGGTTAGGGTTAGGGTTAGGGTTAGTGTTAGGGTTAGGGCTCGGTTTAGGGTACGGGTTAGGATTAGGGTACGTGTTAGGGTTAGGGTAGGGGTTAGCGTTAGGGTACGCGTTACGGTTAGGGTAGTTATTAAACCTATCCCACTCTCTAGATACTCCTTAGCACGTAAAGGAATATTATTTGGGAGTCCAGCCATGGAGAAGTGTTTAGACACTAAGATAATATAAGGAACACACACATTATAAAGAAATCACATTAGGATTCTCTTTTTAAGCTGTTCCTTAAAACACTAGTGCTTAGGAAATCTATTGGAGGCAGAAGCAGTCAAGGGTAGCCTAGGGTTAGGGTTAGGCTTAGGGTTAGGCTTAGGGTACGGCTTAGGGTACGGGTTCGGGGAGGGCTTCGGGTACGGCGTAGGGTACGGGTTAGGGTTAGGGTTAGGGTTAGTGTTAGGGTTAGGGCTCGGTTTAGGGTACGGGTTAGGATTAGGGTACGTGTTAGGGTTAGGGTAGGGGTTAGCGTTAGGGTACGCGTTAGGGTTAGGGTAGTTATTAAACCTATCCCACTCTCTAGTTACCCCTTAGCACGTAAAGGAATATTATTTGGGGGTCCAGCCATGGAGAAGAGTTTAGACACTAGGATAAGATCAGGAACACACCCATTATAAAGAAATCACATTAGGATTCTCTTTTTAAGCTGTTCCTTAAAACACTAGTGCTTAGGAAATCTATTGGAGGCAGAAGCAGTCAAGGGTAGCCTAGGGTTAGGGTTAGGCTTAGGGTTAGGCTTAGGGTACGGCTTAGGGTACGGGTTCGGGGAGGGCTTCGGGTACGGCGTAGGGTATGGGTTAGGGTTAGGGTTAAGGTTAGTGTTAGGGTTAGGGCTCGGTTTAGGGTACGGGTTAGGATTAGGGTACGTGTTAGTGTTAGGGTAGGGGTTAGCGTTAGGGTACGCGTTAGGGTTAGGGTAGTTATTAAACCTATCCCACTCCCTAGTTACCCCTTAGCACGTAAAGGAATATTATTTGGGGGTCCAGCCATGGAGAAGAGTTTAGACACTAGGATAAGATGAGGAACACACACAATATAAAGAAATCACATTAGGATTCTCTTTTTAAGCTGTTCCTTAAAACACTAGTGCTTAGGAAATCTATTGGAGGCAGAAGCAGTCAAGGGTAGCCTAGGGTTAGGGTTAGGCTTAGGGTTAGGCTTAGGGTACGGCTTAGGGTACGGGTTCGGGGAGGGCTTCAGGTACGGCGTAGGGTATGGGTTAGGGTTAGGGTTAGGGTTAGTGTTAGGGTTAGGGCTCGGTTTAGGGTAAGGGTTAGGATTAGGGTACGTGTTAGGGTTAGGGTAGGGGTTAGGGTTATGGTACGCGTTAGGGTTAGGGTAGTGATTAAACCTATCCCACTCTCTAGATACCCCTTAGCACATAAAGGAATATTATTTGGGGGTCCAGCCCTGGAGAAGAGTTTAGACACTAGGATTAGATAAGGAACACACCCATTATAAAGAAATCACATTAGGATTCTCTTTTTAAGCTGTTCCTTAAAACACAAGTGCTTAGGAAATCTATTGGAGGCAGAAGCAGTCAAGGGTAGCCTAGGGTTAGAGTTAGGCTTAGGGTTAGGCTTAGGGTACGGCTTAGGGTACGGGTTCGGGGAGGGCTTCGGGTACGGCGTAGGGTATGGGTGAGGGTTAGGGTTAGGGTTAGTGTTAGGGTTAGGGCTCGGTTTAGGGTACGGGTTAGGATTAGGGTACGTGTTAGGGTTAGGGTAGGGGTTAGGGTTAGGGTACGCGTTAGGGTTAGGGTAGTTATTAAACCTATCCCACTCTCTAGATACTCCTTAGCACGTAAAGGAATATTATTTGGGGGTCCAGCCATGGAGAAGTGTTTAGACACTAAGATAATATAAGGAACACACACATTATAAAGAAATCACATTAGGATTCTCTTTTTAAGCTGTTCCTTAAAACACTAGTGCTTAGGAAATCTATTGGAGGCAGAAGCAGTCAAGGGTAGCCTAGGGTTAGGGTTAGGCTTAGGGTTAGGCTTAGGGTACGGCTTAGGGTACGTGTTCGGGGAGGGCTTCGGGTACGGCGTAGGGTACGGGTTAGGGTTAGGGTTAGGGTTAGTGTTAGGGTTAGGGCTCGGTTTAGGGTACGGGTTAGGATTAGGGTACGTGTTAGGGTTAGGGTAGGGGTTAGCGTTAGGGTACGCGTTAGGGTTAGGGTAGTTATTAAACCTATCCCACTCTCTAGTTACCCCTTAGCACGTAAAGGAATATTATTTGGGGGTCCAGCCATGGAGAAGAGTTTAGACACTAGGATAAGATCAGGAACACACCCATTATAAAGAAATCACATTAGGATTCTCTTTTTAAGCTGTTCCTTAAAACACTAGTGCTTAGGAAATCTATTGGAGGCAGAAGCAGTCAAGGGTAGCCTAGGCTTAGGGTTAGGCTTAGGGTTAGGCTTAGGGTACGGCTTAGGGTACGGGTTCGGGGAGGGCTTCGGTTACGGCGTAGGGTATGGGTTAGGGTTAGGGTTAAGGTTAGTGTTAGGGTTAGGGCTCGGTTTAGGGTACGGGTTAGGATTAGGGTACGTGTTAGTGTTAGGGTAGGGGTTAGCGTTAGGGTACGCGTTAGGGTTAGGGTAGTTATTAAACCTATCCCACTCCCTAGTTACCCCTTAGCACGTAAAGGAATATTATTTGGGGTTCCAGCCATGGAGAAGAGTTTAGACACTAGGATAAGATGAGGAACACACACAATATAAAGAAATCACATTAGGATTCTCTTTTTAAGCTGTTCCTTAAAACACTAGTGCTTAGGAAATCTATTGGAGGCAGAAGCAGTCAAGGGTAGCCTAGGGTTAGGGTTAGGCTTAGGGTTAGGCTTAGGGTACGGCTTAGGGTACGGGTTCGGGGAGGGCTTCAGGTACGGCGTAGGGTATGGGTTAGGGTTAGGGTTAGGGTTAGTGTTAGGGTTAGGGCTCGGTTTAGGGTAAGGGTTAGGATTAGGGTACGTGTTAGGGTTAGGGTAGGGGTTAGGGTTATGGTACGCGTTAGGGTTAGGGTAGTGATTAAACCTATCCCACTCTCTAGATACCCCTTAGCACATAAAGGAATATTATTTGGGGGTCCAGCCCTGGAGAAGAGTTTAGACACTAGGATTAGATAAGGAACACACCCATTATAAAGAAATCACATTAGGATTCTCTTTTTAAGCTGTTCCTTAAAACACTAGTGCTTAGGAAATCTATTGGAGGCAGAAGCAGTCAAGGGTAGCCTAGGGTTAGAGTTAGGCTTAGGGTTAGGCTTAGGGTACGGCTTAGGGTACGGGTTCGGGGAGGGCTTCGGGTACGGCGTAGGGTATGGGTGAGGGTTAGGGTTAGGGTTAGTGTTAGGGTTAGGGCTCGGTTTAGGGTACGGGTTAGGATTAGGGTACGTGTTAGGGTTAGGCTAGGGGTTAGGGTTAGGGTTAGGGTTAGGGTAGTTATTAAACCTATCCCACTCTCTAGTTACCCCTTAGCACGTAAAGGAATATTATTTGGGGGTCCAGCCATGGAGAAAAGTTTAGACACTAGGATAAGATAAGGAACACACCCATTATAAAGAAATCACATTAGGATTCTCTTTTTAAGCTGTTCCTTAAAACACTAGTGCTTAGGAAATCTATTGGAGGCAGAAGCAGTCAAGGGTAGACTAGGGTTAGGGTTAGGCTTAGGGTTAGGCTTAGGGTACGGCTTAGGGTACGGGTTCGGGGAGGGCTTCGGGTACGGCGTAGGGTATGGGTTAGGGTTAGGGTTACGGTTAGTGTTAGGGTTAGGGCTCGGTTTAGGGTACGGGTTAGGATTAGGGTACGTGTTAGGGTTATGGTAGGGGTTAGAGTTAGGGTACACGTTAGGGTTAGGGTAGTTATTAAACCTATCCCACACTCTAGATACCCCTTAGCACGTAAAGGAATATTATTTGGGGGTCCAGCCATGGAGAAGAGTTTAGACACTAAGATAATATAAGGAACACACACATTATAAAGAAATCACATTAGGATTCTCTTTTTAAGCTGTTCCTTAAAACACTATTGCTTAGGAAATCTATTGGAGGCAGAAGCAGTCAAGGGTAGCCTAGGGTTAGGGTTAGGCTTAGGGTTAGGCTTAGGGTACGGCTTAGGGTACGGGTTCGGGGAGGGCTTCGGGTACGGCGTAGGGTATGGGTGAGGGTTAGGGTTAGGGTTAGTGTTAGGGTTAGGGCTCGGTTTAGGGTACGGGTTAGGATTAGGGTACGTGTTAGGGTTAGGGTAGGGGTTAGGGTTAGGGTTAGGGTTAGGGTTAGGGTAGTTATTAAACCTATCCCACTCTCTACTTACCCCTTAGCACGTAAAGGAATATTATTTGGGGGTCCAGCCATGGAGAAAAGTTTAGACACTAGGATAAGATAAGGAACACACCCATTATAAAGAAATCACATTAGGATTCTCTTTTTAAGCTGTTCCTTAAAACACTAGTGCTTAGGAAATCTATTGGAGGCAGAAGCAGTCAAGGGTAGACTAGGGTTAGGGTTAGGCTTAGGGTTAGGCTTAGGGTACGGCTTAGGGTACGGGTTCGGGGAGGGCTTCGGGTACGGCGTAGGGTATGGGTTAGGGTTAGGGTTACGGTTAGTGTTAGGGTTAGGGCTCGGTTTAGGGTACGGGTTAGGATTAGGGTACGTGTTAGGGTTATGGTAGGGGTTAGGGTTAGGGTACACGTTAGGGTTAGGGTAGTTATTAAACCTATCCCACTCTCTAGATACCCTTTAGCACGTAAAGGAATATTATTTGGGGGTTCAGCCATGGAGAAGAGTTTAGACACTAAGATAATATAAGGAACACACACATTATAAAGAAATCACATTAGGATTCTCTTTTTAAGCTGTTCCTTAAAACACTAGTGCTTAGGAAATCTATTGGAGGCAGAAGCAGTCAAGGGTAGCCTAGGGTTAGGGTTAGGCTTAGGGTTAGGCTTAGGGTACGGCTTAGGGTACGGTTTCGGGGAGGGCTTCGGGTACGGCGTAGGGTATGGGTTAGGGTTAGGGTTAGGGTTAGGGTTAGGGTTAGGGTTAGGGTTAATGTTAGGGTTAGGGCTCTGTTTAGGGTACGGGTTAGGATTAGGGTACGTGTTAGGGTTAGGGTAGGGGTTAGCGTTAGGGTACGCGTTACGGTTAGGGTAGTTATTAAACCTATCCCACTCTCTAGTTACCCCTTAGCACGTAAAGGAATATTATTTGGGGGTCCAGCCATGGAGAAGAGTTTAGACACTAGGATAAGATAAGGAACACACACATTATAAAGAAATCACATTAGGATTCTCTTTTTAAGCTGTTCCTTAAAACACTAGTGCTTAGGAAATCTATTGGAGGCAGAAGCAGTCAAGGGTAGCCTAGGGTTAGGGTTAGGCTTAGGGTTAGGCTTAGGGTACGGCTTAGGGTACGGGTTCGGGGAGGGCTTCGGGTACGGCGTAGGGTATGGGTTAGGGATAGGGTTAGGGTTAGTGTTAGGGTTAGGGCTCGGTTTAGGTTACGGGTTAGGATTAGGGTACGTGTTAGGGTTAGGGTAGGGGTTAGGGTTATGGTACGCGTTAGGGTTAGGGTAGTGATTAAACCTATCCCACTCTCTAGATACCCCTTAGCACATAAAGGAATATTATTTGGGGGTCCAGCCATGGAGAAGAGTTTAGACACTAGGATTAGATAAGGAACACACCCATTATAAAGAAATCACATTAGGATTCTCTTTTTAAGCTGTTCCTTAAAACACTAGTGCTTAGGAAATCTATTGGAGGCAGAAGCAGTCAAGGGTAGCCTAGGGTTAGGGTTAGGCTTAGGGTTAGGCTTAGGGTACGGCTTAGGGTACGGGTTCGTGGAGGGCTTCGGGTACGGCGTAGGGTATGGGTTAGTGTTAGGGTTAGGGTTAGTGTTAGGGTTAGAGCTCGGTTTAGGGTACGGGTTAGGATTAGGGTACGTGTTAGGGTTAGGGTAGGGGTTAGGGTTAGGGTACGCGTTAGGGTTAGGGTAGTTATTAAACCTATCCCACTCTCTAGATACTCCTTAGCACGTAAAGGAATATTATTTGGGGGTCCAGCCATGGAGAAGTGTTTAGACACTAAGATAATATAAGGAACACACACATTATAAAGAAATCACATTAGGATTCTCTTTTGAAGCTGTTCCTTAAAACACTAGTGCTTAGGAAATCTATTGGAGGCAGAAGCAGTCAAGGGTAGCCTAGGGTTAGGGTTAGGCTTAGGGTTAGGCTTAGGGTACGGCTTAGGGTACGGTTTCGGGGAGGGCTTCGGGTACGGCGTAGGGTATGGGTTAGGGTTAGGGTTAGGGTTAGTGTTAGGGTTAGGGCTCGGTTTAGGGTACGGGTTAGGATTAGGGTACGTGTTAGGGTTAGGGTAGGGGTTACCGTTAGGGTACGTGTTACGGTTAGGGTAGTTATTAAACCTATCCCACTCTCTAGTTACCCCTTAGCACGTAAAGGAATATTATTTGTGGGTCCAGCCATGGAGAAGAGTTTAGACACTAGGATAAGATAAGGAACACACCCATTATAAAGAAATCACATTAGGATTCTCTTTTTAAGCTGTTCCTTAAAACACTAGTGCTTAGGAAATCTATTGGAGGCAGAAGCAGTCAAGCGTAGCCTAGGGTTAGGGTTAGGCTTAGGGTTAGGCTTAGGGTACGGCTTAGGGTACGGGTTCGGGGAGGGCTTCGGGTACGACGTAGGGTATGGGTTAGGGTTAGGGTTAGGGTTAGTGTTAGGGTTAGGGCTCGGTTTAGGGTACGGTTTAGGATTAGGGTACGTGTTAGGGTTAGGTTAGGGGTTAGGGTTAGGGTACGCGTTAGGGTTAGGGTAGTTATTAAACCTATCATACTCTCTAGATACCCCTTAGCACGTAAAGGAATATTATTTGGGGGTCCAGCCATGGAGAAGAGTTTAGACACTAGGATTAGATAAGGAACACACCCATTATAAAGAAATCACATTAGGATTCTCTTTTTAAGCTGTTCTTTAAAACACTAGTGCTTAGGAAATCTATTGGAGGCAGAAGCAGTCAAGGGTAGCCTAGGGTTAGGGTTAGGCTTAGGGTTAGGCTTAGGGTACGGCTTAGGGTACGGGTTCGGGGAGGGCTTCGGGTACGGCGTAGGGTATGGGTTAGGGTTAGGGTTAGGGTTACTGTTAGGGTTAGGGCTCGGTTTAGGGTACGGGTTAGGATTAGTGTACGTGTTAGGGTTAGGGTAGGGGTTAGCGTTAGGGTACGCGTTAGGGTTAGGGTAGTTATTAAACCTATCCCACTCTCTAGTTACCCCTTAGCACGTAAAGGAATATTATTTGGGGGTCCAGCCATGGAGAAGAGTTTAGACACTAGGATAAGATAAGGAACACACCCATTATAAAGAAATCACATTAGGATTCTCTTTTTAAGCTGTTCCTTAAAACACTAGTGCTTAGGAAATCTATTGGAGGCAGACGCAGTCAAGCGTAGCCTAGGGTTAGGGTTAGGCTTAGGGTTAGGCTTAGGGTACGGCTTAGGGTACGGGTTCGGGGAGGGCTTCGGGTACGACGTAGGGTATGGGTTAGGGTTAGGGTTAGGGTTAGGGTTAGTGTTAGGGTTAGGGCTCGGTTTAGGGTACGGGTTAGGATTAGGGTACGTGTTAGGGTTAGGTTAGGGGTTAGGGTTAGGGTACGCGTTAGGGTTAGGGTAGTGATTAAACCTATCCCACTCTCTAGATACCCGTTAGCACGTAAAGGAATATTATTTGGGGGTCCAGCCATGGAGAAGAGTTTAGACACTAAGATAATATAAGGAACACACACATTATAAAGAAATCACATTAGGATTCTCTTTTTAAGCTGTTCCTTAAAACACTAGTGCTTCGGAAATCTATTGGAGGCAGAAGCAGTCAAGGGTAGCCTAGGGTTAGAGTTAGGCTTAGGGTTAGGCTTAGGGTACGGCTTAGGGTACGGGTTCGGGGAGGGCTTCGGGTACGGCGTAGGGTATGGGTTAGGGTTAGGGTTAGGGTTAGTGTTAGGGTTAGGGCTCGGTTTAGGGTACGGGTTAGGATTAGGGTACGTGTTAGGGTTAGGGTAGGGTTTAGGGTTATGGTACGCGTTAGGGTTAGGGTAGTGATTAAACCTATCCCACTCTCTAGATACCCCTTAGCACGTAAAGGAATATTATTTGGGGGTCCAGCCATGGAGAAGAGTTTAGACACTAGGATTAGATAAGGAACACACCCATTATAAAGAAATCACATTAGGATTCTCTTTTTAAGCTGTTCTTTAAAACACTAGTGCTTAGGAAATCTCTTGGAGGCAGAAGCAGTCAAGGGTAGCCTAGGGTTAGGGTTAGGCTTAGGGTACGGCTTAGGGTACGGGTTCGGGGAGGGCTTCGGGTACGGCGTAGGGTATGGGTTAGGGTTAGGGTTAGGGTTAGTGTTAGGGTTAGGGCTCGGTTTAGGGTACGGGTTAGGATTAGGGTACGTGTTAGGGTTAGGGTAGGGGTTAGCGTTAGGGTACGCGTTAGGGTTAGGGTAGTTATTAAACCTATCTCACTCTCTAGTTACCCCTTAGCACGTAAAGGAATATTATTTGGGGGTCCAGCCATGGAGAAGAGTTTAGACACTAGGATAAGATAAGGAACACACCCATTATAAAGAAATCACATTAGGATTCCCTTTTTAAGCTGTTCCTTAAAACACTAGTGCTTAGGAAATCTATTGGAGGCAGAAGCAGTCAAGGGTAGCCTAGGGTTAGGGTTAGGCTTAGGGTTAGGCTTAGGGTACGGCTTAGGGTACGGGTTCGGGGAGGGCTTCGGGTACGGCGTAGGGTATGGGTTAGGGTTAGGGTTAGGGTTAGTGTTAGGGTTAGGGCTCGGTTTAGGGTACGGGTTAGGATTAGGGTACGTGTTAGGGTTAGGGTAGGGGTTAGGGTTATGGTACGCGTTAGGGTTAGGGTAGTGATTAAACCTATCCCACTCTCTAGATACCCCTTAGCACATAAAGGAATATAATTTGGGGGTCCAGCCATGGAGAAGAGTTTAGACACTAGGATTAGATAAGGAACACACCCATTATAAAGAAATCACATTAGGATTCACTTTCTAAGCTGTTCCTTAAAACACTAGTGGTTAGGAAATCTATTGGAGGCAGAAGCAGTCAAGCGTAGCCTAGGGTTAGGGTTAGGCTTAGGGTTAGGCTTAGGGTACGGCTTAGGGTACGGGTTCGGGGAGGGCTTCGGGTACGGCGTAGGGTATGGGTTACGGTTAGGTTTAGGGTTAGTGTTAGGGTTAGGGCTCGGTTTAGGGTACGGGTTAGGATTAGGGTACGTGTTAGGGTTAGGTTAGGGGTTAGGGTTAGGGTACGCGTTAGGGTTAGGGTAGTTATTAAACCTATCCCACTCTCTAGATACCCCTTAGCACGTAAAGGAATATTATTTGGGGGTCCAGCCATGGAGAAGAGTTTAGACACTAAGATAATATAAGGAACACACACATAATAAAGAAATCACATTAGGATTCTCTTTTTAAGCTGTTCCTTAAATCACTAGTGCTTAGGAAATCTATTGGAGGCAGAAGCAGTCAAGGGTAGCCTAGGGTTAGAGTTAGGCTTAGGGTTAGGCTTAGGGTACGGCTTAGGGTACGGGTTCGGGGAGGGCTTTGGGTACGGCGTAGGGTATGGGTTAGGGTTAGGGTTAGGGTTAGTGTTAGGGTTAGGGCTCGGTTTAGGGTACGGGTTAGGATTAGGGTACGTGTTAGGGTTAGGGTAGGGGTTACCGTTAGGGTACGCGTTAGGGTTAGGGTAGTTAATAAAACTATCCCACTCTCTAGTTACCCCTTAGCACGTAAAGGAATATTATTTGGGGGTCCAGCCATGGAGAAGAGTTTAGACACTAGGATAAGATGAGGAACACACCCATTATAAAGAAATCACATTAGGATTCTCTTTTTAAGCTGTTCCTTAAAACACTAGTGCTTAGGAAATCTATTGGAGGCAGAAGCAGTCAAGCGTAGCCTAGGGTTAGGGTTAGGCTTAGGGTTAGGCTTAGGGTACGGTTTAGGGTACGGGTTCGGGGAGGGCTTCGGGTACGGCGTAGGGTATGGGTTAGGGTTAGGGTTAGGGTTAGGGCTCGGTTTAGGGTACGGGTTAGGATTAGGGTACGTGTTAGGGTTAGGTTAGGTGTTATGGATAGGGTACGCGTTAGGGTTAGGGTAGTTATTAAACCTATCCCACTCTCTAGATACCCCTTAGCACGTAAAGGAATATTATTTGGGGGTCCAGCCATGGAGAAGAGTTTAGACACTAAGATAATATAAGGAACACACACATAATAAAGAAATCACATTAGGATTCTCTTTTTAAGCTGTTCCTTAAAACACTAGTGCTTAGGAAATCTATTGGAGGCAGAAGCAGTCAAGGGTAGCCTAGGGTTAGAGTTAGGCTTAGGGTTAAGCTTAGGGTACGGCTTAGGGTACGGGTTCGGGGAGGGCTTTGGGTACGGCGTAGGGTATGGGTTAGGGTTAGGGTTAGGGTTAGTGTTAGGGTTAGGGCTCGGTTTAGTGTACGGGTTTGGATTAGTGTACGTGTTAGGGTTAGGGTAGGGGTTAGCGTTAGGGTACGCGTTAGGGTTAGGGTAGTTATTAAACCTATCCCACTCTCTAGTTACCCCTTAGCACGTAAAGGAATATTATTTGGGGGTCCAGCCATGGAGAAGAGTTTAGACACTAGGATAAGATAAGGAACACACCCATTATAAAGAAATCACATTAGGATTCTCTTTTTAGGCTGTTCCTTAAAACACTAGTGCTTAGGAAATCTATTGGAGGCAGAAGCAGTCAAGCGTAGCCTAGGGTTAGGGTTAGGCTTAGGGTTAGGCTTAGGGTACGGCTTAGGGTACGGGTTCGGGGAGGGCTTCGGGTACGACGTAGGGTATGGGTTAGGGTTAGGGTTAGGGTTAGTGTTAGGGTTAGGGCTCGGTTTAGGGTACGGGTTAGGATTAGGGTACGTGTTAGGGTTAGGTTAGGGGTTAGGGTTAGGGTACGCGTTAGGGTTAGGGTAGTTATTAAACCTATCCCACTCTCTAGATACCCCTTAGCACTTAAAGGAATATTATTTGGGGGTCCAGCCATGGAGAAGAGTTTAGACACTAAGATAATATAAGGAACACACACATTATAAAGAAATCACATTAGGATTCTCTTTTTAAGCTGTTCCTTAAAACACTAGTGCTTCGGAAATCTATTGGAGGCAGAAGCAGTCAAGGGTAGCCTAGGGTTAGAGTTAGGCTTAGGGTTAGGCTTAGGGTACGGCTTAGGGTACGGGTTCGTGGAGGGCTTCGGGTACGGCGTAGGGTATGGGTTAGTGTTAGGGTTAGGGTTAGTGTTAGGGTTAGGGCTCGGTTTAGGGTACGGGTTAGGATTAGGGTACGTGTTAGGGTTAGGGTAGGGGTTAGGGTTAGGGTACGCGTTAGGGTTAGGGTAGTTATTAAACCTATCCCACTCTCTAGATACTCCTTAGCACGTAAAGGAATATTATTTGGGGGTCCAGCCATGGAGAAGTGTTTAGACACTAAGATAATATAAGGAACACACACATTATAAAGAAATCACATTAGGATTCTCTTTTGAAGCTGTTCCTTAAAACACTAGTGCTTAGGAAATCTATTGGAGGCAGAAGCAGTCAAGGGTAGCCTAGGGTTAGGGTTAGGCTTAGGGTTAGGCTTAGGGTACGGCTTAGGGTACGGGTTCGGGGAGGGCTTCGGGTACGGCATAGGGTATGGGTTAGGGTTAGGGTTAGGGTTAGTGTTAGGGTTAGGGCTCGGTTTAGGGTACGGGTTAGGGTTAGGGTTAGGGTTAGGGTTAGGGCTCGGTTTAGGGTACGGTTTAGGATTAGGGTACGTGTTAGGGTTAGGTTAGGGGTTAGGGTTAGGGTACGCGTTAGGGTTAGGGTAGTTATTAAACCTATCAAACTCTCTAGATACCCCTTAGCACGTAAAGGAATATTATTTGGGGGTCCAGCCATGGAGAAGAGTTTAGACACTAGGATTAGATAAGGAACACACCCATTATAAAGAAATCACATTAGGATTCTCTTTTTAAGCTGTTCTTTAAAACACTAGTGCTTAGGAAATCTATTGGAGGCAGAAGCAGTCAAGGGTAGCCTAGGGTTAGGGTTAGGCTTAGGGTTAGGCTTAGGGTACGGCTTAGGGTACGGGTTCGGGGAGGGCTTCGGGTACGGCGTAGGGTATGGGTTAGGGTTAGGGTTAGGGTTAGTGTTAGGGTTAGGGCTCGGTTTAGGGTACGGGTTAGGATTAGGGTACGTGTTAGGGTTAGGGTAGGGGTTACCGTTAGGGTACGTGTTACGGTTAGGGTAGTTATTAAACCTATCCCACTCTCTAGTTACCCCTTAGCACGTAAAGGAATATTATTTGTGGGTCCAGCCATGGAGAAGAGTTTAGACACTAGGATAAGATAAGGAACACACCCATTATAAAGAAATCACATTAGGATTCTCTTTTTAAGCTGTTCCTTAAAACACTAGTGCTTAGGAAATCTATTGGAGGCAGAAGCAGTCAAGCGTAGCCTAGGGTTAGGGTTAGGCTTAGGGTTAGGCTTAGGGTACGGCTTAGGGTACGGGTTCGGGGAGGGCTTCGGGTACGACGTAGGGTATGGGTTAGGGTTAGGGTTAGGGTTAGTGTTAGGGTTAGGGCTCGGTTTAGGGTACGGTTTAGGATTAGGGTACGTGTTAGGGTTAGGTTAGGGGTTAGGGTTAGGGTACGCGTTAGGGTTAGGGTAGTTATTAAACCTATCAAACTCTCTAGATACCCCTTAGCACGTAAAGGAATATTATTTGGGGGTCCAGCCATGGAGAAGAGTTTAGACACTAGGATTAGATAAGGAACACACCCATTATAAAGAAATCACATTAGGATTCTCTTTTTAAGCTGTTCTTTAAAACACTAGTGCTTAGGAAATCTATTGGAGGCAGAAGCAGTCAAGGGTAGCCTAGGGTTAGGGTTAGGCTTAGGGTTAGGCTTAGGGTACGGCTTAGGTTACGGGTTCGGGGAGGGCTTCGGGTACGGCGTAGGGTATGGGTTAGGGTTAGGGTTAGGGTTAGTGTTAGGGTTAGGGCTCGGTTTAGGGTACGGGTTAGGATTAGGGTACGTGTTAGGGTTAGGGTAGGGTTTAGGGTTATGGTACGCGTTAGGGTTAGGGTAGTGATTAAACCTATCCCACTCTCTAGATACCCCTTAGCACGTAAAGGAATATTATTTGGGGGTGCAGCCATGGAGAAGAGTTTAGACACTAGGATTAGATAAGGAACACACCCATTATAAAGAAATCACATTAGGATTCTCTTTTTAAGCTGTTCTTTAAAACACTAGTGCTTAGGAAATCTCTTGGAGGCAGAAGCAGTCAAGGGTAGCCTAGGGTTAGGGTTAGGCTTAGGGTACGGCTTAGGGTACGGGTTCGGGGAGGGCTTCGGGTACGGCGTAGGGTATGGGTTAGGGTTAGGGTTAGGGTTAGTGTTAGGGTTAGGGCTCGGTTTAGGGTACGGGTTAGGATTAGGGTACGTGTTAGGGTTAGGGTAGGGGTTAGCGTTAGGGTACGCGTTAGGGTTAGGGTAGTTATTAAACCTATCCCACTCTCTAGTTACCCCTTAGCACGTAAAGGAATATTATTTGGGGGTCCAGCCATGGAGAAGAGTTTAGACACTAGGATAAGATAAGGAACACACCCATTATAAAGAAATCACATTAGGATTCTCTTTTTAGGCTGTTCCTTAAAACACTAGTGCTTAGGAAATCTATTGGAGGCAGAAGCAGTCAAGCGTAGCCTAGGGTTAGGGTTAGGCTTAGGGTTAGGCTTAGGGTACGGCTTAGGGTACGGGTTCGGGGAGGGCTTCGGGTACGACGTAGGGTATGGGTTAGGGTTAGGGTTAGGGTTAGTGTTAGGGTTAGGGCTCGGTTTAGGGTACGGGTTAGGATTAGGGTACGTGTTAGGGTTAGGTTAGGGGTTAGGGTTAGGGTACGCGTTAGGGTTAGGGTAGTTATTAAACCTATCCCACTCTCTAGATACCCCTTAGCACGTAAAGGAATATTATTTGGGGGTCCAGCCATGGAGAAGAGTTTAGACACTAAGATAATATAAGGAACACACACATTATAAAGAAATCACATTAGGATTCTCTTTTTAAGCTGTTCCTTAAAACACTAGTGCTTCGGAAATCTATTGGAGGCAGAAGCAGTCAAGGGTAGCCTAGGGTTAGAGTTAGGCTTAGGGTTAGGCTTAGGGTACGGCTTAGGGTACGGGTTCGTGGAGGGCTTCGGGTACGGCGTAGGGTATGGGTTAGTGTTAGGGTTAGGGTTAGTGTTAGGGTTAGGGCTCGGTTTAGGGTACGGGTTAGGATTAGGGTACGTGTTAGGGTTAGGGTAGGGGTTAGGGTTAGGGTACGCGTTAGGGTTAGGGTAGTTATTAAACCTATCCCACTCTCTAGATACTCCTTAGCACGTAAAGGAATATTATTTGGGGGTCCAGCCATGGAGAAGTGTTTAGACACTAAGATAATATAAGGAACACACACATTATAAAGAAATCACATTAGGATTCTCTTTTGAAGCTGTTCCTTAAAACACTAGTGCTTAGGAAATCTATTGGAGGCAGAAGCAGTCAAGGGTAGCCTAGGGTTAGGGTTAGGCTTAGGGTTAGGCTTAGGGTACGGCTTAGGGTACGGGTTCGGGGAGGGCTTCGGGTACGGCATAGGGTATGGGTTAGGGTTAGGGTTAGGGTTAGTGTTAGGGTTAGGGCTCGGTTTAGGGTACGGGTTAGGGTTAGGGTTAGGGTTAGGGTTAGGGCTCGGTTTAGGGTACGGTTTAGGATTAGGGTACGTGTTAGGGTTAGGTTAGGGGTTAGGGTTAGGGTACGCGTTAGGGTTAGGGTAGTTATTAAACCTATCAAACTCTCTAGATACCCCTTAGCACGTAAAGGAATATTATTTGGGGGTCCAGCCATGGAGAAGAGTTTAGACACTAGGATTAGATAAGGAACACACCCATTATAAAGAAATCACATTAGGATTCTCTTTTTAAGCTGTTCTTTAAAACACTAGTGCTTAGGAAATCTATTGGAGGCAGAAGCAGTCAAGGGTAGCCTAGGGTTAGGGTTAGGCTTAGGGTTAGGCTTAGGGTACGGCTTAGGGTACGGGTTCGGGGAGGGCTTCGGGTACGGCGTAGGGTATGGGTTAGGGTTAGGGTTAGGGTTAGTGTTAGGGTTAGGGCTCGGTTTAGGGTACGGGTTAGGATTAGGGTACGTGTTAGGGTTAGGGTAGGGGTTACCGTTAGGGTACGTGTTACGGTTAGGGTAGTTATTAAACCTATCCCACTCTCTAGTTACCCCTTAGCACGTAAAGGAATATTATTTGTGGGTCCAGCCATGGAGAAGAGTTTAGACACTAGGATAAGATAAGGAACACACCCATTATAAAGAAATCACATTAGGATTCTCTTTTTAAGCTGTTCCTTAAAACACTAGTGCTTAGGAAATCTATTGGAGGCAGAAGCAGTCAAGCGTAGCCTAGGGTTAGGGTTAGGCTTAGGGTTAGGCTTAGGGTACGGCTTAGGGTACGGGTTCGGGGAGGGCTTCGGGTACGACGTAGGGTATGGGTTAGGGTTAGGGTTAGGGTTAGTGTTAGGGTTAGGGCTCGGTTTAGGGTACGGTTTAGGATTAGGGTACGTGTTAGGGTTAGGTTAGGGGTTAGGGTTAGGGTACGCGTTAGGGTTAGGGTAGTTATTAAACCTATCAAACTCTCTAGATACCCCTTAGCACGTAAAGGAATATTATTTGGGGGTCCAGCCATGGAGAAGAGTTTAGACACTAGGATTAGATAAGGAACACACCCATTATAAAGAAATCACATTAGGATTCTCTTTTTAAGCTGTTCTTTAAAACACTAGTGCTTAGGAAATCTATTGGAGGCAGAAGCAGTCAAGGGTAGCCTAGGGTTAGGGTTAGGCTTAGGGTTAGGCTTAGGGTACGGCTTAGGGTACGGGTTCGGGGAGGGCTTCGGGTACGGCGTAGGGTATGGGTTAGGGTTAGGGTTAGGGTTACTGTTAGGGTTAGGGCTCGGTTTAGGGTACGGGTTAGGATTAGTGTACGTGTTAGGGTTAGGGTAGGGGTTAGCGTTAGGGTACGCGTTAGGGTTAGGGTAGTTATTAAACCTATCCCACTCTCTAGTTACCCCTTAGCACGTAAAGGAATATTATTTGGGGGTCCAGCCATGGAGAAGAGTTTAGACACTAGGATAAGATAAGGAACACACCCATTATAAAGAAATCACATTAGGATTCTCTTTTTAAGCTGTTCCTTAAAACACTAGTGCTTAGGAAATCTATTGGAGGCAGACGCAGTCAAGCGTAGCCTAGGGTTAGGGTTAGGCTTAGGGTTAGGCTTAGGGTACGGCTTAGGGTACGGGTTCGGGGAGGGCTTCGGGTACGACGTAGGGTATGGGTTAGGGTTAGGGTTAGGGTTAGTGTTAGGGTTAGAGCTCGGTTTAGGGTACGGGTTAGGATTAGGGTACGTGTTAGGGTTAGGTTAGGGGTTAGGGTTAGGGTACGCGTTAGGGTTAGGGTAGTGATTAAACCTATCCCACTCTCTAGATACCCGTTAGCACGTAAAGGAATATTATTTGGGGGTCCAGCCATGGAGAAGAGTTTAGACACTAAGATAATATAAGGAACACACACATTATAAAGAAATCACATTAGGATTCTCTTTTTAAGCTGTTCCTTAAAACACTAGTGCTTCGGAAATCTATTGGAGGCAGAAGCAGTCAAGGGTAGCCTAGGGTTAGAGTTAGGCTTAGGGTTAGGCTTAGGGTACGGCTTAGGGTACGGGTTCGGGGAGGGCTTCGGGTACGGCGTAGGGTATGGGTTAGGGTTAGGGTTAGGGCTAGTGTTAGGGTTAGGGCTCGGTTTAGGGTACGGGTTAGGATTAGGGTACGTGTTAGGGTTAGGGTAGGGTTTAGGGTTATGGTACGCGTTAGGGTTAGGGTAGTGATTAAACCTATCCCACTCTCTAGATACCCCTTAGCACGTAAAGGAATATTATTTGGGGGTGCAGCCATGGAGAAGAGTTTAGACACTAGGATTAGATAAGGAACACACCCATTATAAAGAAATCACATTAGGATTCTCTTTTTAAGCTGTTCTTTAAAACACTAGTGCTTAGGAAATCTCTTGGAGGCAGAAGCAGTCAAGGGTAGCCTAGGGTTAGGGTTAGGCTTAGGGTACGGCTTAGGGTACGGGTTCGGGGAGGGGTTCGGGTACGGCGTAGGGTATGGGTTAGGGTTAGGGTTAGGGTTAGTGTTAGGGTTAGGGCTCGGTTTAGGGTACGGGTTAGGATTAGGGTACGTGTTAGGGTTAGGGTAGGGGTTAGCGTTAGGGTACGCGTTAGGGTTAGGGTAGTTATTAAACCTATCCCACTCTCTAGTTACCCCTTAGCACGTAAAGGAATATTATTTGGGGGTCCAGCCATGGAGAAGAGTTTAGACACTAGGATAAGATAAGGAACACACCCATTATAAAGAAATCACATTAGGATTCCCTTTTTAAGCTGTTCCTTAAAACACTAGTGCTTAGGAAATCTATTGGAGGCAGAAGCAGTCAAGGGTAGCCTAGTGTTAGGGTTAGGCTTAGGGTTAGGCTTAGGGTACGGCTTAGGGTACGGGTTCGGGGAGGGCTTCGGGTACGGCGTAGGGTATGGGTTAGGGTTAGGGTTAGGGTTAGTGTTAGGGTTAGGGCTCGGTTTAGGGTACGGGTTAGGATTAGGGTACGTGTTAGGGTTAGGGTAGGGGTTAGGGTTATGGTACGCGTTAGGGTTAGGGTAGTGATTAAACCTATCCCACTCTCTAGATACCCCTTAGCACATAAAGGAATATAATTTGGGGGTCCAGCCATGGAGAAGAGTTTAGACACTAGGATTAGATAAGGAACACACCCATTATAAAGAAATCACATTAGGATTCACTTTCTAAGCTGTTCCTTAAAACACTAGTGGTTAGGAAATCTATTGGAGGCAGAAGCAGTCAAGCGTAGCCTAGGGTTAGGGTTAGGCTTAGGGTTAGGCTTAGGGTACGGCTTAGGGTACGGGTTCGGGGAGGGCTTCGGGTATGGCGTAGGGTATGGGTTACGGTTAGGTTTAGGGTTAGTGTTAGGGTTAGGGCTCGGTTTAGGGTACGGGTTAGGATTAGGGTACGTGTTAGGGTTAGGTTAGGGGTTTGGGTTAGGGTACGCGTTAGGGTTAGGGTAGTTATTAAACCTATCCCACTCTCTAGATACCCCTTAGCACGTAAAGGAATATTATTTGGGGGTCCAGCCATGGAGAAGAGTTTAGACACTAAGATAATATAAGGAACACACACATAATAAAGAAATCACATTAGGATTCTCTTTTTAAGCTGTTCCTTAAAACACTAGTGCTTCGGAAATCTATTGGAGGCAGAAGCAGTCAAGGGTAGCCTAGGGTTAGAGTTAGGCTTAGGGTTAGGCTTAGGGTACGGCTTAGGGTACGGGTTCGGGGAGGGCTTCGGGTACGGCGTAGGGTATGTGTTAGGGTTAGGGTTAGGGTTAGTGTTAGGTTAGGGCTCGGTTTAGGGTACGGGTTAGGATTAGGGTACGTGTTAGGGTTAGGGTAGGGTTTAGGGTTATGGTACGCGTTAGGGTTAGGGTAGTGATTAAACCTATCCCACTCTCTAGATACCCCTTAGCACGTAAAGGAATATTATTTGGGGGTCCAGCCATGGAGAAGAGTTTAGACACTAGGATTAGATAAGGAACACACCCATTATAAAGAAATCACATTAGGATTCACTTTTTAAGCTGTTCTTTAAAACACTAGTGCTTAGGAAATCTATTGGAGGCAGAAGCAGTCAAGGGTAGCCTAGGGTTAGGGTTAGGCTTAGGGTTAGGCTTAGGGTACGGCTTAGGGTACGGGTTCGGGGAGGGCTTCGGGTACGGCGTAGGGTATGGATTAGGGTTAGGGTTAGGGTTAGTGTTAGGGTTAGGGCTCGGTTTAAGGTACGGGTTAGGATTAGGGTACGTGTTAGGGTTAGGGTAGGGGTTACCGTTAGGGTACGTGTTACGGTTAGGGTAGTTATTAAACCTATCCCACTCTCTAGTTACCCCTTAGCACGTAAAGGAATATTATTTGTGGGTCCAGCCATGGAGAAGAGTTTAGACACTAGGATAAGATAAGGAACACACCCATTATAAAGAAATCACATTAGGATTCTCTTTTTAAGCTGTTCCTTAAAACACTAGTGCTTAGGAAATCTATTGGAGGCAGAAGCAGTTAAGCGTAGCCTAGGGTTAGGGTTAGGCTTAGGGTTAGGCTTAGGGTACGGCTTAGGGTACGGGTTCGGGGAGGGCTTCGGGTACGACGTAGGGTATGGGTTAGGGTTAGGGTTAGGGTTAGTGTTAGGGTTAGGGCTCGGTTTAGGGTACGGTTTAGGATTAGGGTACGTGTTAGGGTTAGGTTAGGGGTTAGGGTTAGGGTACGCGTTAGGGTTAGGGTAGTTATTAAACCTATCAAACTCTCTAGATACCCCTTAGCACGTAAAGGAATATTATTTGGGGGTCCAGCCATGGAGAAGAGTTTAGACACTAGGATTAGATAAGGAACACACCCATTATAAAGAAATCACATTAGGATTCTCTTTTTAAGCTGTTCTTTAAAACACTAGTGCTTAAGAAATCTATTGGAGGCAGAAGCAGTCAAGGGTAGCCTAGGGTTAGGGTTAGGCTTAGGGTTAGGCTTAGGGTACGGCTTAGGGTACGGGTTCGGGGAGGGCTTCGGGTACGGCGTAGGGTATGGGTTAGGGTTAGGGTTAGGGTTAGTGTTAGGGTTAGGGCTCGGTTTAGGGTACGGGTTAGGATTAGGGTACGTGTTAGGGTTAGGTTAGGGGTTAGGGTTAGGGTACGCGTTAGGGTTAGGGTAGTGATTAAACCTATCCCACTCTCTAGATACCCCTTAGCACGTAAAGGAATATTATTTGGGGGTCCAGCCATGGAGAAGAGTTTAGACACTAAGATAATATAAGGAACACACACATTATAAAGAAATCACATTAGGATTCTCTTTTTAAGCTGTTCCTTAAAACACTAGTGCTTCGGAAATCTATTGGAGGCAGAAGCAGTCAAGGGTAGCCTAGGGTTAGAGTTAGGCTTAGGGTTAGGCTTAGGGTACGGCTTAGGGTACGGGTTCGGGGAGGGCTTCGGGTACGGCGTAGGGTATGGGTTAGGGTTAGGGTTAGGGTTAGTGTTAGGGTTAGGGCTCGGTTTAGGGTACGTGTTAGGATTAGGGTACGTGTTAGGGTTAGGGTAGGGTTTAGGGTTATGGTACGCGTTAGGGTTAGGGTAGTGATTAAACCTATCCCACTCTCTAGATACCCCTTAGCACGTAAAGGAATATTATTTGGGGGTGCAGCCATGGAGAAGAGTTTAGACACTAGGATTAGATAAGGAACACACCCATTATAAAGAAATCACATTAGGATTCTCTTTTTAAGCTGTTCTTTAAAACACTAGTGCTTAGGAAATCTCTTGGAGGCAGAAGCAGTCAAGGGTAGCCTAGGGTTAGGGTTAGGCTTAGGGTACGGCTTAGGGTACGGGTTCGGGGAGGGCTTCGGGTACGGCGTAGGGTATGGGTTAGGGTTAGGGTTAGGGTTAGTGTTAGGGTTAGGGCTCGGTTTAGGGTACGGGTTAGGATTAGGGTACGTGTTAGGGTTAGGGTAGGGGTTAGCGTTAGGGTACGCGTTAGGGTTAGGGTAGTTATTAAACCTATCCCACTCTCTAGTTACCCCTTAGCACGTAAAGGAATATTATTTGGGGGTCCAGCCATGGAGAAGAGTTTAGACACTAGGATAAGATAAGGAACACACCCATTATAAAGAAATCACATTAGGATTCCCTTTTTAAGCTGTTCCTTAAAACACTAGTGCTTAGGAAATCTATTGGAGGCAGAAGCAGTCAAGGGTAGCCTAGGGTTAGGGTTAGGCTTAGGGTTAGGCTTAGGGTACGGCTTAGGGTACGGGTTCGGGGAGGGCTTCGGGTACGGCGTAGGGTATGGGTTAGGGTTAGGGTTAGGGTTAGTGTTAGGGTTAGGGCTCGGTTTAGGGTACGGGTTAGGATTAGGGTACGTGTTAGGGTTAGGGTAGGGGTTAGGGTTATGGTACGCGTTAGGGTTAGGGTAGTGATTAAACCTATCCCACTCTCTAGATACCCCTTAGCACATAAAGGAATATAATTTGGGGGTCCAGCCATGGAGAAGAGTTTAGACACTAGGATTAGATAAGGAACACACGCATTATAAAGAAATCACATTAGGATTCACTTTCTAAGCTGTTCCTTAAAACACTTGTGGTTAGGAAATCTATTGGAGGCAGAAGCAGTCAAGCGTAGCCTAGGGTTAGGGTTAGGCTTAGGGTTAGGCTTAGGGTATGGCTTAGGGTACGGGTTCGGGGAGGGCTTCGGGTACGGCGTAGGGTATGGGTTACGGTTAGGTTTAGGGTTAGTGTTAGGGTTAGGGCTCGGTTTAGGGTACGGGTTAGGATTAGGGTACGTGTTAGGGTTAGGTTAGGGGTTAGGGTTAGGGTACGCGTTAGGGTTAGGGTAGTTATTAAACCTATCCCACTCTCTAGATACCCCTTAGCACATAAGGAATATTATTTGGGGGTCCAGCCATGGAGAAGAGTTTAGACACTAAGATAATATAAGGAACACACACATAATAAAGAAATCACATTAGGATTCTCTTTTTAAGCTGTTCCTTAAATCACTAGTGCTTAGGAAATCTATTGGAGGCAGAAGCAGTCAAGGGTAGCCTAGGGTTAGAGTTAGGCTTAGGGTTAGGCTTAGGGTACGGCTTAGGGTACGGGTTCGGGGAGGGCTTCGGGTACGGCGTAGGGTATGGGTTAGGGTTAGGGTTAGGGTTAGTGTTAGGGTTAGGGCTCGGTTTAGGGTACGGGTTAGGATTAGGGTACGTGTTAGGGTTAGGGTAGGGGTTACCGTTAGGGTACGCGTTAGGGTTAGGGTAGTTATTAAAACTATCCCACTCTCTAGTTACCCCTTAGCACGTAAAGGAATATTATTTGGGGGTCCAGCCATGGAGAAGAGTTTAGACACTAGGATAAGATAAGGAACACACCCATTATAAAGAAATCACATTAGGATTCTCTTTTTAAGCTGTTCCTTAAAACACTAGTGCTAAGGAAATCTATTGGAGGCAGAAGCAGTCAAGCGTAGCCTAGTGTTAGGGTTAGGCTTAGGGTTAGGCTTAGGGTACGGTTTAGGGTACGGGTTCGGGGAGGGCTTCGGGTACGGCGTAGGGTATGGGTTAGGGTTAGGGTTAGGGTTAGGGCACGGTTTAGGGTACGGGTTAGGATTAGGGTACGTGTTAGGGTTAGGTTAGGTGTTATGGATAGGGTACGCGTTAGGGTTAGGGTAGTTATTAAACCTATCCCACTCTCTAGATACCCCTTAGCACGTAAAGGAATATTATTTGGGGGTCCAGCCATGGAGAAGAGTTTAGACACTAAGATAATATAAGGAACACACACATAATAAAGAAATCACATTAGGATTCTCTTTTTAAGCTGTTCCTTAAAACACTAGTGCTTAGGAAATCTATTGGAGGCAGAAGCAGTCAAGGGTAGCCTAGGGTTAGAGTTAGGCTTAGGGTTAGGCTTAGGGTACGGCTTAGGGTACGGGTTCGGGGAGGGCTTTGGGTACGTCGTAGGGTATGGGTTAGGGTTAGGGTTAGGGTTAGTGTTAGGGTTAGGGCTCGGTTTAGGGTACGGGTTTGGATTAGTGTACGTGTTAGGGTTAGGGTAGGGGTTAGCGTTAGGGTACGCGTTAGGGTTAGGGTAGTTATTAAACCTATCCCACTCTCTAGTTACCCCTTAGCACGTAAAGGAATATTATTTGGGGGTCCAGCCATGGAGAAGAGTTTAGACACTAGGATAAGATAAGGAACACACCCATTATAAAGAAATCACATTAGGATTCTCTTTTTAAGCTGTTCCTTAAAACACTAGTGCTTAGGAAATCTATTGGAGGCAGAAGCAGTCAAGCGTAGCCTAGGGTTAGGGTTAGGCTTAGGGTTAGGCTTAGGGTACGGCTTAGGGTACGGGTTCGGGGAGGGCTTCGGGTACGACGTAGGGTATGGGTTAGGGTTAGGGTTAGGGTTAGTGTTAGGGTTAGGGCTCGGTTTAGGGTACGGGTTAGGATTAGGGTACGTGTTAGGGTTAGGTTAGGGGTTAGGGTTAGGGTACGCGTTAGGGTTAGGGTAGTTATTAAACCTATCCCACTCTCTAGATACCCCTTAGCACGTAAAGGAATATTATTTGGGGGTCCAGCCATGGAGAAGAGTTTAGACACTAATATAATATAAGGAACACACACATTATAAAGAAATCACATTAGGATTCTCTTTTTAAGCTGTTCCTTAAAACACTAGTGCTTCGGAAATCTATTGGAGGCAGAAGCAGTGAAGGGTAGCCTAGGGTTAGAGTTAGGCTTAGGGTTAGGCTTAGGGTACGGCTTAGGGTACGGGTTCGGGGAGGGCTTCGGGTACGGCGTAGGGTATGGGTTAGGGTTAGGGTTAGGGTTAGTGTTAGGGTTAGGGCTCGGTTTAGGGTACGGGTTAGGATTAGGGTACGTGTTAGGGTTAGGGTAGGGTTTAGGGTTATGGTACGCGTTAGGGTTAGGGTAGTGATTAAACCTATCCCACTCTCTAGATACCCCTTAGCACGTAAAGGAATATTATTTGGGGGTCCAGCCATGGAGAAGAGTTTAGACACTAGGATTAGATAAGGAACACACCCATTATAAAGAAATCACATTAGGATTCTCTTTTTAAGCTGTTCCTTAAAACACTAGTGCTTAGGAAATCTATTGGAGGCAGAAGCAGTCAAGCGTAGCCTAGGGTTAGGTTTAGGCTTAGGGTTAGGCTTAGGGTACGGCTTAGGGTACGGGTTCGGGGAGGGCTTCGGGTACGACGTAGGGTATGGGTTAGGGTTAGGGTTAGGGTTAGTGTTAGGGTTAGGGCTCGGTTTAGGGTACGGTTTAGGATTAGGGTACGTGTTAGGGTTAGGTTAGGGGTTAGGGTTAGGGTACGCGTTAGGGTTAGGGTAGTTATTAAACCTATCAAACTCTCTAGATACCCCTTAGCACGTAAAGGAATATTATTTAGGGGTCCAGCCATGGAGAAGAGTTTAGACACTAAGATAATATAAGGAACACACACATTATAAAGAAATCACATTAGGATTCTCTTTTTAAGCTGTTCCTTAAAACACTAGTGCTTCGGAAATCTATTGGAGGCAGAAGCAGTCAAGGGTAGCCTAGGGTTAGAGTTAGGCTTAGGGTTAGGCTTAGGGTACGGCTTAGGGTACGGGTTCGGGGAGGGCTTCGGGTACGGCGTAGGGTATGGGTTAGGGTTAGGGTTAGGGTTAGTGTTAGGGTTAGGGCTCGGTTTAGGGTACGGGTTAGGATTAGGGTACGTGTTAGGGTTAGGGTAGGGTTTAGGGTTATGGTACGCGTTAGGGTTAGGGTAGTGATTAAACCTATCCCACTCTCTAGATACCCCTTAGCACGTAAAGGAATATTATTTGGGGGTCCAGCCATGGAGAAGAGTTTAGACACTAGGATTAGATAAGGAACACACCCATTATAAAGAAATCACATTAGGATTCTCTTTTTAAGCTGTTCTTTAAAACACTAGTGCTTAGGAAATCTATTGGAGGCAGAAGCAGTCAAGGGTAGCCTAGGGTTAGAGTTAGGCTTAGGGTTAGGCTTAGGGTACGGCTTAGGGTACGGGTTCGGGGAGGGCTTCGGGTACGGCGTAGGGTATGGGTTAGGGTTAGGGTTAGGGTTAGTGTTAGGGTTAGGGCTCGGTTTAGGGTACGGGTTAGGATTAGGGTACGTGTTAGGGTTAGGGTAGTGTTTAGGGTTATGGTACGCGTTAGGGTTAGGGTAGTGATTAAACCTATCCCACTCTCTAGATACCCCTTAGCACGTAAAGGAATATTATTTGGGGGTGCAGCCATGGAGCAGAGTTTAGACACTAGGATTAGATAAGGAACACACCCATTATAAAGAAATCACATTAGGATTCTCTTTTTAAGCTGTTCTTTAAAACACTAGTGCTTAGGAAATCTCTTGGAGGCAGAAGCAGTCAAGGGTAGCCTAGGGTTAGGGTTAGGCTTAGGGTACGGCTTAGGGTACGGGTTCGGGGAGGGCTTCGGGTACGGCGTAGGGTATGGGTTAGGGTTAGGGTTAGGGTTAGTGTTAGGGTTAGGGCTCGGTTTAGGGTACGGGTTAGGATTAGGGTACGTGTTAGGGTTAGGGTAGGGGTTAGCGTTAGGGTACGCGTTAGGGTTAGGGTAGTTATTAAACCTATCCCACTCTCTAGTTACCCCTTAGCACGTAAAGGAATATTATTTGGGGGTCCAGCCATGGAGAAGAGTTTAGACACTAGGATAAGATAAGGAACACACCCATTATAAAGAAATCACATTAGGATTCCCTTTTTAAGCTGTTCCTTAAAACACTAGTGCTTAGGAAATCTATTGGAGGCAGAAGCAGTCAAGGGTAGCCTAGGGTTAGGGTTAGGCTTAGGGTTAGGCTTAGGGTACGGCTTAGGGTACGGGTTCGGGGAGGGCTTCGGGTACGGCGTAGGGTATGGGTTAGGGTTAGGGTTAGGGTTAGTGTTAGGGTTAGGGCTCGGTTTAGGGTACGGGTTAGGATTAGGGTACGTGTTAGGGTTAGGGTAGGGGTTAGGGTTATGGTACGCGTTAGGGTTAGGGTAGTGATTAAACCTATCCCACTCTCTAGATACCCCTTAGCACATAAAGGAATATAATTTGGGGTTCCAGCCATGGAGAAGAGTTTAGACACTAGGATTAGATAAGGAACACACCCATTATAAAGAAATCACATTAGGATTCACTTTCTAAGCTGTTCCTTAAAACACTAGTGGTTAGGAAATCTATTGGAGGCAGAAGCAGTCAAGCGTAGCCTAGGGTTAGGGTTAGGCTTAGGGTTAGGCTTAGGGTACGGCTTAGGGTACGGGTTCGGGGAGGGCTTCGGGTACGGCGTAGGGTATGGGTTACGGTTAGGTTTAGGGTTAGTGTTAGGGTTAGGGCTCGGTTTAGGGTACGGGTTAGGATTAGGGTACGTGTTAGGGTTAGGTTAGGGGTTAGGGTTAGGGTACGCGTTAGGGTTAGGGTAGTTATTAAACCTATCCCACTCTCTAGATACCCCTTAGCACGTAAAGGAATATTATTTGGGGGTCCAGCCATGGAGAAGAGTTTAGACACTAAGATAATATAAGGAACACACACATAATAAAGAAATCACATTAGGATTCTCTTTTTAAGCTGTTCCTTAAATCACTAGTGCTTAGGAAATCTATTGGAGGCAGAAGCAGTCAAGGGTAGCCTAGGGTTAGAGTTAGGCTTAGGGTTAGGCTTAGGGTACGGCTTAGGGTACGGGTTCGGGGAGGGCTTTGGGTACGGCGTAGGGTATGGGTTAGGGTTAGGGTTAGGGTTAGTGTTAGGGTTAGGGCTCGGTTTAGGGTACGGGTTAGGATTAGGGTACGTGTTAGGGTTAGGGTAGGGGTTACCGTTAGGGTACGCGTTAGGGTTAGGGTAGTTATTAAAACTATCCCACTCTCTAGTTACCCCTTAGCACGTAAAGGAATATTATTTGGGGGTCCAGCCATGGAGAAGAGTTTAGACACTAGGATAAGATAAGGAACACACCCATTATAAAGAAATCACATTAGGATTCTCTTTTTAAGCTGTTCCTTAAAACACTAGTGCTTAGGAAATCTATTGGAGGCAGAAGCAGTCAAGCGTAGCCTAGGGTTAGGGTTAGGCTTAGGGTTAGGCTTAGGGTACGGTTTAGGGTACGGGTTCGGGGAGGGCTTCGGGTACGGCGTAGGGTATGGGTTAGGGTTAGGGTTAGGGTTAGGGCTCGGTTTAGGGTACGGGTTAGGATTAGGGTACGTGTTAGGGTTAGGTTAGGTGTTATGGATAGGGTACGCGTTAGGGTTAGGGTAGTTATTAAACCTATCCCACTCTCTAGATACCCCTTAGCACGTAAAGGAATATTATTTGGGGGTCCAGCCATGGAGAAGAGTTTAGACACTAAGATAATATAAGGAACACACACATAATAAAGAAATCACATTAGGATTCTCTTTTTAAGCTGTTCCTTAAAACACTAGTGCTTAGGAAATCTATTGGAGGCAGAAGCAGTCAAGGGTAGCCTAGGGTTAGAGTTAGGCATAGGGTTAGGCTTAGGGTACGGCTTAGGGTACGGGTTCGGGGAGGGCTTCGGGTACGGCGTAGGGTATGGGTTAGGGTTAAGGTTAGGGTTAGTGTTAGGGTTAGGGCTCGGTTTAGGGTACGGGTTAGGATTAGGGTACGTGTTAGGGTTAGGGTAGGGTTTAGGGTTATGGTACGCGTTAGGGTTAGGGTAGTGATTAAACCTATCCCACTCTCTAGGTACCCCTTAGCACGTAAAGGAATATTATTTGGGGGTCCAGCCATGGAGAAGAGTTTAGACACTAGGATTAGATAAGGAACACACCCATTATAAAGAAATCACATTAGGATTCTCTTTTTAAGCTGTTCTTTAAAACACTAGTGCTTAGGAAATCTATTGGAGGCAGAAGCAGTCAAGGGTAGCCTAGGGTTAGGGTTAGGCTTAGGGTTAGGCTTAGGGTACGGCTTAGGGTACGGGTTCGGGGAGGGCTTCGGGTACGGCGTAGGGTATGGGTTAGGGTTAGGGTTAGGGTTAGTGTTAGGGTTAGGGCTCGGTTTAGGGTACGGGTTAGGATTAGGGTACGTGTTAGGGTTAGGGTAGGGGTTACCGTTAGGGTACGTGTTACGGTTAGGGTAGTTATTAAACCTATCCCACTCTCTAGTTACCCCTTAGCACGTAAAGGAATATTATTTGTGGGTCCAGACATGGAGAAGAGTTTAGACACTAGGATAAGATAAGGAACACACCCATTATAAAGAAATCACATTAGGATTCTCTTTTTAAGCTGTTCCTTAAAACACTAGTGTTTAGGAAATCTATTGGAGGCAGAAGCAGTCAAGCGTAGCCTAGGGTTAGGTTTAGGCTTAGGGTTAGGCTTAGGGTACGGCTTAGGGTACGGGTTCGGGGAGGGCTTCGGGTACGACGTAGGGTATGGGTTAGGGTTAGGGTTAGGGTTAGTGTTAGGGTTAGGGCTCGGTTTAGGGTACGGTTTAGGATTAGGGTACGTGTTAGGGTTAGGTTAGGGGTTAGGGTTAGGGTACGCGTTAGGGTTAGGGTAGTTATTAAACCTATCAAACTCTCTAGATACCCCTTAGCACGTAAAGGAATATTATTTGGGGGTCCAGCCATGGAGAAGAGTTTAGACACTAAGATAATATAAGGAACACACACATTATAAAGAAATCACATTAGGATTCTCTTTTTAAGCTGTTCCTTAAAACACTAGTGCTTCGGAAATCTATTGGAGGCAGAAGCAGTCAAGGGTAGCCTAGGGTTAGAGTTAGGCTTAGGGTTAGGCTTAGGGTACGGCTTAGGGTACGGGTTCGGGGAGGGCTTCGGGTACGGCGTAGGGTATGGGTTAGGGTTAGGGTTAGGGTTAGTGTTAGGGTTAGGGCTCGGTTTAGGGTACGGGTTAGGATTAGGGTACGTGTTAGGGTTAGGGTAGGGTTTAGGGTTATGGTACGCATTAGGGTTAGGGTAGTGATTAAACCTATCCCACTCTCTAGATACCCCTTAGCACGTAAAGGAATATTATTTGGGGGTCCAGCCATGGAGAAGAGTTTAGACACTAGGATTAGATAAGGAACACACCCATTATAAAGAAATCACATTAGGATTCTCTTTTTAAGCTGTTCTTTAAAACACTAGTGCTTAGGAAATATATTGGAGGCAGAAGAAGTCAAGGGTAGCCTAGGGTTAGGGTTAGGCTTAGGGTTAGGCTTAGGGTACGGCTTAGGGTACGGGTTCGGGGAGGGCTTCGGGTACGGCGTAGGGTATGGGTTAGGGTTAGGGTTAGGGTTAGTGTTAGGGTTAGGGCTCGGTTTAGGGTACGGGTTAGGATTAGGGTACGTGTTAGGGTTAGGGTAGGGGTTACCGTTAGGGTACGTGTTACGGTTAGGGTAGTTATTAAACCTATCCCACTCTCTAGTTACCCCTTAGCACGTAAAGGAATATTATTTGGGGGTCCAGCCATGGAGAAGAGTTTAGACACTAGGAAAAGATAAGGAAAACACCCATTATAAAGAAATCACATTAGGATTCTCTTTTTAAGCTGTTCCTTAAAACACTAGTGCTCAGGAAATCTATTGGAGGCAGAAGCAGTCAAGGGTAGCCTAGGGTTAGGGTTAGGCTTAGGGTTAGGCTTAGGGTACGGCTTAGGGTACGGGTTCGGGGAGGGCTTCGGGTACAGCGTAGGGTATGGGTTAGGGTTAGGGTTAGGGTTAGTGTTAGGGTTAGGGCTCGGTTTAGGGTACGGGTTAGGATTAGGGTACGTGTTAGGTTTAGGGTAGGGGTTAGGGTTATGGTACGCGTTAGGGTTAGGGTAGTGATTAAACCTATCCCACTCTCTAGATACCCCTTAGCACATAAAGGAATATTATTTGGGGGTCCAGCCATGGAGAAGAGTTTAGACACTAGGATTAGATAAGGAACACACCCATTATAAAGAAATCACATTAGGATTTACTTTTTAAGCTGTTCCTTAAAACACTAGTGCTTAGGAAATCTCTTGGAGGCAGAAGCAGTCAAGGGTAGCCTAGGGTTAGGGTTAGGCTTAGGGTACGGCTTAGGGTACGGGTTCGGGGAGGGCTTCGGGTACGGCGTAGGGTATGGGTTAGGGTTAGGGTTAGGGTTACTGTTAGGGTTAGGGCTCGGTTTAGGGTACGGGTTAGGATTAGGGTACGTGTTAGGGTTAGGGTAGGGGTTAGCGTTAGGGTACGCGTTAGGTTTAGGGTAGTTATTAAACCTATCCCACTCTCTAGTTACCCCTTAGCACGTAAAGGAATATTATTTGGGGGTCCAGCCATGGAGAAGAGTTTAGACACTAGGATAAGCTAAGGAACACACCTATTATAAAGAAATCACATTAGGATTCTCTTTTTAAGCTGTTCCTTAATACACTAGTGCTTAGGAAATCTATTTGAGGCAGAAGCAGTCAAGCGTAGCCTAGGGTTAGGGTTAGGCTTAGGGTTGGCTTAGGGTACGGCTTAGGGTACGGGTTCGGGGAGGGCTTCGGGTACGGCGTAGGGTATGGGTTAGGGTTAGGGTTAGGGTTAGTGTTAGGGTTAGGGCTCGGTTTAGGGTACGGGTTAGGATTAGGGTACGTGTTAGGGTTAGGTTAGGGGTTAGGGTTAGGGTACGCGTTAGGGTTAGGGTAGTTATTAAACCTATCCCACTCTCTAGATACCCCTTAGCACGTAAAGGAATATTATTTGGGGGTCCAGCCATGGAGAAGAGTTTAGACACTAAGATAATATAAGGAACACACACATTATAAAGAAATCACATTAGGATTTTCTTTTTAAGCTGTTCCTTAAAACACTAGTGCTTCGGAAATCTATTGGAGGCAGAAGCAGTCAAGGGTAGCCTAGGGATAGAGTTAGGCTTAGGGTTAGGCTTAGGGTACGGCTTAGGGTACGGGTTCGGGGAGGGCTTCGGGTACGGCGTAGGGTATGGGTTAGGGTTAGGGTTAGGGTTAGTGTTAGGGTTAGGGCTCGGTTTAGGGTACGGGTTAGGATTAGTGTACGTGTTAGGGTTAGGGTAGGGTTTAGGGTTATGGTACGCGTTAGGGTTAGGGTAGTGATTAAACCTATCCCACTCTCTAGATACCCCTTAGCACGTAAAGGAATATTATTTGGGGGTCCAGCCATGGAGAAGAGTTTAGACACTAGGATTAGATAAGGAACACACTCATTATAAAGAAATCACATTAGGATTCTCTTTTTAAGCTGTTCTATAAAACACTAGTGCTTAGGAAATCTATTGGAGGCAGAAGCAGTCAAGGGTAGCCTAGAGTTAGGGTTAGGCTTAGGGTTAGGCTTAGGGTACGGCTTAGGGTACGGGTTCGGGGAGGGCTTCGGGTACGGCGTAGGGTATGGGTTAGGGTTAGGGTTAGGGTTAGTGTTAGGGTTAGGGCTCGGTTTAGGGTACGGGTTAGGATTAGGGTACGTGTTAGGGTTAGGGTAGGGGTTACCGTTAGGGTACGTGTTACGGTTAGGGTAGTTATTAAACCTATCCCACTCTCTAGTTACCCCTTAGCACGTAAAGGAATATTATTTGGGGGTCCAGCCATGGAGAAGAGTTTAGACACTAGGAAAAGATAAGGAAAACACCCATTATAAAGAAATCACATTAGGATTCTCTTTTTAAGCTGTTCCTTAAAACACTAGTGCTCAGGAAATCTATTGGAGGCAGAAGCAGTCAAGGGTAGCCTAGGGTTAGGGTTAGGCTTAGGGTTAGGCTTAGGGTACGGCTTAGGGTACGGGTTCGGGGAGGGCTTCGGGTACGGCGTAGGGTACGGGTTAGAGTTAGGGTTAGGGTTAGTGTTAGGGTTAGGGCTCGGTTTAGGGTACGGGTTAGGATTAGGGTACGTGTTAGGGTTAGGGTAGGGGTTAGGGTTATGGTACGCGTTAGGGTTAGGGTAGTGATTAAACCTATCCCACTCTCTAGATACCCCTTAGCACATAAAGGAATATTATTTGGGGGTCCAGCCATGGAGAAGAGTTTAGACACTAGGATTAGATAAGGAACACACCCATTATAAAGAAATCACATTAGGATTTACTTTTTAAGCTGTTCCTTAAAACACTAATGCTTAGGAAATCTCTTGGAGGCAGAAGCAGTCAAGGGTAGCCTAGGGTTAGGGTTAGGCTTAGGGTACGGCTTAGGGTACGGGTTCGGGGAGGGCTTCGGGTACGGCGTAGGGTATGGGTTAGGGTTAGGGTTAGGGTTAGTGTTAGGGTTAGGGCTCGGTTTAGGGTACGGGTTAGGATTAGGGTACGTGTTAGGGTTAGGGTAGGGGTTAGCGTTAGGGTACGCGTTAGGGTTAGGGTATTTATTAAACCTATCCCACTCTCTAGTTACCCCTTAGCACGTAAAGGAATATTATTTGGGGGTCCAGCCATGGAGAAGAGTTTAGACACTAGGATAAGATAAGGAACACACCCATTATAAAGAAATCACATTAGGATTCTCTTTTTAAGCTGTTCCTTAAAACACTAGTGCTTAGGAAATCTATTGGAGGCAGAAGCAGTCAAGGGTAGCCTAGGGTTAGGGTTAGGCTTAGGGTTAGGCTTAGGGTACAGCTTAGGGTACAGGTTCGGGGAGGGCTTCGGGTACGGCGTAGGGTATGGGTTAGGGTTAGTGTTAGGGTTAGGGCTCGGTTTAGGGTACGGGTTAGGATTAGGGTACGTGTTAGGGTTAGGGTAGGGGTTAGGGTTATGGTACGCGTTAGGTTTAGGGTAGTGATTAAACCTATCCCACTCTCTAGTTACCCCTTAGCACATAAAGGAATATAATTTGGGGGTCCAGCCATGGAGAAGAGTTTAGACACTAGGATTAGATAAGGAACACACCCATTATAAAGAAATCACATTAGGATTCACTTTCTAAGCTGTTCCTTAAAACACTAGTGGTTAGGAAATCTATTGGAGGCAGAAGCAGTCAAGGGTAGCCTAGGGTTAGGGTTAGGCTTAGGGTACGGCTTAGGGTACGGGTTCGGGGAGGGCTTCGGGTACGGCGTAGGGTATGGGTTAGGGTTAGGGTTAGGGTTAGTGTTAGGGTTAGGGCTCGGTTTAGGGTACGGGTTAGGATTAGGGTACGTGTTAGGGTTAGGGTAGGGTTTAGCGTTAGGTTACGCCTTACGGTTAGGGTAGTTATTAAACCTATCCCACTCTCTAGATACCCCTTAGCACGTAAAGGAATATTATTTGGGGGTCCAGCCATGGAGAAGAGTTTAGACACTAAGATAATATAAGGAACACACACATTATAAAGAAATCACATTAGGATTCTCTTTTTAAGCTGTTCCTTAAAACACTAGTGCTTCGGAAATCTATTGGAGGCAGAAGCAGTCAAGGGTAGCCTAGGGTTAGAGTTAGGCTTAGGGTTAGGCTTAGGGTACGGCTTAGGGTACGGGTTCGGGGAGGGCTTCGGGTACGGCGTAGGGTATGGGTTAGGGTTAGGGTTAGGGTTAGTGTTAGGGTTAGGGCTCGGTTTAGGGTACGGGTTAGGATTAGGGTACGTGTTAGGGTTAGGGTAGGGTTTAGGGTTATGGTACGCGTTAGGGTTAGGGTAGTGATTAAACCTATCCCACTCTCTAGATACCCCTTAGCACGTAAAGGAATATTATTTGGGGGTCCAGCCATGGAGAAGAGTTTAGACACTAGGATTAGATAAGGAACACACCCATTATAAAGAAATCACATTAGGATTCTCTTTTTAAGCTGTTCTTTAAAACACTAGTGCTTAGGAAATCTATTGGAGGCAGAAGCAGTCAAGGGTAGCCTAGGGTTAGGGTTAGGCTTAGGGTTAGGCTTAGGGTACGGCTTAGGGTACGGGTTCGGGGAGGGCTTCGGGTACGGCGTAGGGTATGGGTTAGGGTTAGGGTTAGGGTTAGTGTTAGGGTTAGGGCTCGGTTTAGGGTACGGGTTAGGATTAGGGTACGTGTTAGGGTTAGGGTAGGGGTTACCGTTAGGGTACGTGTTACGGTTAGGGTAGTTATTAAACCTATCCCACTCTCTAGTTACCCCTTAGCACGTAAAGGAATATTATTTGTGGGTCCAGCCATGGAGAAGAGTTTAGACACTAGGATAAGATAAGGAACACACCCATTATAAAGAAATCACATTAGGATTCTCTTTTTAAGCTGTTCCTTAAAACACTAGTGCTTAGGAAATCTATTGGAGGCAGAAGCAGTCAAGCGTAGCCTAGGGTTAGGGTTAGGCTTAGGGTTAGGCTTAGGGTACGGCTTAGGGTACGGGTTCGGGGAGGGCTTCGGGTACGACGTAGGGTATGGGTTAGGGTTAGGGTTAGGGTTAGTGTTAGGGTTAGGGCTCGGTTTAGGGTACGGTTTAGGATTAGGGTACGTGTTAGGGTTAGGTTAGGGGTTAGGGTTAGGGTACGCGTTAGGGTTAGGGTAGTTATTAAACCTATCAAACTCTCTAGATACCCCTTAGCACGTAAAGGAATATTATTTGGGGGTCCAGCCATGGAGAAGAGTTTAGACACTAGGATAAGATAAGGAACACACCCATTATAAAGAAATCACATTAGGATTCTCTTTTTAAGCTGTTCCTTAAAACACTAGTGCTTAGGAAATCTATTGGAGGCAGAAGCAGTCAAGCGTAGCCTAGGGTTAGGGTTAGGCTTAGGGTTAGGCTTAGGGTACGGCTTAGGGTACGGGTTCGGGGAGGACTTCGGGTACGACGTAGGGTATGGGTTAGGGTTAGGGTTAGGGTTAGTGTTAGGGTTAGGGCTCGGTTTAGGGTACGGTTTAGGATTAGGGTACGTGTTAGGGTTAGGTTAGGGGTTAGGGTTAGGGTACGCGTTAGGGTTAGGGTAGTTATTAAACCTATCAAACTCTCTAGATACCCCTTAGCACGTAAAGGAATATTATTTGGGGGTCCAGCCATGGAGAAGAGTTTAGACACTAAGATAATATAAGGAACACACACATTATAAAGAAATCACATTAGGATTCTCTTTTTAAGCTGTTCCTTAAAACACTAGTGCTTCGGAAATCTATTGGAGGCAGAAGCAGTCAAGGGTAGCCTAGGGTTAGAGTTAGGCTTAGGGTTAGGCTTAGGGTACGGCTTAGGGTACGGGTTCGGGGAGGGCTTCGGGTACGGCGTAGGGTATGGGTTAGGGTTAGGGTTAGGGTTAGTGTTAGGGTTAGGGCTCGGTTTAGGGTACGGGTTAGGATTAGGGTACGTGTTAGGGTTAGGGTAGGGTTTAGGGTTATGGTACGCGTTAGGGTTAGGGTAGTGATTAAACCTATCCCACTCTCTAGATACCCCTTAGCACGTAAAGGAATATTATTTGGGGGTCCAGCCATGGAGAAGAGTTTAGACACTAGGATTAGATAAGGAACACACCCATTATAAAGAAATCCCATTAGGATTCTCTTTTTAAGCTGTTCTTTAAAACACTAGTGCTTAGGAAATCTATTGGAGGCAGAAGCAGTCAAGGGTAGCCTAGGGTTAGGGTTAGGCTTAGGGTTAGGCTTAGGGTACGGCTTAGGGTACTTGTTCGGGGAGGGCTTCGGGTACGGCGTAGGGTATGGGTTAGGGTTAGGGTTAGGGTTAGTGTTAGGGTTAGGGCTCGGTTTAGGTTACGGGTTAGGATTAGGGTACGTGTTAGGGTTAGGGTAGGGGTTACCGTTAGGGTACGTGTTACGGTTAGGGTAGTTATTAAACCTATCCCACTCTCTAGTTACCCCTTAGCACGTAAAGGAATATTATTTGGGGGTCCAGCCATGGAGAAGAGTTTAGACACTAGGAAAAGATAAGGAAAACACCCATTATAAAGAAATCACATTAGGATTCTCTTTTTAAGCTGTTCCTTAAAACACTAGTGCTCAGGAAATCTATTGGAGGCAGAAGCAGTCAAGGGTAGCCTAGGGTTAGGGTTAGGCTTAGGGTTAGGCTTAGGGTACGGCTTAGGGTACGGGTTCGTGGAGGGCTTCGGGTACGGCGTAGGGTATGGGTTAGGGTTAGGGTTAGGGTTAGTGTTAGGGTTAGGGCTCGGTTTAGGGTACGGTTTAGGATTAGGGTACGTGTTAGGGTTAGGTTAGGGGTTAGGGTTAGGGTACGCGTTAGGGTTAGGGTAGTTATTAAACCTATCAAACTCTCTAGATACCCCTTAGCACGTAAAGGAATATTATTTGGGGGTCCAGCCATGGAGAAGAGTTTAGACACTAGGATAAGATAAGGAACACACCCATTATAAAGAAATCACATTAGGATTCTCTTTTTAAGCTGTTCCTTAAAACACTAGTGCTTAGGAAATCTATTGGAGGCAGAAGCAGTCAAGCGTAGCCTAGGGTTAGGGTTAGGCTTAGGGTTAGGCTTAGGGTACGGCTTAGGGTACGGGTTCGGGGAGGGCTTCGGGTACGACGTAGGGTATGGGTTAGGGTTAGGGTTAGGGTTAGTGTTAGGGTTAGGGCTCGGTTTAGGGTACGGTTTAGGATTAGGGTACGTGTTAGGGTTAGGTTAGGGGTTAGGGTTAGGGTACGCGTTAGGTTTAGGGTAGTTATTAAACCTATCAAACTCTCTAGATACCCCTTAGCACGTAAAGGAATATTATTTGGGGGTCCAGCCATGGAGAAGAGTTTAGACACTAAGATAATATAAGGAACACACACATTATAAAGAAATCACATTAGGATTCTCTTTTTAAGCTGTTCCTTAAAACACTAGTGCTTCGGAAATCTATTGGAGGCAGAAGCAGTCAAGGGTAGCCTAGGGTTAGAGTTAGGCTTAGGGTTAGGCTTAGGGTACGGCTTAGGGTACGGGTTCGGGGAGGGCTTCGGGTACGGCGTAGGGTATGGGTTAGGGTTAGGGTTAGGGTTAGTGTTAGGGTTAGGGCTCGGTTTAGGGTACGGGTTAGGATTAGGGTACGTGTTAGGGTTAGGGTAGGGTTTAGGGTTATGGTACGCGTTAGGGTTAGGGTAGTGATTAAACCTATCCCACTCTCTAGATACCCCTTAGCACGTAAAGGAATATTATTTGGGGGTCCAGCCATGGAGAAGAGTTTAGACACTAGGATTAGATAAGGAACACACCCATTATAAAGAAATCCCATTAGGATTCTCTTTTTAAGCTGTTCTTTAAAACACTAGTGCTTAGGAAATCTATTGGAGGCAGAAGCAGTCAAGGGTAGCCTAGGGTTAGGGTTAGGCTTAGGGTTAGGCTTAGGGTACGGCTTAGGGTACGGGTTCGGGGAGGGATTCGGGTACGGCGTAGGGTATGGGTTAGGGTTAGGGTTAGGGTTAGTGTTAGGGTTAGGGCTCGGTTTAGGGTACGGGTTAGGATTAGGGTACGTGTTAGGGTTAGGGTAGGGGTTACCGTTAGGGTACGTGTTACGGTTAGGGTAGTTATTAAACCTATCCCACTCTCTAGTTACCCCTTAGCACGTAAAGGAATATTATTTGGGGGTCCAGCCATGGAGAAGAGTTTAGACACTAGGAAAAGATAAGGAAAACACCCATTATAAAGAAATCACATTAGGATTCTCTTTTTAAGCTGTTCCTTAAAACACTAGTGCTCAGGAAATCTATTGGAGGCAGAAGCAGTCAAGGGAAGCCTAGGGTTAGGGTTAGGCTTAGGGTTAGGCTTAGGGTACGGCTTAGGGTACGGGTTCGTGGAGGGCTTCGGGTACGGCGTAGGGTATGGGTTAGGGTTAGGGTTAGTGTTAGTGTTAGGGTTAGGGCTCGGTTTAGGGTACGGGTTAGGATTAGGGTACGTGTTAGGGTTAGGGTAGGGGTTAGGGTTATGGTACGCGTTAGGGTTAGGGTAGTGATTAAACCTATCCCACTCTCTAGATACCCCTTAGCACATAAAGGAATATTATTTGGGGGTCCAGCCATGGAGAAGAGTTTAGACACTAGGATTAGATAAGGAACACACCCATTATAAAGAAATCACATTAGGATTTACTTTTTAAGCTGTTCCTTAAAACACTAGTGCTTAGGAAATCTCTTGGAGGCAGAAGCAGTCAAGGGTAGCCTAAGGTTAGGGTTAGGCTTAGGGTACGGCTTAGGGTACGGGTTCGTGGAGGGCTTCGGGTACGGCGTAGGGTATGGGTTAGGGTTAGGGTTAGGGTTAGTGTTAGGGTTAGGGCTCGGTTTAGGGTACGGTTTAGGATTAGGGTACGTGTTAGGGTTAGGTTAGGGGTTAGGGTTAGGGTACGCGTTAGGGTTAGGGTAGTTATTAAACCTATCAAACTCTCTAGATACCCCTTAGCACGTAAAGGAATATTATTTGGGGGTCCAGCCATGGAGAAGAGTTTAGACACTAGGATAAGATAAGGAACACACCCATTATAAAGAAATCACATTAGGATTCTCTTTTTAAGCTGTTCCTTAAAACACTAGTGCTTAGGAAATCTATTGGAGGCAGAAGCAGTCAAGCGTAGCCTAGGGTTAGGGTTAGGCTTAGGGTTAGGCTTAGGGTACGGCTTAGGGTACGGGTTCGGGGAGGGCTTCGGGTACGACGTAGGGTATGGGTTAGGGTTAGGGTTAGGGTTAGTGTTAGGGTTAGGGCTCGGTTTAGGGTACGGTTTAGGATTAGGGTACGTGTTAGGGTTAGGTTAGGGGTTAGGGTTAGGGTACGCGTTAGGTTTAGGGTAGTTATTAAACCTATCAAACTCTCTAGATACCCCTTAGCACGTAAAGGAATATTATTTGGGGGTCCAGCCATGGAGAAGAGTTTAGACACTAAGATAATATAAGGAACACACACATTATAAAGAAATCACATTAGGATTCTCTTTTTAAGCTGTTCCTTAAAACACTAGTGCTTCGGAAATCTATTGGAGGCAGAAGCAGTCAAGGGTAGCCTAGGGTTAGAGTTAGGCTTAGGGTTAGGCTTAGGGTACGGCTTAGGGTACGGGTTCGGGGAGGGCTTCGGGTACGGCGTAGGGTATGGGTTAGGGTTAGGGTTAGGGTTAGTGTTAGGGTTAGGGCTCGGTTTAGGGTACGGGTTAGGATTAGGGTACGTGTTAGGGTTAGGGTAGGGTTTAGGGTTATGGTACGCGTTAGGGTTAGGGTAGTGATTAAACCTATCCCACTCTCTAGATACCCCTTAGCACGTAAAGGAATATTATTTGGGGGTCCAGCCATGGAGAAGAGTTTAGACACTAGGATTAGATAAGGAACACACCCATTATAAAGAAATCCCATTAGGATTCTCTTTTTAAGCTGTTCTTTAAAACACTAGTGCTTAGGAAATCTATTGGAGGCAGAAGCAGTCAAGGGTAGCCTAGGGTTAGGGTTAGGCTTAGGGTTAGGCTTAGGGTACGGCTTAGGGTACGGGTTCGGGGAGGGATTCGGGTACGGCGTAGGGTATGGGTTAGGGTTAGGGTTAGGGTTAGTGTTAGGGTTAGGGCTCGGTTTAGGGTACGGGTTAGGATTAGGGTACGTGTTAGGGTTAGGGTAGGGGTTACCGTTAGGGTATGTGTTACGGTTAGGGTAGTTATTAAACCTATCCCACTCTCTAGTTACCCCTTAGCACGTAAAGGAATATTATTTGGGGGTCCAGCCATGGAGAAGAGTTTAGACACTAGGAAAAGATAAGGAAAACACCCATTATAAAGAAATCACATTAGGATTCTCTTTTTAAGCTGTTCCTTAAAACACTAGTGCTCAGGAAATCTATTGGAGGCAGAAGCAGTCAAGGGTAGCCTAGGGTTAGGGTTAGGCTTAGGGTTAGGCTTAGGGTACGGCTTAGGGTACGGGTTCGGGGAGGGCTTCGGGTACGGCGTAGGGTACGGGTTAGAGTTAGGGTTAGTGTTAGTGTTAGGGTTAGGGCTCGGTTTAGGGTACGGGTTAGGATTAGGGTACGTGTTAGGGTTAGGGTAGGGGTTAGGGTTATGGTACGCGTTAGGGTTAGGGTAGTGATTAAACCTATCCCACTCTCTAGATACCCCTTAGCACATAAAGGAATATTATTTGGGGGTCCAGCCATGGAGAAGAGTTTAGACACTAGGATTAGATAAGGAACACACCCATTATAAAGAAATCACATTAGGATTTACTTTTTAAGCTGTTCCTTAAAACACTAGTGCTTAGGAAATCTCTTGGAGGCAGAAGCAGTCAAGGGTAGCCTAGGGTTAGGGTTAGGCTTAGGGTACGGCTTAGGGTACGGGTTCGGGGAGGGCTTCGGGTACGGCGTAGTGTATGGGTTAGGGTTAGGGTTAGGGTTAGTGTTAGGGTTAGGGCTCGGTTTAGGGTACGGGTTAGGATTAGGGTACGTGTTAGGGTTAGGGTAGGGGTTAGCGTTAGGGTACGCGTTAGGGTTAGGGTAGTTATTAAACCTATCCCACTCTCTAGTTACCCCTTAGCACGTAAAGGAATATTATTTGGGGGTCCAGCCATGGAGAAGAGTTTAGACACTAGGATAAGATAAGGAACACACCCATTATAAAGAAATCACATTAGGATTCTCTTTTTAAGCTGTTCCTTAAAACACTAGTGCTTAGGAAATCTATTGGGGGCAGAAGCAGTCAAGGGTAGCCTAGGGTTAGGGTTAGGCTTAGGGTTAGGCTTAGGGTACGGCTTAGGGTACGGGTTCAGGGAGGGCTTCGGGTACGGCGTAGGGTATGGGTTAGGGTTAGGGTTAGGGTTAGTGTTAGGGTTAGGGCTCGGTTTAGGGTACGGGTTAGGATTAGGGTACGTGTTAGGGTTAGGGTAGGGGTTAGGGTTATGGTACGCGTTAGGGTTAGGGTAGTGATTAAACCTATCCCACTCTCTAGTTACCCCTTAGCACATAAAGGAATATAATTTGGGGGTCCAGCCATGGAGAAGAGTTTAGACACTAGGATTAGATAAGGAACACACCCATTATAAAGAAATCACATTAGGATTCACTTTCTAAGCTGTTCCTTAAAACACTAGTGGTTAGGAAATCTATTGGAGGCAGAAGCAGTCAAGGGTAGCCTAGGGTTAGGGTTAGGCTTAGGGTACGGCTTAGGGTACGGGTTCGGGGAAGGCTTCGGGTAAGGCGTAGGGTATGGGTTAGGGTTAGGGTTAGGGTTAGTGTTAGGGTTAGGGCTCGGTTTAGGGTACGGGTTAGGATTAGGGTACGTGTTAGGGTTAGGGTAGGGTTTAGCGTTAGATTACGCCTTACGGTTAGGGTAGTTATTAAACCTATCCCACTCTCTAGATACCCCTTAGCACGTAAAGGAATATTATTTGGGGGTCCAGCCATGGAGAAGAGTTTAGACACTAGGATAAGATAAGGAACACGCCAATCATAAAGAAATCACATTAGGATTCTCTTTTTAAGCTGTTCCTTAAAACACTAGTGCTTAGGAAATCTATTGGAGGCAGAAGCAGTCAAGGGTAGCCTAGGGTTAAGGTTTGGCTTAGGGTTAGGCTTAGGGTACGGCTTAGGGTACGGGTTCGGGGAGGGATTCGTGTACGGCGTAGGGTATGGGTTAGGGTTAGGGTTAGGGTTAGTGTTAGGGTTAGGGCTCGGTTTAGGGTACGGGTTAGGATTAGGGTACCTGTTAGGGTTAGGGTAGGGGTTAGGGTTAGGGTACGCGTTAGGGTTAGGGTAGTTATTAAACCTATCCCACTCTCTAGATACCCCTTAGCACGTAAAGGAATATTATTTGGGGGTCCAGCCATGGAGAAGAGTTTAGACACTAGGATAAGATAAGGAACACACCCATTATAAAGAAATCACTTTAGGATTCTCTTTTTAAGCTGTTCCTTAAAACACTAGTGCTTAGGAAATCTATTGGAGGCAGAAGCAGTCAAGGGTAGCCTAGGGTTAGAGTTAGGCTTAGGGTTAGGCTTAGGGTACGGCTTAGGGTACGGGTTCGGGGAGGGCTTCGGGTACGGCGTAGGGTATGGGTGAGGGTTAGGGTTAGGGTTAGTGTTAGGGTAAGGGCTCGGTTTAGGGTACGGGTTAGGATTAGGGTACGTGTTAGGGTTAGGGTAGGGGTTAGGGTTAGGGTTAGGTTTAGGGTTAGGGTAGTTATTAAACCTATCCCACTCTCTAGTTACCCCTTAGCACGTAAAGGAATATTATTTGGGGGTCCAGCCATGGAGAAAAGTTTAGACTCTAGGATAAGATAAGGAACACACCCATTATAAAGAAATCACATTAGGATTCTCTTTTTAAGCTGTTCCTTAAAACACTAGTGCTTAGGAAATCTATTGGAGGCAGAAGCAGTCAAGGGTAGCCTAGGGTTAGGGTTAGGCTTAGGTTTAGGCTTAGGGTACGGCTTAGGGTACGGGTTCGGGGAGGGCTTCGGGTACGGCGTACGGTATGGGTTAGGGTTAGGGTTAGGGTTAGGGTTAGGCTTAGGGCTCGGTTTAGGGTACGGGTTAGGATTAGGGTACGTGTTAGGGTTAGGGTAGGGGTTAGCGTTAGGGTAGGCGTTAGGGTTAGGGTAGTTATTAAACCTATCCCACTCTCTAGTTACCCCTTAGCACGTAAAGGAATATTATTTGGGGGTCCAGCCATGGAGAAGAGTTTAGACACTAGGATAAGATAAGGAACACACCCATTATAAAGAAATCACATTAGGATTCTCTTTTTAAGCTGTTCCTTAAAACACTAGTGCTTAGGAAATCTATTGGAGGCAGAAGCAGTCAAGGGTAGCCTAGGGTTAGGGTTAGGCTTACGGTTAGGCTTAGGGTACGGCTTAGGGTACGGTTTCGGGGAGGGCTTCGGGTACGGCGTAGGGTATGGGTTAGGGTTAGGGTTAGGGTTAGGGTTAGGGTTAGGGTTAATGTTAGGTTTAGGGCTCTGTTTAGGGTACGGGTTAGGATTAGGGTACGTGTTAGGGTTAGGGTAGGGGTTAGCGTTAGGGTACGCGTTACGGTTAGGGTAGTTATTAAACCTATCCCACTCTCTAGTTACCCCTTAGCACGTAAAGGAATATTATTTGGGGGTCCAGCCATGGAGAAGAGTTTAGACACTAGGATAAGATAAGGAACACACCCATTATAAAGAAATCACATTAGGATTCTCTTTTTAAGCTGTTCCTTAAAACACTAGTGCTTAGGAAATATATTGGAGGCAGAAGCAGTCAAGGGTAGCCTAGGGTTAGGGTTAGGCTTAGGGTTAGGCTTAGGGTACGGCTTAGGGTACGGGTTCGGGGAGGGTTTCGGGTACGACGTAGGGTATGGGTTAGGGTTAGGGTTAGTGTTAGGGTTAGGGCTCGGTTTACGGTACGGGTTAGGATTAGGGTACGTGTTAGGATTAGGGTAGGGGTTAGCGTTAGGGTACGCGTTAGGGTTAGGGTAGTTATTAAACCTATCCCACTCTCTAGTTACCCCTTAGCACGTAAAGGAATATTATTTGGGGGTCCAGCCATGGAGAGGAGTTTAGACACTAGGATAAGATAAGGAACACACCCATTATAAAGAAATCACATTAGGATTCTCTTTTTAAGCTGTTCCTTAAAACACTAATGCTTAGGAAATCTATTGGAGGCAGAAGCAGTCAAGGGTAGCCTAGGGTTAGGGTTAGGCTTAGGGTTAGGCTTAGGGTACGGGTTCGGGGAGGGCTTCGGGTACGGCGTAGGGTATGGGTTAGGGTTAGGGTTAGGGTTAGTGTTAGGGTTAGGGCTCGGTTTAGGGTACGGGTTAGGATTAGGGTACGTGTTAGGGTTAGGGTAGTGGTTAGGGTAAGGGTACGCGTTAGGGTTAGGGTAGTTATTAAACCTATCCCACTCTCTAGATACTCCTTAGCACGTAAAGGAATATTATTTGGGGGTCCAGCCATGGAGAAGTGTTTAGACACTAAGATAATATAAGGAACACACACATTATAAAGAAATCACATTATGATTCTCTTTTTAAGCTGTTCCTTAAAACACTAGTGCTTAGGAAATCTATTGGAGGCAGAAGCAGTCAAGGGTAGCCTAGGGTTAGGGTTAGGCTTAGGGTTAGGCTTAGGGTACGGCTTAGGGTACGGGTTCGGGGAGGGCTTCGGGTACGGCGTAGGGTACGGGTTAGGGTTAGGGTTAGGGTTAGTGTTAGGGTTAGGGCTCGGTTTAGGGTACGGGTTAGGATTAGGGTACGTGTTAGGGTTAGGGTAGGGGTTAGCGTTAGGGTACGCGTTAGGGTTAGGGTAGTTATTAAACCTATCCCACTCTCTAGTTACCCCTTAGCACGTAAAGGAATATTATTTGGGGGTCCAGCCATGGAGAAGAGTTTAGACACTAGGATAAGATAAGGAACACACCCATTATAAAGAAATCACATTAGGATTCTCTTTTTAAGCTGTTCCTTAAAACACTAGTGCTTAGGAAATCTATTGGAGGCAGAAGCAGTCAAGGGTAGCCTAGGGTTAGGGTTAGGCTTAGGGTTAGGCTTAGGGTACGGCTTAGGGTACGGGTTCGGGGAGGGCTTCGGGTACGGCGTAGGGTATGGGTTAGGGTTAGGGTTAGGGTTAGTGTTAGGGTTAGGGCTCGGTTTAGGGTACGGGTTAGGATTAGGGTACGTGTTAGTGTTAGGGTAGGGGTTAGCGTTAGGGTACGCGTTAGGGTTAGGGTAGTTATTAAACCTATCCCACTCTCTACTTACCCCTTAGCACGTAAAGGAATATTATTTGGGGGTCCAGCCATGGAGAAGAGTTTAGACACTAGGATAAGATGAGGAACACACACAATATAAAGGAATCACATTAGGATTCTCTTTTTAAGCTGTTCCTTAAAACACTAGTGCTTAGGAAATCTATTGGAGGCAGAAGCAGTCAAGGGTAGCCTAGGGTTAGGCTTAGGCTTAGGGTTAGGCTTAGGGTACGGCTTAGGGTACGGGTTCGGGGAGGGCTTCGGGTACGGCGTAGGGTATGGGTTAGGGTTAGGGTTAGGGTTAGTGTTAGGGTTAGGGCTCGGTTTAGGGTACGGGTTAGAATTAGGGTACGTGTTAGGGTTAGGGTAGGGGTTAGGGTTATGGTACGCGTTAGGGTTAGGGTAGTGATTAAACCTATCCCACTCTCTAGATACCCCTTAGCACATAAAGGAATATTATTTGGGGGTCCAGCCATGGAGAAGAGTTTAGACACTAGGATTAGATAAGGAACACACCCATTATAAAGAAATCACATTAGGATTCTCTTTTTAAGCTGTTCCTTAAAACACTAGTGCTTAGGAAATCTATTGGAGGCAGAAGCAGTCAAGGGTAGCCTAGGGTTAGGGTTAGGCTTAGGGTTAGGCTTAGGGTACGGCTTAGGGTACGGGTTCGGGGAGGGCTTCGGGTACGGCGTAGGGTATGGGTTAGGGTTAGGGTTAGGGTTAGTTTCAGGGTTAGGGCTCGGTTTAGGGTACGGGTTAGGATTAGGGTACGTGTTAGTGTTAGGGTAGGGGTTAGCGTTAGGGTACGCGTTAGGGTTAGGGTAGTTATTAAACCTATCCCACTCTCTAGTTACCCCTTAGCACGTAAAGGAATATTATTTGGGGGTCCAGCCATGGAGAAGAGTTTAGACACTAGGATAAGATGAGGAACACACACAATATAAAGAAATCACATTAGGATTCTCTTTTGAAGCTGTTCCTTAAAACACTAGTGCTTAGGAAATCTATTGGAGGCAGAAGCAGTCAAGGGTAGCCTAGGGTTAGGGTTAGGCTTAGGGTTAGGCTTAGGGTACGGCTTAGGGTACGGCTTCGGGGAGGGCTTCGGGTACGGCGTAGGGTATGGGTTAGGGTTAGGGTTAGGGTTAGTGTTAGGGTTAGGGCTCGGTTTAGGGTACGGGTTAGGATTAGGGTACGTGTTAGGGTTAGGGTAGGAGTTAGCGTTAGGGTACGCGTTAGGGTTAGGGTAGTTATTAAACCTATCCCACTCTCTAGTTACCCCTTAGCACGTAAAGGAATATTATTTGGGGGTCCAGCCGTGGAGAAGAGTTTAGACACTAGGATAAGATAAGGAACACACACATTATAAAGAAATCACATTAGGATTCTCTTTTTAAGCTGTTCCTTAAAACACTAGTGCTTAGGAAATCTATTGGAGGCAGAAGCAGTCAAGGGTAGCCTAGGGTTAGGGTTAGGCTTACGGTTAGGCTTAGGGTACGGCTTAGGGTACGGGTTCGGGGAGGGCTTCGGGTACGGCGTAGGGTATGGGTTAGGGTTAGGGTTAGGGTTAGTGTTAGGGTTAGGGCTCGGTTTAGGGTACGGGTTAGGATTAGGGTACGTGTTAGGGTGAGGGTAGTGGTTAGGGTTAGGGTACGCGTTAGGGTTAGGGTAGTTATTAAACCTATCCCACTCTCTAGATACTCCTTAGCACGTAAAGGAATATTATTTGGGGGTCCAGCCATGGAGAAGTGTTTAGACACTAAGATAATATAAGGAACACACACATTATAAAGAAATCACATTATGATTCTCTTTTTAAGCTGTTCCTTAAAACACTAGTGCTTAGGAAATCTATTGGAGGCAGAAGCAGTCAAGGGTAGCCTAGGGTTAGGGTTAGGCTTAGGGTTAGGCTTAGGGTACGGCTTAGGGTACGGGTTCGGGGAGGGCTTCGGGTACGGCGTAGGGTACGGGTTAGGGTTAGGGTTAGGGTTAGTGTTAGGGTTAGGGCTCGGTTTAGGGTACGGGTTAGGATTAGGGTACGTGTTAGGGTTAGGGTAGGGGTTAGCGTTAGGGTACGCGTTAGGGTTAGGGTAGTTATTAAACCTATCCCACTCTCTAGTTACCCCTTAGCACGTAAAGGAATATTATTTGGGGGTCCAGCCATGGAGAAGAGTTTAGACACTAGGATAAGATAAGGAACACACCCATTATAAAGAAATCACATTAGGATTCTCTTTTTAAGCTGTTCCTTAAAACACTAGTGCTTAGGAAATCTATTGGAGGCAGAAGCAGTCAAGGGTAGCCTAGGGTTAGGTTTAGGCTTAGGGTTAGGCTTAGGGTACGGCTTAGGGTACGGGTTCGGGGAGGGCTTCGGGTACGGCGTAGGGTATGGGTTAGGGTTAGGGTTAGGGTTAGTGTTAGGGTTAGGGCTCGGTTTAGGGTACGGGTTAGGATTAGGGTACGTGTTAGTGTTAGGGTAGGGGTTAGCGTTAGGGTACGCGTTAGGGTTAGGGTAGTTATTAAACCTATCCCACTCTCTACTTACCCCTTAGCACGTAAAGGAATATTATTTGGGGGTCCAGCCATGGAGAAGTGTTTAGACACTAGGATAAGATGAGGAACACACACAATATAAAGGAATCACATTAGGATTCTCTTTTTAAGCTGTTCCTTAAAACACTAGTGCTTAGGAAATCTATTGGAGGCAGAAGCAGTCAAGGGTAGCCTAGGGTTAGGGTTAGGCTTAGGGTTAGGCTTAGGGTACGGCTTAGGGTACGGGTTCGGGGAGGGCTTCGGGTACGGCGTAGGGAATGGGTTAGGGTTAGGGTTAGGGTTAGTGTTAGGGTTAGGGCTCGGTTTAGGGTACGGGTTAGGATTAGGGTACGTGTTAGGGTTAGGGTAGGGGTTAGGGTTATGGTACGCGTTAGGGTTAGGGTAGTGATTAAACCTATCCCACTCTCTAGATACCCCTTAGCACATAAAGGAATATTATTTGGGGGTCCAGCCATGGAGAAGAGTTTAGACACTAGGATTAGATAAGGAACACACCCATTATAAAGAAATCACATTAGGATTCTCTTTTTAAGCTGTTCCTTAAAACACTAGTGCTTAGGAAATCTATTGGAGGCAGAAGCAGTCAAGGGTAGCCTAGGGTTAGGGTTAGGCTTAGGGTTAGGCTTAGGGTACGGCTTAGGGTACGGGTTCGGGGAGGGCTTCGGGTACGGCGTAGGGTATGGGTTAGGGTTAGGGTTAGGGTTAGTGTTAGGGTTAGGGCTCGGTTTAGGGTACGGGTTAGGATTAGGGTACGTGTTAGGGTTAGGGTAGGGGTTAGCGTTAGGGTACGCGTTACGGTTAGGGTAGTTATTAAACCTATCCCACTCTCTAGTTACCCCTTAGCACGTAAAGGAATATTATTTGGGGGTCCAGCCATGGAGAAGAGTTTAGACACTAGGATAAGATAAGGAACACACACATTATAAAGAAATCACATTAGGATTCTCTTTTTAAGCTGTTCCTTAAAACACTAGTGCTTAGGAAATCTATTGGAGGCAGAAGCAGTCAAGGGTAGCCTAGGGTTAGGGTTAGGCTTAGGGTTAGGCTTAGGGTACGGCTTAGGGTACGGGTTCGGGGAGGGCTTCGGGTACGGCGTAGGGTATGGGTTAGGGTTAGGGTTAGGGTTAGTGTTAGGGTTAGGGCTCGGTTTAGTGTACGGGTTAGGATTAGGGTACGTGTTAGGGTTAGGGTAGGGGTTAGCGTTAGGGTACGCGTTAGGGTTAGGGTAGTTATTAAACCTATCCCACTCTCTAGTTACCCCTTAGCACGTAAAGGAATATTATTTGGGGGTCCAGCCATGGAGAAGAGTTTAGACACTAGGATAAGATAAGGAACACACCAATTATAAAGAAATCACATTAGGATTCTCTTTTTAAGCTGTTCCTTAAAACACTAGTGCTTAGGAAATCTATTGGAGGCAGAAGCAGTCAAGGGTAGCCTAGGGTTAGGGTTTGGCTTAGGGTTAGGCTTAGGGTACGGCTTAGGGTACGGGTTAGGGGAGGGATTCGGGTACGGCGTAGGGTATGAGTTAGGGTTAGGGTTAGGGTTAGTGTTAGGGTTAGGGCTCGGTTTAGGGTACGGGTTAGGATTAGGGTACCTGTTAGGGTTAGGGTAGGGGTTAGGGTTAGGGTACGCGTTAGGGTTAGGGTAGTTATTAAACCTATCCCACTCTCTAGATACCCCTTAGCACGTAAAGGAATATTATTTGGGGGTCCAGACATGGAGAAGAGTTTAGACACTAGGATAAGATAAGGAACACACCCATTATAAAGAAATCACTTTAGGATTCTCTTTTTAAGTTGTTCCTTAAAACACTAGTGCTTAGGAAATCTATTGGAGGCAGAAGCAGTCAAGGGTAGCCTAGGGTTAGGGTTAGGCTTAGGGTTAGGCTTAGGGTACGGCTTAGGGTACGGGTTCGTGGAGGGCTTCGGGTACGGCGTAGGGTATGGGTTAGGGTTAGGGTTAGGGTTAGTGTTAGGGTTAGGGCTCGGTTTAGGGTACGGGTTAGGATTAGGGTACGTGTTAGGGTTAGGGTAGGGGTTAGGGTTAGTGTACGCGTTAGGGTTAGGGTAGTTATTAAACCTATCCCACTCTCTAGATTCTCCTTAGCACGTAAAGGAATATTATTTGGGGGTCCAGCCATGGAGAAGTGTTTAGACACTAAGATAATATAAGGAACACACACATTATAAAGAAATCACATTAGGATTCTCTTTTGAAGCTGTTCCTTAAAACACTAGTGCTTAGGAAATCTATTGGAGGCAGAAGCAGTCAAGGGTAGCCTAGGATTAGGGTTAGGCTTAGGGTTAGGCTTAGGGTACGGCTTAGGGTACGGGTTCGGGGAGGGCTTCGGGTACGGCGTAGGGTATGGGTTAGGGTTAGGGTTAGGGTTAGTTTCAGGGTTAGGGCTCGGTTTAGGGTACGGGTTAGGATTAGGGTACGTGTTAGTGTTAGGGTAGGGGTTAGCGTTAGGGTACGCGTTAGGGTTAGGGTAGTTATTAAACCTATCCCACTCTCTAGTTACCCCTTAGCACGTAAAGGAATATTATTTGGGGGTCCAGCCATGGAGAAGAGTTTAGACACTAGGATAAGATGAGGAACACACACAATATAAAGAAATCACATTAGGATTCTCTTTTTAAGCTGTTCCTTAAAACACTAGTGCTTAGGAAATCTATTGGAGGCAGAAGCAGTCAAGGGTAGCCTAGGCTTAGGGTTAGGCTTAGGGTACGGCTTAGGGTACGGCTTCGGGGAGGGCTTCGGGTACGGCGTAGGGTATGGGTTAGGGTTAGGGTTAGGGTTAGTGTTAGGGTTAGGGCTCGGTTTAGGGTACGGGTTAGGATTAGGGTACGTGTTAGGGTTAGGGTAGGAGTTAGCGTTAGGGTACGCGTTAGGGTTAGGGTAGTTATTAAACCTATCCCACTCTCTAGTTACCCCTTAGCATGTAAAGGAATATTATTTGGGGGTCCAGCCGTGGAGAAGAGTTTAGACACTAGGATAAGATAAGGAACACACACATTATAAAGAAATCACATTAGGATTCTCTTTTTAAGCTGTTCCTTAAAACACTAGTGCTTAGGAAATCTATTGGAGGCAGAAGCAGTCAAGGGTAGCCTAGGGTTAGGGTTAGGCTTAGGGTTAGGCTTAGGGTACGGCTTAGGGTACGGGTTCGGGGAGGGCTTCGGGTACGGCGTAGGGTATGGGTTAGGGTTAGGGTTAGGGTTAGTTTCAGGGTTAGGGCTCGGTTTAGGGTACGGGTTAGGATTAGGGTACGTGTTAGTGTTAGGGTAGGGGTTAGCGTTAGGGTACGCGTTAGGGTTAGGGTAGTTATTAAACCTATCCCACTCTCTAGTTACCCCTTAGCACGTAAAGGAATATTATTTGGGGGTCCAGCCATGGAGAAGAGTTTAGACACTAGGATAAGATGAGGAACACACACAATATAAAGAAATCACATTAGGATTCTCTTTTTAAGCTGTTCCTTAAAACACTAGTGCTTAGGAAATCTATTGGAGGCAGAAGCAGTCAAGGGTAGCCTAGGGTTAGGGTTAGGCTTAGGGTTAGGCTTAGGGTACGGCTTAGGGTACGGCTTCGGGGAGGGCTTCGGATACGGCGTAGGGTATGGGTTAGGGTTAGGGTTAGGGTTAGTGTTAGGGTTAGGGCTCGGTTTAGGGTACGGGTTAGGATTAGGGTACGTGTTAGGGTTAGGGTAGGAGTTAGCGTTAGGGTACGCGTTAGGGTTAGGGTAGTTATTAAACCTATCCCACTCTCTAGTTACCCCTTAGCACGTAAAGGAATATTATTTGGGGGTCCAGCCGTGGAGAAGAGTTTAGACACTAGGATAAGATAAGGAACACACACATTATAAAGAAATCACATTAGGATTCTCTTTTTAAGCTGTTCCTTAAAACACTAGTGCTTAGGAAATCTATTGGAGGCAGAAGCAGTCAAGGGTAGCCTAGGGTTAGGGTTAGGCTTAGGGTTAGGCTTAGGGTACGGGTTCGGGGAGGGCTTCGGGTACGGCGTAGGGTATGGGTTAGGGTTAGGGTTAGGGTTAGTGTTAGGGTTAGGGCTCGGTTTAGGGTACGGGTTAGGATTAGGGTACGTGTTAGGGTTAGGGTAGTGGTTAGGGTTAGGGTACGCGTTAGGGTTAGGGTAGTTATTAAACCTATCCCACTCTCTAGATACTCCTTAGCACGTAAAGGAATATTATTTGGGGGTCCAGCCATGGAGAAGTGTTTAGACACTAAGATAATATAAGGAACACACACATTATAAAGAAATCACATTATGATTCTCTTTTTAAGCTGTTCCTTAAAACACTAGTGCTTAGGAAATCTATTGGAGGCAGAAGCAGTCAAGGGTAGCCTAGGGTTAGGGTTAGGCTTAGGGTTAGGCTTAGGGTACGGCTTAGGGTACGGGTTCGGGGAGGGCTTCGGGTACGGTGTAGGGTACGGGTTAGGGTTAGGGTTAGGGTTAGTGTTAGGGTTAGGGCTCGGTTTAGGGTACGGGTTAGGATTAGGGTACGTGTTAGGGTTAGGGTAGGGGTTAGCGTTAGGGTACGCGTTAGGGTTAGGGTAGTTATTAAACCTATCCCACTCTCTAGTTACCCCTTAGCACGTAAAGGAATATTATTTGGGGGTCCAGCCATGGAGAAGAGTTTAGACACTAGGATAAGATAAGGAACACACCCATTATAAAGAAATCACATTAGGATTCTCTTTTTAAGCTGTTCCTTAAAACACTAGTGCTTAGGAAATCTATTGGAGGCAGAAGCAGTCAAGGGTAGCCTAGGGTTAGGGTTAGGCTTAGGGTTAGGCTTAGGGTACGGCTTAGGGTACGGGTTCGGGGAGGGCTTCGGGTACGGCGTAGGGTATGGGTTAGGGTTAGGGTTAGGGTTAGTGTTAGGGTTAGGGCTCGGTTTAGGGTACGGGTTAGGATTAGGGTACGTGTTAGTGTTAGGGTAGGGGTTAGGGTTAGGGTACGCGTTAGGGTTAGGGTAGTTATTAAACCTATCCCACTCTCTACTTACCCCTTAGCACGTAAAGGAATATTATTTGGGGGTCCAGCCATGGAGAAGAGTTTAGACACTAGGATAAGATGAGGAACACACACAATATAAAGGAATCACATTAGGATTCTCTTTTTAAGCTGTTCCTTAAAACACTAGTGCTTAGGAAATCTACTGGAGGCAGAAGCAGTCAAGGGTAGCCTAGGGTTAGGCTTAGGCTTAGGGTTAGGCTTAGGGTACGGCTTAGGGTACGGGTTCGGGGAGGGCTTCGGGTACGGCGTAGGGTATGGGTTAGGGTTAGGGTTAGGGTTAGTGTTAGGGTTAGGGCTCGGTTTAGGGTACGGGTTAGGATTAGGGTACGTGTTAGGGTTAGGGTAGGGGTTAGGGTTATGGTACGCATTAGGTTTAGGGTAGTGATTAAACCTATCCCACTCTCTAGATACCCCTTAGCACATAAAGGAATATTATTTGGGGGTCCAGCCATGGAGAAGAGTTTAGACACTAGGATTAGATAAGGAACACACCCATTATAAAGAAATCACATTAGGATTCTCTTTTTAAGCTGTTCCTTAAAACACTAGTGCTTAGGAAATCTATTGGAGGCAGAAGCAGTCAAGGGTAGCCTAGGGTTAGGGTTAGGCTTAGGGTTAGGCTTAGGGTACGGCTTAGGGTACGGGTTCGGGGAGGGCTTCGGGTACGGCGTAGGGTATGGGTTAGGGTTAGGGTTAGGGTTAGTGTTAGGGTTAGGGCTCGGTTTAGGGTACGGGTTAGGATTAGGGTACGTGTTAGGGTTAGGGTAGGAGTTAGCGTTAGGGTACGCGTTAGGGTTAGGGTAGTTATTAAACCTATCCCACTCTCTAGTTACCCCTTAGCACGTAAAGGAATATTATTTGGGGGTCCAGCCGTGGAGAAGAGTTTAGACACTAGGATAAGATAAGGAACACACACATTATAAAGAAATCACATTAGGATTCTCTTTTTAAGCTGTTCCTTAAAACACTAGTGCTTAGGAAATCTATTGGAGGCAGAAGCAGTCAAGGGTAGCCTAGGGTTAGGGTTAGGCTTAGGGTTAGGCTTAGGGTACGGCTTAGGGTACGGGTTCGGGGAGGGCTTCGGGTACGGCGTAGGGTATGGGTTAGGGTTAGGGTTAGGGTTAGTTTCAGGGTTAGGGCTCGGTTTAGGGTACGGGTTAGGATTAGGGTACGTGTTAGTGTTAGGGTAGGGGTTAGCGTTAGGGTACGCGTTAGGGTTAGGGTAGTTATTAAACCTATCCCACTCTCTAGTTACCCCTTAGCACGTAAAGGAATATTATTTGGGGGTCCAGCCATGGAGAAGAGTTTAGACACTAGGATAAGATGAGGAACACACACAATATAAAGAAATCACATTAGGATTCTCTTTTGAAGCTGTTCCTTAAAACACTAGTGCTTAGGAAATCTATTGGAGGCAGAAGCAGTCAAGGGTAGCCTAGGGTTAGGGTTAGGCTTAGGGTTAGGCTTAGGGTACGGCTTAGGGTACGGCTTCGGGGAGGGCTTCGGGTACGGCGTAGGGTATGGGTTAGGGTTAGGGTTAGGGTTAGTGTTAGGGTTAGGGCTCGGTTTAGGGTACGGGTTAGGATTAGGGTACGTGTTAGGGTTAGGGTAGGAGTTAGCGTTAGGGTACGCGTTAGGGTTAGGGTAGTTATTAAACCTATCCCACTCTCTAGTTACCCCTTAGCACGTAAAGGAATATTATTTGGGGGTCCAGCCGTGGAGAAGAGTTTAGACACTAGGATAAGATAAGGAACACACACATTATAAAGAAATCACATTAGGATTCTCTTTTTAAGCTGTTCCTTAAAACACTAGTGCTTAGGAAATCTATTGGAGGCAGAAGCAGTCAAGGGTAGCCTAGGGTTAGGGTTAGGCTTACGGTTAGGCTTAGGGTACGGCTTAGGGTACGGGTTCGGGGAGGGCTTCGGGTACGGCGTAGGGTATGGGTTAGGGTTAGGGTTAGGGTTAGTGTTAGGGTTAGGGCTCGGTTTAGGGTACGGGTTAGGATTAGGGTACGTGTTAGGGTGAGGGTAGTGGTTAGGGTTAGGGTACGCGTTAGGGTTAGGGTAGTTATTAAACCTATCCCACTCTCTAGATACTCCTTAGCACGTAAAGGAATATTATTTGGGGGTCCAGCCATGGAGAAGTGTTTAGACACTAAGATAATATAAGGAACACACACATTATAAAGAAATCACATTATGATTCTCTTTTTAAGCTGTTCCTTAAAACACTAGTGCTTAGGAAATCTATTGGAGGCAGAAGCAGTCAAGGGTAGCCTAGGGTTAGGGTTAGGCTTAGGGTTAGGCTTAGGGTACGGCTTAGGGTACGGGTTCGGGGAGGGCTTCGGGTACGGCGTAGGGTACGGGTTAGGGTTAGGGTTAGGGTTAGTGTTAGGGTTAGGGCTCGGTTTAGGGTACGGGTTAGGATTAGGGTACGTGTTAGGGTTAGGGTAGGGGTTAGCGTTAGGGTACGCGTTAGGGTTAGGGTAGTTATTAAACCTATCCCACTCTCTAGTTACCCCTTAGCACGTAAAGGAATATTATTTGGGGGTCCAGCCATGGAGAAGAGTTTAGACACTAGGATAAGATAAGGAACACACCCATTATAAAGAAATCACATTAGGATTCTCTTTTTAAGCTGTTCCTTAAAACACTAGTGCTTAGGAAATCTATTGGAGGCAGAAGCAGTCAAGGGTAGCCTAGGGTTAGGTTTAGGCTTAGGGTTAGGCTTAGGGTACGGCTTAGGGTACGGGTTCGGGGAGGGCTTCGGGTACGGCGTAGGGTATGGGTTAGGGTTAGGGTTAGGGTTAGTGTTAGGGTTAGGGCTCGGTTTAGGGTACGGGTTAGGATTAGGGTACGTGTTAGTGTTAGGGTAGGGGTTAGCGTTAGGGTACGCGTTAGGGTTAGGGTAGTTATTAAACCTATCCCACTCTCTACTTACCCCTTAGCACGTAAAGGAATATTATTTGGGGGTCCAGCCATGGAGAAGTGTTTAGACACTAGGATAAGATGAGGAACACACACAATATAAAGGAATCACATTAGGATTCTCTTTTTAAGCTGTTCCTTAAAACACTAGTGCTTAGGAAATCTATTGGAGGCAGAAGCAGTCAAGGGTAGCCTAGGGTTAGGGTTAGGCTTAGGGTTAGGCTTAGGGTACGGCTTAGGGTACGGGTTCGGGGAGGGCTTCGGGTACGGCGTAGGGAATGGGTTAGGGTTAGGGTTAGGGTTAGTGTTAGGGTTAGGGCTCGGTTTAGGGTACGGGTTAGGATTAGGGTACGTGTTAGGGTTAGGGTAGGGGTTAGGGTTATGGTACGCGTTAGGGTTAGGGTAGTGATTAAACCTATCCCACTCTCTAGATACCCCTTAGCACATAAAGGAATATTATTTGGGGGTCCAGCCATGGAGAAGAGTTTAGACACTAGGATTAGATAAGGAACACACCCATTATAAAGAAATCACATTAGGATTCTCTTTTTAAGCTGTTCCTTAAAACACTAGTGCTTAGGAAATCTATTGGAGGCAGAAGCAGTCAAGGGTAGCCTAGGGTTAGGGTTAGGCTTAGGGTTAGGCTTAGGGTACGGCTTAGGGTACGGGTTCGGGGAGGGCTTCGGGTACGGCGTAGGGTATGGGTTAGGGTTAGGGTTAGGGTTAGTGTTAGGGTTAGGGCTCGGTTTAGGGTACGGGTTAGGATTAGGGTACGTGTTAGGGTTAGGGTAGGGGTTAGCGTTAGGGTACGCGTTACGGTTAGGGTAGTTATTAAACCTATCCCACTCTCTAGTTACCCCTTAGCACGTAAAGGAATATTATTTGGGGGTCCAGCCATGGAGAAGAGTTTAGACACTAGGATAAGATAAGGAACACACACATTATAAAGAAATCACATTAGGATTCTCTTTTTAAGCTGTTCCTTAAAACACTAGTGCTTAGGAAATCTATTGGAGGCAGAAGCAGTCAAGGGTAGCCTAGGGTTAGGGTTAGGCTTAGGGTTAGGCTTAGGGTACGGCTTAGGGTACGGGTTCGGGGAGGGCTTCGGGTACGGCGTAGGGTATGGGTTAGGGTTAGGGTTAGGGTTAGTGTTAGGGTTAGGGCTCGGTTTAGTGTACGGGTTAGGATTAGGGTACGTGTTAGGGTTAGGGTAGGGGTTAGCGTTAGGGTACGCGTTAGGGTTAGGGTAGTTATTAAACCTATCCCACTCTCTAGTTACCCCTTAGCACGTAAAGGAATATTATTTGGGGGTCCAGCCATGGAGAAGAGTTTAGACACTAGGATAAGATAAGGAACACACCAATTATAAAGAAATCACATTAGGATTCTCTTTTTAAGCTGTTCCTTAAAACACTAGTGCTTAGGAAATCTATTGGAGGCAGAAGCAGTCAAGGGTAGCCTAGGGTTAGGGTTTGGCTTAGGGTTAGGCTTAGGGTACGGCTTAGGGTACGGGTTAGGGGAGGGATTCGGGTACGGCGTAGGGTATGAGTTAGGGTTAGGGTTAGGGTTAGTGTTAGGGTTAGGGCTCGGTTTAGGGTACGGGTTAGGATTAGGGTACCTGTTAGGGTTAGGGTAGGGGTTAGGGTTAGGGTACGCGTTAGGGTTAGGGTAGTTATTAAACCTATCCCACTCTCTAGATACCCCTTAGCACGTAAAGGAATATTATTTGGGGGTCCAGACATGGAGAAGAGTTTAGACACTAGGATAAGATAAGGAACACACCCATTATAAAGAAATCACTTTAGGATTCTCTTTTTAAGTTGTTCCTTAAAACACTAGTGCTTAGGAAATCTATTGGAGGCAGAAGCAGTCAAGGGTAGCCTAGGGTTAGGGTTAGGCTTAGGGTTAGGCTTAGGGTACGGCTTAGGGTACGGGTTCGTGGAGGGCTTCGGGTACGGCGTAGGGTATGGGTTAGGGTTAGGGTTAGGGTTAGTGTTAGGGTTAGGGCTCGGTTTAGGGTACGGGTTAGGATTAGGGTACGTGTTAGGGTTAGGGTAGGGGTTAGGGTTAGTGTACGCGTTAGGGTTAGGGTAGTTATTAAACCTATCCCACTCTCTAGATTCTCCTTAGCACGTAAAGGAATATTATTTGGGGGTCCAGCCATGGAGAAGTGTTTAGACACTAAGATAATATAAGGAACACACACATTATAAAGAAATCACATTAGGATTCTCTTTTGAAGCTGTTCCTTAAAACACTAGTGCTTAGGAAATCTATTGGAGGCAGAAGCAGTCAAGGGTAGCCTAGGATTAGGGTTAGGCTTAGGGTTAGGCTTAGGGTACGGCTTAGGGTACGGGTTCGGGGAGGGCTTCGGGTACGGCGTAGGGTATGGGTTAGGGTTAGGGTTAGGGTTAGTTTCAGGGTTAGGGCTCGGTTTAGGGTACGGGTTAGGATTAGGGTACGTGTTAGTGTTAGGGTAGGGGTTAGCGTTAGGGTACGCGTTAGGGTTAGGGTAGTTATTAAACCTATCCCACTCTCTAGTTACCCCTTAGCACGTAAAGGAATATTATTTGGGGGTCCAGCCATGGAGAAGAGTTTAGACACTAGGATAAGATGAGGAACACACACAATATAAAGAAATCACATTAGGATTCTCTTTTTAAGCTGTTCCTTAAAACACTAGTGCTTAGGAAATCTATTGGAGGCAGAAGCAGTCAAGGGTAGCCTAGGCTTAGGGTTAGGCTTAGGGTACGGCTTAGGGTACGGCTTCGGGGAGGGCTTCGGGTACGGCGTAGGGTATGGGTTAGGGTTAGGGTTAGGGTTAGTGTTAGGGTTAGGGCTCGGTTTAGGGTACGGGTTAGGATTAGGGTACGTGTTAGGGTTAGGGTAGGAGTTAGCGTTAGGGTACGCGTTAGGGTTAGGGTAGTTATTAAACCTATCCCACTCTCTAGTTACCCCTTAGCATGTAAAGGAATATTATTTGGGGGTCCAGCCGTGGAGAAGAGTTTAGACACTAGGATAAGATAAGGAACACACACATTATAAAGAAATCACATTAGGATTCTCTTTTTAAGCTGTTCCTTAAAACACTAGTGCTTAGGAAATCTATTGGAGGCAGAAGCAGTCAAGGGTAGCCTAGGGTTAGGGTTAGGCTTAGGGTTAGGCTTAGGGTACGGCTTAGGGTACGGGTTCGGGGAGGGCTTCGGGTACGGCGTAGGGTATGGGTTAGGGTTAGGGTTAGGGTTAGTTTCAGGGTTAGGGCTCGGTTTAGGGTACGGGTTAGGATTAGGGTACGTGTTAGTGTTAGGGTAGGGGTTAGCGTTAGGGTACGCGTTAGGGTTAGGGTAGTTATTAAACCTATCCCACTCTCTAGTTACCCCTTAGCACGTAAAGGAATATTATTTGGGGGTCCAGCCATGGAGAAGAGTTTAGACACTAGGATAAGATGAGGAACACACACAATATAAAGAAATCACATTAGGATTCTCTTTTTAAGCTGTTCCTTAAAACACTAGTGCTTAGGAAATCTATTGGAGGCAGAAGCAGTCAAGGGTAGCCTAGGGTTAGGGTTAGGCTTAGGGTTAGGCTTAGGGTACGGCTTAGGGTACGGCTTCGGGGAGGGCTTCGGATACGGCGTAGGGTATGGGTTAGGGTTAGGGTTAGGGTTAGTGTTAGGGTTAGGGCTCGGTTTAGGGTACGGGTTAGGATTAGGGTACGTGTTAGGGTTAGGGTAGGAGTTAGCGTTAGGGTACGCGTTAGGGTTAGGGTAGTTATTAAACCTATCCCACTCTCTAGTTACCCCTTAGCACGTAAAGGAATATTATTTGGGGGTCCAGCCGTGGAGAAGAGTTTAGACACTAGGATAAGATAAGGAACACACACATTATAAAGAAATCACATTAGGATTCTCTTTTTAAGCTGTTCCTTAAAACACTAGTGCTTAGGAAATCTATTGGAGGCAGAAGCAGTCAAGGGTAGCCTAGGGTTAGGGTTAGGCTTAGGGTTAGGCTTAGGGTACGGGTTCGGGGAGGGCTTCGGGTACGGCGTAGGGTATGGGTTAGGGTTAGGGTTAGGGTTAGTGTTAGGGTTAGGGCTCGGTTTAGGGTACGGGTTAGGATTAGGGTACGTGTTAGGGTTAGGGTAGTGGTTAGGGTTAGGGTACGCGTTAGGGTTAGGGTAGTTATTAAACCTATCCCACTCTCTAGATACTCCTTAGCACGTAAAGGAATATTATTTGGGGGTCCAGCCATGGAGAAGTGTTTAGACACTAAGATAATATAAGGAACACACACATTATAAAGAAATCACATTATGATTCTCTTTTTAAGCTGTTCCTTAAAACACTAGTGCTTAGGAAATCTATTGGAGGCAGAAGCAGTCAAGGGTAGCCTAGGGTTAGGGTTAGGCTTAGGGTTAGGCTTAGGGTACGGCTTAGGGTACGGGTTCGGGGAGGGCTTCGGGTACGGTGTAGGGTACGGGTTAGGGTTAGGGTTAGGGTTAGTGTTAGGGTTAGGGCTCGGTTTAGGGTACGGGTTAGGATTAGGGTACGTGTTAGGGTTAGGGTAGGGGTTAGCGTTAGGGTACGCGTTAGGGTTAGGGTAGTTATTAAACCTATCCCACTCTCTAGTTACCCCTTAGCACGTAAAGGAATATTATTTGGGGGTCCAGCCATGGAGAAGAGTTTAGACACTAGGATAAGATAAGGAACACACCCATTATAAAGAAATCACATTAGGATTCTCTTTTTAAGCTGTTCCTTAAAACACTAGTGCTTAGGAAATCTATTGGAGGCAGAAGCAGTCAAGGGTAGCCTAGGGTTAGGGTTAGGCTTAGGGTTAGGCTTAGGGTACGGCTTAGGGTACGGGTTCGGGGAGGGCTTCGGGTACGGCGTAGGGTATGGGTTAGGGTTAGGGTTAGGGTTAGTGTTAGGGTTAGGGCTCGGTTTAGGGTACGGGTTAGGATTAGGGTACGTGTTAGTGTTAGGGTAGGGGTTAGGGTTAGGGTACGCGTTAGGGTTAGGGTAGTTATTAAACCTATCCCACTCTCTACTTACCCCTTAGCACGTAAAGGAATATTATTTGGGGGTCCAGCCATGGAGAAGAGTTTAGACACTAGGATAAGATGAGGAACACACACAATATAAAGGAATCACATTAGGATTCTCTTTTTAAGCTGTTCCTTAAAACACTAGTGCTTAGGAAATCTACTGGAGGCAGAAGCAGTCAAGGGTAGCCTAGGGTTAGGCTTAGGCTTAGGGTTAGGCTTAGGGTACGGCTTAGGGTACGGGTTCGGGGAGGGCTTCGGGTACGGCGTAGGGTATGGGTTAGGGTTAGGGTTAGGGTTAGTGTTAGGGTTAGGGCTCGGTTTAGGGTACGGGTTAGGATTAGGGTACGTGTTAGGGTTAGGGTAGGGGTTAGGGTTATGGTACGCATTAGGTTTAGGGTAGTGATTAAACCTATCCCACTCTCTAGATACCCCTTAGCACATAAAGGAATATTATTTGGGGGTCCAGCCATGGAGAAGAGTTTAGACACTAGGATTAGATAAGGAACACACCCATTATAAAGAAATCACATTAGGATTCTCTTTTTAAGCTGTTCCTTAAAACACTAGTGCTTAGGAAATCTATTGGAGGCAGAAGCAGTCAAGGGTAGCCTAGGGTTAGGGTTAGGCTTAGGGTTAGGCTTAGGGTACGGCTTAGGGTACGGGTTCGGGGAGGGCTTCGGGTACGGCGTAGGGTATGGGTTAGGGTTAGGGTTAGGGTTAGTGTTAGGGTTAGGGCTCGGTTTAGGGTACGGGTTAGGATTAGGGTACGTGTTAGGGTTAGGGTAGGAGTTAGCGTTAGGGTACGCGTTAGGGTTAGGGTAGTTATTAAACCTATCCCACTCTCTAGTTACCCCTTAGCACGTAAAGGAATATTATTTGGGGGTCCAGCCGTGGAGAAGAGTTTAGACACTAGGATAAGATAAGGAACACACACATTATAAAGAAATCACATTAGGATTCTCTTTTTAAGCTGTTCCTTAAAACACTAGTGCTTAGGAAATCTATTGGAGGCAGAAGCAGTCAAGGGTAGCCTAGGGTTAGGGTTAGGCTTAGGGTTAGGCTTAGGGTACGGCTTAGGGTACGGGTTCGGGGAGGGCTTCGGGTACGGCGTAGGGTATGGGTTAGGGTTAGGGTTAGGGTTAGTTTCAGGGTTAGGGCTCGGTTTAGGGTACGGGTTAGGATTAGGGTACGTGTTAGTGTTAGGGTAGGGGTTAGCGTTAGGGTACGCGTTAGGGTTAGGGTAGTTATTAAACCTATCCCACTCTCTAGTTACCCCTTAGCACGTAAAGGAATATTATTTGGGGGTCCAGCCATGGAGAAGAGTTTAGACACTAGGATAAGATGAGGAACACACACAATATAAAGAAATCACATTAGGATTCTCTTTTTAAGCTGTTCCTTAAAACACTAGTGCTTAGGAAATCTATTGGAGGCAGAAGCAGTCAAGGGTAGCCTAGGGTTAGGGTTAGGCTTAGGGTTAGGCTTAGGGTACGGCTTAGGGTACGGCTTCGGGGAGGGCTTCGGATACGGCGTAGGGTATGGGTTAGGGTTAGGGTTAGGGTTAGTGTTAGGGTTAGGGCTCGGTTTAGGGTACGGGTTAGGATTAGGGTACGTGTTAGGGTTAGGGTAGGAGTTAGCGTTAGGGTACGCGTTAGGGTTAGGGTAGTTATTAAACCTATCCCACTCTCTAGTTACCCCTTAGCACGTAAAGGAATATTATTTGGGGGTCCAGCCGTGGAGAAGAGTTTAGACACTAGGATAAGATAAGGAACACACACATTATAAAGAAATCACATTAGGATTCTCTTTTTAAGCTGTTCCTTAAAACACTAGTGCTTAGGAAATCTATTGGAGGCAGAAGCAGTCAAGGGTAGCCTAGGGTTAGGGTTAGGCTTAGGGTTAGGCTTAGGGTACGGGTTCGGGGAGGGCTTCGGGTACGGCGTAGGGTATGGGTTAGGGTTAGGGTTAGGGTTAGTGTTAGGGTTAGGGCTCGGTTTAGGGTACGGGTTAGGATTAGGGTACGTGTTAGGGTTAGGGTAGTGGTTAGGGTTAGGGTACGCGTTAGGGTTAGGGTAGTTATTAAACCTATCCCACTCTCTAGATACTCCTTAGCACGTAAAGGAATATTATTTGGGGGTCCAGCCATGGAGAAGTGTTTAGACACTAAGATAATATAAGGAACACACACATTATAAAGAAATCACATTATGATTCTCTTTTTAAGCTGTTCCTTAAAACACTAGTGCTTAGGAAATCTATTGGAGGCAGAAGCAGTCAAGGGTAGCCTAGGGTTAGGGTTAGGCTTAGGGTTAGGCTTAGGGTACGGCTTAGGGTACGGGTTCGGGGAGGGCTTCGGGTACGGTGTAGGGTACGGGTTAGGGTTAGGGTTAGGGTTAGTGTTAGGGTTAGGGCTCGGTTTAGGGTACGGGTTAGGATTAGGGTACGTGTTAGGGTTAGGGTAGGGGTTAGCGTTAGGGTACGCGTTAGGGTTAGGGTAGTTATTAAACCTATCCCACTCTCTAGTTACCCCTTAGCACGTAAAGGAATATTATTTGGGGGTCCAGCCATGGAGAAGAGTTTAGACACTAGGATAAGATAAGGAACACACCCATTATAAAGAAATCACATTAGGATTCTCTTTTTAAGCTGTTCCTTAAAACACTAGTGCTTAGGAAATCTATTGGAGGCAGAAGCAGTCAAGGGTAGCCTAGGGTTAGGGTTAGGCTTAGGGTTAGGCTTAGGGTACGGCTTAGGGTACGGGTTCGGGGAGGGCTTCGGGTACGGCGTAGGGTATGGGTTAGGGTTAGGGTTAGGGTTAGTGTTAGGGTTAGGGCTCGGTTTAGGGTACGGGTTAGGATTAGGGTACGTGTTAGTGTTAGGGTAGGGGTTAGGGTTAGGGTACGCGTTAGGGTTAGGGTAGTTATTAAACCTATCCCACTCTCTACTTACCCCTTAGCACGTAAAGGAATATTATTTGGGGGTCCAGCCATGGAGAAGAGTTTAGACACTAGGATAAGATGAGGAACACACACAATATAAAGGAATCACATTAGGATTCTCTTTTTAAGCTGTTCCTTAAAACACTAGTGCTTAGGAAATCTACTGGAGGCAGAAGCAGTCAAGGGTAGCCTAGGGTTAGGCTTAGGCTTAGGGTTAGGCTTAGGGTACGGCTTAGGGTACGGGTTCGGGGAGGGCTTCGGGTACGGCGTAGGGTATGGGTTAGGGTTAGGGTTAGGGTTAGTGTTAGGGTTAGGGCTCGGTTTAGGGTACGGGTTAGGATTAGGGTACGTGTTAGGGTTAGGGTAGGGGTTAGGGTTATGGTACGCATTAGGTTTAGGGTAGTGATTAAACCTATCCCACTCTCTAGATACCCCTTAGCACATAAAGGAATATTATTTGGGGGTCCAGCCATGGAGAAGAGTTTAGACACTAGGATTAGATAAGGAACACACCCATTATAAAGAAATCACATTAGGATTCTCTTTTTAAGCTGTTCCTTAAAACACTAGTGCTTAGGAAATCTATTGGAGGCAGAAGCAGTCAAGGGTAGCCTAGGGTTAGGGTTAGGCTTAGGGTTAGGCTTAGGGTACGGCTTAGGGTACGGGTTCGGGGAGGGCTTCGGGTACGGCGTAGGGTATGGGTTAGGGTTAGGGTTAGGGTTAGTTTCAGGGTTAGGGCTCGGTTTAGGGTACGGGTTAGGATTAGGGTACGTGTTAGTGTTAGGGTAGGGGTTAGCGTTAGGGTACGCGTTAGGGTTAGGGTAGTTATTAAACCTATCCCACTCTCTAGTTACCCCTTAGCACGTAAAGGAATATTATTTGGGGGTCCAGCCATGGAGAAGAGTTTAGACACTAGGATAAGATGAGGAACACACACAATATAAAGAAATCACATTAGGATTCTCTTTTTAAGCTGTTCCTTAAAACACTAGTGCTTAGGAAATCTATTGGAGGCAGAAGCAGTCAAGGGTAGCCTAGGGTTAGGGTTAGGCTTAGGGTTAGGCTTAGGGTACGGCTTAGGGTACGGCTTCGGGGAGGGCTTCGGGTACGGCGTAGGGTATGGGTTAGGGTTAGGGTTAGGGTTAGTGTTAGGGTTAGGGCTCGGTTTAGGGTACGGGTTAGGATTAGGGTACGTGTTAGGGTTAGGGTAGGAGTTAGCGTTAGGGTACGCGTTAGGGTTAGGGTAGTTAGTAAACCTATCCCACTCTCTAGTTACCCCTTAGCACGTAAAGGAATATTATTTGGGGGTCCAGCCGTGGAGAAGAGTTTAGACACTAGGATAAGATAAGGAACACACACATTATAAAGAAATCACATTAGGATTCTCTTTTTAAGCTGTTCCTTAAAACACTAGTGCTTAGGAAATCTATTGGAGGCAGAAGCAGTCAAGGGTAGCCTAGGGTTAGGGTTAGGCTTAGGGTTAGGCTTAGGGTACGGCTTAGGGTACGGGTTCGGGGAGGGCTTCGGGTACGGCGTAGGGTATGGGTTAGGGTTAGGGTTAGGGTTAGTGTTAGGGTTAGGGCTCGGTTTAGGGTACGGGTTAGGATTAGGGTACGTGTTAGGGTTAGGGTAGTGGTTAGGGTTAGGGTACGCGTTAGGGTTAGGGTAGTTATTAAACCTATCCCACTCTGTAGATACTCCTTAGCACGTAAAGGAATATTATTTGGGGGTCCAGCCATGGAGAAGTGTTTAGACACTAAGATAATATAAGGAACACACACATTATAAAGAAATCACATTATGATTCTCTTTTTAAGCTGTTCCTTAAAACACTAGTGCTTAGGAAATCTATTGGAGGCAGAAGCAGTCAAGGGTAGCCTAGGGTTAGGGTTAGGCTTAGGGTTAGGCTTAGGGTACGGCTTAGGGTACGGGTTCGGGGAGGGCTTCGGGTACGGCGTAGGGTACGGGTTAGGGTTAGGGTTAGGGTTAGTGTTAGGGTTAGGGCTCGGTTTAGGGTACGGGTTAGGATTAGGGTACGTGTTAGGGTTAGGGTAGGGGTTAGCGTTAGGGTACGCGTTAGGGTTAGGGTAGTTATTAAACCTATCCCACTCTCTAGTTACCCCTTAGCACGTAAAGGAATATTATTTGGGGGTCCAGCCATGGAGAAGAGTTTAGACACTAGGATAAGATAAGGAACACACCCATTATAAAGAAATCACATTAGGATTCTCTTTTTAAGCTGTTCCTTAAAACACTAGTGCTTAGGAAATCTATTGGAGGCAGAAGCAGTCAAGGGTAGCCTAGGGTTAGGGTTAGGCTTAGGGTTAGGCTTAGGGTACGGCTTAGGGTACGGGTTCGGGGAGGGCTTCGGGTACGGTGTAGGGTACGGGTTAGGGTTAGGGTTAGGGTTAGTGTTAGGGTTAGGGCTCGGTTTAGGGTACGGGTTAGGATTAGGGTACGTGTTAGGGTTAGGGTAGGGGTTAGCGTTAGGGTACGCGTTAGGGTTAGGGTAGTTATTAAACCTATCCCACTCTCTAGTTACCCCTTAGCACGTAAAGGAATATTATTTGGGGGTCCAGCCATGGAGAAGAGTTTAGACACTAGGATAAGATAAGGAACACACCCATTATAAAGAAATCACATTAGGATTCTCTTTTTAAGCTGTTCCTTAAAACACTAGTGCTTAGGAAATCTATTGGAGGCAGAAGCAGTCAAGGGTAGCCTAGGGTTAGGGTTAGGCTTAGGGTTAGGCTTAGGGTACGGCTTAGGGTACGGGTTCGGGGAGGGCTTCGGGTACGGCGTAGGGTATGGGTTAGGGTTAGGGTTAGGGTTAGTGTTAGGGTTAGGGCTCGGTTTAGGGTACGGGTTAGGATTAGGGTACGTGTTAGTGTTAGGGTAGGGGTTAGGGTTAGGGTACGCGTTAGGGTTAGGGTAGTTATTAAACCTATCCCACTCTCTACTTACCCCTTAGCACGTAAAGGAATATTATTTGGGGGTCCAGCCATGGAGAAGAGTTTAGACACTAGGATAAGATGAGGAACACACACAATATAAAGGAATCACATTAGGATTCTCTTTTTAAGCTGTTCCTTAAAACACTAGTGCTTAGGAAATCTACTGGAGGCAGAAGCAGTCAAGGGTAGCCTAGGGTTAGGCTTAGGCTTAGGGTTAGGCTTAGGGTACGGCTTAGGGTACGGGTTCGGGGAGGGCTTCGGGTACGGCGTAGGGTATGGGTTAGGGTTAGGGTTAGGGTTAGTGTTAGGGTTAGGGCTCGGTTTAGGGTACGGGTTAGGATTAGGGTACGTGTTAGGGTTAGGGTAGGGGTTAGGGTTATGGTACGCATTAGGTTTAGGGTAGTGATTAAACCTATCCCACTCTCTAGATACCCCTTAGCACATAAAGGAATATTATTTGGGGGTCCAGCCATGGAGAAGAGTTTAGACACTAGGATTAGATAAGGAACACACCCATTATAAAGAAATCACATTAGGATTCTCTTTTTAAGCTGTTCCTTAAAACACTAGTGCTTAGGAAATCTATTGGAGGCAGAAGCAGTCAAGGGTAGCCTAGGGTTAGGGTTAGGCTTAGGGTTAGGCTTAGGGTACGGCTTAGGGTACGGGTTCGGGGAGGGCTTCGGGTACGGCGTAGGGTATGGGTTAGGGTTAGGGTTAGGGTTAGTGTTAGGGTTAGGGCTCGGTTTAGGGTACGGGTTAGGATTAGGGTACGTGTTAGGGTTAGGGTAGGAGTTAGCGTTAGGGTACGCGTTAGGGTTAGGGTAGTTATTAAACCTATCCCACTCTCTAGTTACCCCTTAGCACGTAAAGGAATATTATTTGGGGGTCCAGCCGTGGAGAAGAGTTTAGACACTAGGATAAGATAAGGAACACACACATTATAAAGAAATCACATTAGGATTCTCTTTTTAAGCTGTTCCTTAAAACACTAGTGCTTAGGAAATCTATTGGAGGCAGAAGCAGTCAAGGGTAGCCTAGGGTTAGGGTTAGGCTTAGGGTTAGGCTTAGGGTACGGCTTAGGGTACGGGTTCGGGGAGGGCTTCGGGTACGGCGTAGGGTATGGGTTAGGGTTAGGGTTAGGGTTAGTTTCAGGGTTAGGGCTCGGTTTAGGGTACGGGTTAGGATTAGGGTACGTGTTAGTGTTAGGGTAGGGGTTAGCGTTAGGGTACGCGTTAGGGTTAGGGTAGTTATTAAACCTATCCCACTCTCTAGTTACCCCTTAGCACGTAAAGGAATATTATTTGGGGGTCCAGCCATGGAGAAGAGTTTAGACACTAGGATAAGATGAGGAACACACACAATATAAAGAAATCACATTAGGATTCTCTTTTTAAGCTGTTCCTTAAAACACTAGTGCTTAGGAAATCAATTGGAGGCAGAAGCAGTCAAGGGTAGCCTAGGGTTAGGGTTAGGCTTAGGGTTAGGCTTAGGGTACGGCTTAGGGTACGGGTTCGGGGAGGGCTTCGGGTACGGTGTAGGGTACGGGTTAGGGTTAGGGTTAGGGTTAGTGTTAGGGTTAGGGCTCGGTTTAGGGTACGGGTTAGGATTAGGGTACGTGTTAGGGTTAGGGTAGGGGTTAGCGTTAGGGTACGCGTTAGGGTTAGGGTAGTTATTAAACCTATCCCACTCTCTAGTTACCCCTTAGCACGTAAAGGAATATTATTTGGGGGTCCAGCCATGGAGAAGAGTTTAGACACTAGGATAAGATAAGGAACACACCCATTATAAAGAAATCACATTAGGATTCTCTTTTTAAGCTGTTCCTTAAAACACTAGTGCTTAGGAAATCTATTGGAGGCAGAAGCAGTCAAGGGTAGCCTAGGGTTAGGGTTAGGCTTAGGGTTAGGCTTAGGGTACGGCTTAGGGTACGGGTTCGGGGAGGGCTTCGGGTACGGCGTAGGGTATGGGTTAGGGTTAGGGTTAGGGTTAGTGTTAGGGTTAGGGCTCGGTTTAGGGTACGGGTTAGGATTAGGGTACGTGTTAGTGTTAGGGTAGGGGTTAGGGTTAGGGTACGCGTTAGGGTTAGGGTAGTTATTAAACCTATCCCACTCTCTACTTACCCCTTAGCACGTAAAGGAATATTATTTGGGGGTCCAGCCATGGAGAAGAGTTTAGACACTAGGATAAGATGAGGAACACACACAATATAAAGGAATCACATTAGGATTCTCTTTTTAAGCTGTTCCTTAAAACACTAGTGCTTAGGAAATCTACTGGAGGCAGAAGCAGTCAAGGGTAGCCTAGGGTTAGGCTTAGGCTTAGGGTTAGGCTTAGGGTACGGCTTAGGGTACGGGTTCGGGGAGGGCTTCGGGTACGGCGTAGGGTATGGGTTAGGGTTAGGGTTAGGGTTAGTGTTAGGGTTAGGGCTCGGTTTAGGGTACGGGTTAGGATTAGGGTACGTGTTAGGGTTAGGGTAGGGGTTAGGGTTATGGTACGCGTTAGGTTTAGGGTAGTGATTAAACCTATCCCTCTCTCTAGATACCCCTTAGCACATAAAGGAATATTATTTGGGGGTCCAGCCATGGAGAAGAGTTTAGACACTAGGATTAGATAAGGAACACACCCATTATAAAGAAATCACATTAGGATTCTCTTTTTAAGCTGTTCCTTAAAACACTAGTGCTTAGGAAATCTATTGGAGGCAGAAGCAGTCAAGGGTAGCCTAGGGTTAGGGTTAGGCTTAGGGTTAGGCTTAGGGTACGGCTTAGGGTACGGGTTCGGGGAGGGCTTCGGGTACGGCGTAGGGTATGGGTTAGGGTTAGGGTTAGGGTTAGTTTCAGGGTTAGGGCTCGGTTTAGGGTACGGGTTAGGATTAGGGTACGTGTTAGTGTTAGGGTAGGGGTTAGCGTTAGGGTACGCGTTAGGGTTAGGGTAGTTATTAAACCTATCCCACTCTCTAGTTACCCCTTAGCACGTAAAGGAATATTATTTGGGGGTCCAGCCATGGAGAAGAGTTTAGACACTAGGATAAGATGAGGAACACACACAATATAAAGAAATCACATTAGGATTCTCTTTTTAAGCTGTTCCTTAAAACACTAGTGCTTAGGAAATCTATTGGAGGCAGAAGCAGTCAAGGGTAGCCTAGGGTTAGGGTTAGGCTTAGGGTTAGGCTTAGGGTACGGCTTAGGGTACGGCTTCGGGGAGGGCTTCGGGTACGGCGTAGGGTATGGGTTAGGGTTAGGGTTAGGGTTAGTGTTAGGGTTAGGGCTCGGTTTAGGGTACGGGTTAGGATTAGGGTACGTGTTAGGGTTAGGGTAGGAGTTAGCGTTAGGGTACGCGTTAGGGTTAGGGTAGTTAGTAAACCTATCCCACTCTCTAGTTACCCCTTAGCACGTAAAGGAATATTATTTGGGGGTCCAGCCGTGGAGAAGAGTTTAGACACTAGGATAAGATAAGGAACACACACATTATAAAGAAATCACATTAGGATTCTCTTTTTAAGCTGTTCCTTAAAACACTAGTGCTTAGGAAATCTATTGGAGGCAGAAGCAGTCAAGGGTAGCCTAGGGTTAGGGTTAGGCTTAGGGTTAGGCTTAGGGTACGGCTTAGGGTACGGGTTCGGGGAGGGCTTCGGGTACGGCGTAGGGTATGGGTTAGGGTTAGGGTTAGGGTTAGTGTTAGGGTTAGGGCTCGGTTTAGGGTACGGGTTAGGATTAGGGTACGTGTTAGGGTTAGGGTAGTGGTTAGGGTTAGGGTACGCGTTAGGGTTAGGGTAGTTATTAAACCTATCCCACTCTCTAGATACTCCTTAGCACGTAAAGGAATATTATTTGGGGGTCCAGCCATGGAGAAGTGTTTAGACACTAAGATAATATAAGGAACACACACATTATAAAGAAATCACATTATGATTCTCTTTTTAAGCTGTTCCTTAAAACACTAGTGCTTAGGAAATCTATTGGAGGCAGAAGCAGTCAAGGGTAGCCTAGGGTTAGGGTTAGGCTTAGGGTTAGGCTTAGGGTACGGCTTAGGGTACGGGTTCGGGGAGGGCTTCGGGTACGGCGTAGGGTACGGGTTAGGGTTAGGGTTAGGGTTAGTGTTAGGGTTAGGGCTCGGTTTAGGGTACGGGTTAGGATTAGGGTACGTGTTAGGGTTAGGGTAGGGGTTAGCGTTAGGGTACGCGTTAGGGTTAGGGTAGTTATTAAACCTATCCCACTCTCTAGTTACCCCTTAGCACGTAAAGGAATATTATTTGGGGGTCCAGCCATGGAGAAGAGTTTAGACACTAGGATAAGATGAGGAACACACACAATATAAAGGAATCACATTAGGATTCTCTTTTTAAGCTGTTCCTTAAAACACTAGTGCTTAGGAAATCTATTGGAGGCAGAAGCAGTCAAGGGTAGCCTAGGGTTAGGGTTAGGCTTAGGGTTAGGCTTAGGGTACGGCTTAGGGTACGGGTTCGGGGAGGGCTTCGGGTACGGCGTAGGGTATGGGTTAGGGTTAGGGTTAGGGTTAGTGTTAGGGTTAGGGCTCGGTTTAGGGTACGGGTTAGGTTTAGGGTACGTGTTAGGGTTAGGGTAGGCGTTAGGGTTATGGTACGCGTTAGGGTTAGGGTAGTGATTAAACCTATCCCACTCTCTAGATACCCCTTAGCACATAAAGGAATATTATTTGGGGGTCCAGCCATGGAGAAGAGTTTAGACACTAGGATTAGATAAGGAACACACCCATTATAAAGAAATCACATTAGGATTCTCTTTTTAAGCTGTTCCTTAAAACACTAGTGCTTAGGAAATCTATTGGAGGCAGAAGCAGTCAAGGGTAGCCTAGGGTTAGGGTTAGGCTTAGGGTTAGGCTTAGGGTACGGCTTAGGGTACGGGTTCGGGGAGGGCTTCGGGTACGGCGTAGGGTATGGGTTAGGGTTAGGGTTAGGGTTAGTGTTAGGGTTAGGGCTCGGTTTAGGGTACGGGTTAGGATTAGGGTACGTGTTAGGGTTAGGGTAGGGGTTAGCGTTAGGGTACGCGTTACGGTTAGGGTAGTTATTAAACCTATCCCACTCTCTAGTTACCCCTTAGCACGTAAAGGAATATTATTTGGGGGTCCAGCCATGGAGAAGAGTTTAGACACTAGGATAAGATAAGGAACACACACATTATAAAGAAATCACATTAGGATTCTCTTTTTAAGCTGTTCCTTAAAACACTAGTGCTTAGGAAATCTATTGGAGGCAGAAGCAGTCAAGGGTAGCCTAGGGTTAGGGTTAGGCTTAGGGTTAGGCTTAGGGTACGGCTTAGGGTACGGGTTCGGGGAGGGCTTCAGGTACGGCGTAGGGTATGGGTTAGGGTTAGGGTTAGGGTTAGTGTTAGGGTTAGGGCTCGGTTTAGTGTACGGGTTAGGATTAGGGTACGTGTTAGGGTTAGGGTAGGGGTTAGCGTTAGGGTACGCGTTAGGGTTAGGGTAGTTATTAAACCTATCCCACTCTCTAGTTACCCCTTAGCACGTAAAGGAATATTATTTGGGGGTCCAGCCATGGAGAAGAGTTTAGACACTAGGATAAGATAAGGAACACACCAATTATAAAGAAATCACATTAGGATTCTCTTTTTAAGCTGTTCCTTAAAACACTAGTGCTTAGGAAATCTATTGGAGGCAGAAGCAGTCAAGGGTAGCCTAGGGTTAGGGTTTGGCTTAGGGTACGGCTTAGGGTACGGGTTAGGGGAGGGATTCGGGTACGGCGTAGGGTATGAGTTAGGGTTAGGGTTAGGGTTAGTGTTAGGGTTAGGGCTCGGTTTAGGGTACGGGTTAGGATTAGGGTACCTGTTAGGGTTAGGGTAGGGGTTAGGGTTAGGGTACGCGTTAGGGTTAGGGTAGTTATTAAACCTATCCCACTCTCTAGATACCCCTTAGCACGTAAAGGAATATTATTTGGGGGTCCAGACATGGAGAAGAGTTTAGACACTAGGATAAGATAAGGAACACACCCATTATAAAGAAATCACTTTAGGATTCTCTTTTTAAGTTGTTCCTTAAAACACTAGTGCTTAGGAAATCTATTGGAGGCAGAAGCAGTCAAGGGTAGCCTAGGGTTAGGGTTAGGCTTAGGGTTAGGCTTAGGGTACGGCTTAGGGTACGGGTTCGTGGAGGGCTTCGGGTACGGCGTAGGGTATGGGTTAGGGTTAGGGTTAGGGTTAGTGTTAGGGTTAGGGCTCGGTTTAGGGTACGGGTTAGGATTAGGGTACGTGTTAGGGTTAGGGTAGGGGTTAGGGTTAGTGTACGCGTTAGGGTTAGGGTAGTTATTAAACCTATCCCACTCTCTAGATACTCCTTAGCACGTAAAGGAATATTATTTGGGGGTCCAGCCATGGAGAAGTGTTTAGACACTAAGATAATATAAGGAACACACACATTATAAAGAAATCACATTAGGATTCTCTTTTGAAGCTGTTCCTTAAAACACTAGTGCTTAGGAAATCTATTGGAGGCAGAAGCAGTCAAGGGTAGCCTAGGGTTAGGGTTAGGCTTAGGGTTAGGCTTAGGGTACGGCTTAGGGTACGGGTTCGGGGAGGGCTTCGGGTACGGCGTAGGGTATGGGTTAGGGTTAGGGTTAGGGTTAGTTTCAGGGTTAGGGCTCGGTTTAGGGTACGGGTTAGGATTAGGGTACGTGTTAGTGTTAGGGTAGGGGTTAGCGTTAGGGTACGCGTTAGGGTTAGGGTAGTTATTAAACCTATCCCACTCTCTAGTTACCCCTTAGCACGTAAAGGAATATTATTTGGGGGTCCAGCCATGGAGAAGAGTTTAGACACTAGGATAAGATGAGGAACACACACAATATAAAGAAATCACATTAGGATTCTCTTTTTAAGCTGTTCCTTAAAACACTAGTGCTTAGGAAATCTATTGGAGGCAGAAGCAGTCAAGGGTAGCCTAGGGTTAGGGTTAGGCTTAGGGTTAGGCTTAGGGTACGGCTTAGGGTACGGCTTCGGGGAGGGCTTCGGGTACGGCGTAGGGTATGGGTTAGGGTTAGTGTTAGGGTTAGGGCTCGGTTTAGGGTACGGGTTAGGATTAGGGTACGTGTTAGGGTTAGGGTAGGAGTTAGCGTTAGGGTACGCGTTAGGGTTAGGGTAGTTATTAAACCTATCCCACTCTCTAGTTACCCCTTAGCACGTAAAGGAATATTATTTGGGGGTCCAGCCGTGGAGAAGAGTTTACACACTAGGATAAGATAAGGAACACACACATTATAAAGAAATCACATTAGGATTCTCTTTTTAAGCTGTTCCTTAAAACACTAGTGCTTAGGAAATCTATTGGAGGCAGAAGCAGTCAAGGGTAGCCTAGGGTTAGGGTTAGGCTTAGGGTTAGGCTTAGGGTACGGCTTAGGGTACGGGTTCGGGGAGGGCTTCGGGTACGGCGTAGGGTATGGGTTAGGGTTAGGGTTAGGGTTAGTGTTAGGGTTAGGGCTCGGTTTAGGGTACGGGTTAGGATTAGGGTACGTGTTAGGGTTAGGGTAGTGGTTAGGGTTAGGGTACGCGTTAGGGTTAGGGTAGTTATTAAACCTATCCCACTCTCTAGATACTCCTTAGCACGTAAAGGAATATTATTTGGGGGTCCAGCCATGGAGAAGTGTTTAGACACTAAGATAATATAAGGAACACACACATTATAAAGAAATCACATTATGATTCTCTTTTTAAGCTGTTCCTTAAAACACTAGTGCTTAGGAAATCTATTGGAGGCAGAAGCAGTCAAGGGTAGCCTAGGGTTAGGGTTAGGCTTAGGGTTAGGCTTAGGGTACGGCTTAGGGTACGGGTTCGGGGAGGGCTTCGGGTACGGCGTAGGGTATGGGTTAGGGTTAGGGTTAGGGTTAGTGTTAGGGTTAGGGCTCGGTTTAGGGTACGGGTTAGGATTAGGGTACGTGTTAGGGTTAGGGTAGGGGTTAGGGTTAGGGTACGCGTTAGGGTTAGGGTAGTTATTAAACCTATCCCACTCTCTAGATACTCCTTAGCACGTAAAGGAATATTATTTGGGGGTCCAGCCATGGAGAAGTGTTTAGACACTAAGATAATATAAGGAACACACACATTATAAAGAAATCACATTAGGATTCTCTTTTGAAGCTGTTCCTTAAAACACTAGTGCTTAGGAAATCTATTGGAGGCAGAAGCAGTCAAGGGTAGCCTAGGGTTAGGGTTAGGCTTAGGGTTAGGCTTAGGGTACGGCTTAGGGTACGGGTTCGGGGAGGGCTTCGGGTACGGCATAGGGTATGGGTTAGGGTTAGGGTTAGGGTTAGTTTTAGGGTTAGGGCTCGGTTTAGGGTACGGTTTAGGATTAGGGTACGTGTTAGTGTTAGGGTAGGGGTTAGCGTTAGGGTACGCGTTAGGGTTAAGGTAGTTATTAAACCTATCCCACTCTCTAGTTACCCCTTAGCACGTAAAGGAATATTATTTGGGGGTCCAGCCATGGAGAAGAGTTTAGACACTAGGATAAGATAAGGAACACACCAATTATAAAGAAATCACATTAGGATTCTCTTTTTAAGCTGTTCCTTAAAACACTAGTGCTTAGGAAATCTATTGGAGGCAGAAGCAGTCAAGGGTAGCCTAGGGTTTGGGTTTGGCTTAGGGTTAGGCTTAGGGTACGGCTTAGGGTACGGGTTAGGGGAGGGATTCGGGTACGGCGTAGGGTATGAGTTAGGGTTAGGGTTAGGGTTAGTGTTAGGGTTAGGGCTCGGTTTAGGGTACGGGTTAGGATTAGGGTACCTGTTAGGGTTAGGGTAGGGGTTAGGGTTAGGGTACGCGTTAGGGTTAGGGTAGTTATTAAACCTATCCCACTCTCTAGATACCCCTTAGCACGTAAAGGAATATTATTTGGGGGTCCAGACATGGAGAAGAGTTTAGACACTAGGATAAGATAAGGAACACACCCATTATAAAGAAATCACTTTAGGATTCTCTTTTTAAGCTGTTCCTTAAAACACTAGTGCTTAGGAAATCTATTGGAGGCAGAAGCAGTCAAGGGTAGCCTAGGGTTAGAGTTAGGCTTAGGGTTAGGCTTAGGGTACGGCTTAGGGTACGGGTTCGGGGAGGGCTTCGGGTACGGCGTAGGGTATGGGTGAGGGTTAGGGTTAGGGTTAGTGTTAGGGTTAGGGCTCGGTTTAGGGTACGGGTTAGGATTAGGGTACGTGTTAGGGTTAGGGTAGGGGTTAGGGTTAGGGTTAGGGTTAGGGTAGTTATTAAACCTATCCCACTCTCTAGTTACCCCTTAGCACGTAAAGAAATATTATTTGGGGGTCCAGCCATGGAGAAAAGTTTAGACACTAGGATAAGATAAGGAACACACCCATTATACAGAAATCACATTAGGATTCTCTTTTTAAGCTGTTCCTTAAAACACTAGTGCTTAGGAAATCTATTGGAGGCAGAAGCAGTCAAGGGTAGACTAGGGTTAGGGTTAGGCTTAGGGTTAGGCTTAGGGTAGGGCTTAGGGTACGGGTTCGGGGAGGGCTTCGGGTACGGCGTAGGGTATGGGTTAGGGTTAGGGTTACGGTTAGTGTTAGGGTTAGGGCTCGGTTTAGGGTACGGGTTAGGATTAGGGTACGTGTTAGGGTTAGGGTAGGGGTTAGGGTTAGGGTACACGTTAGGGTTAGGGTAGTTATTAAACCTATCCCACTCTCTAGATACCCCTTAGCACGTAAAGGAATATTATTTGGGGGTCCAGCCATGGAGAAGAGTTTAGACACTAAGATAATATAAGGAACACACACATTATAAAGAAATCACTTTAGGATTCTCTTTTTAAGCTGTTCCTTAAAACACTATTGCTTAGGAAATCTATTGGAGGCAGAAGCAGTAAAGGGTAGCCTAGGGTTAGGGTTAGGCTTAGGGTTAGGCTTAGGGTACGGCTTAGGGTACGGGTTCGGGGAGGGCTTCGGGTACGGCGTAGGGTATGGGTTAGGGTTAGGGTTAGGGTTAGTGTTAGGGTTAGGGCTCGGTTTAGGGTACGGGTTAGGATTAGGGTACGTGTTAGGGTTAGGGTAGGGGTTAGCGTTAGGGTACGCGTTAGGGTTAGGGTAGTTATTAAACCTATCCCACTCTCTAGTTACCCCTTAGCACGTAAAGGAATATTATTTGGGGGTCCAGCCATGGAGAAGAGTTTAGACACTAGGATAAGATAAGGAACACACCAATTATAAAGAAATCACATTAGGATTCTCTTTTTAAGCTGTTCCTTAAAACACTAGTGCTTAGGAAATCTATTGGAGGCAGAAGCAGTCAAGGGTAGCCTAGGGTTAGGGTTAGGCTTAGGGTTAGGCTTAGGGTACGGCTTAGGGTACGGTTTCGGGGAGGGCTTCGGGTACGGCGTAGGGTATGGGTTAGGGTTAGGGTTAGGGTTAGGGTTAATGTTAGGGTTAGGGCTCTGTTTAGGGTACGGGTTAGGATTAGGGTACGTGTTAGGGTTAGGGTAGGGGTTAGCGTTAGGGTACGCGTTACGGTTAGGGTAGTTATTAAACCTATCCCACTCTCTAGTTACCCATTAGCACGTAAAGGAATATTATTTTGGGGTCCAGCCATGGAGAAGAGTTTAGACACTAGGATAAGATAAGGAACACACCCATTATAAAGAAATCACATTAGGATTCTCTTTTTAAGCTGTTCCTTAAAACACTAGTGCTTAGGAAATCTATTGGAGGCAGAAGCCGTCAAGGGTAGCCTAGGGTTAGGGTTAGGCTTAGGGTTAGGCTTAGGGTACGGCTTAGGGTACGGGTTCGGGGAGGGCTTCGGGTACGGCGTAGGGTATGGGTTAGGGTTAGGGTTAGGGTTAGTGTTAGGGTTAGGGCTCGGTTTAGGGTACGGGTTAGGATTAGGGTACGTGTTAGGGTTAGGGTAGGGGTTAGGGTTATGGTACGCGTTAGGGTTAGGGTAGTGATTAAACCTATCCCACTCTCTAGATACCCCTTAGCACATAAAGGAATATTATTTGGGGGTCCAGCCATGGAGAAGAGTTTAGACACTAGGATTAGATAAGGAACACACCCATTATAAAGAAATCACATTAGGATTCTCTTTTTAAGCTGTTCCTTAAAACACTAGTGCTTAGGAAATCTATTGGAGGCAGAAGCAGTCAAGGGTAGCCTAGGGTTAGGGTTAGGCTTAGGGTTAGGCTTAGGGTACGGCTTAGGGTACGGGTTCGTGGAGGGCTTCGGGTACGGCGTAGGGTATGGGTTAGTGTTAGGGTTAGGGTTAGTGTTAGGGTTAAGGCTCGGTTTAGGGTACGGGTTAGGATTAGGGTACGTGTTAGGGTTAGGGTAGGGGTTAGGGTTAGGGTACGCGTTAGGGTTAGGGTAGTTATTAAACCTATCCCACTCTCTAGATACTCCTTAGCACGTAAAGGAATATTATTTGGGGGTCCAGCCATGGAGAAGTGTTTAGACACTAAGATAATATAAGGAACACACACATTATAAAGAAATCACATTAGGATTCTCTTTTGAAGCTGTTCCTTAAAACACTAGTGCTTAGGAAATCTATTGGAGGCAGAAGCAGTCAAGGGTAGCCTAGGGTTAGGGTTAGGCTTAGGGTTAGGCTTAGGGTACGGCTTAGGGTACGGGTTCGGGGAGGGCTTCGGGTACGGCGTAGGGTATGGGTTAGGGTTAGGGTTAGGGTTAGTTTTAGGGTTAGGGCTCGGTTTAGGGTACGGGTTAGGATTAGGGTACGTGTTAGTGTTAGGGTAGGGGTTAGCGTTAGGGTACGCGTTAGGGTTAGGGTAGTTATTAAACCTATCCCACTCTCTAGTTACCCCTTAGCACGTAAAGGAATATTATTTGGGGGTCCAGCCATGGAGAAGAGTTTAGACACTAGGATAAGATAAGGAACACACACATTATAAAGAAATCACATTAGGATTCTCTTTTTAAGCTGTTCCTTAAAACACTAGTGCTTAGGAAATCTATTGGAGGCAGAAGCAGTCAAGGGTAGCCTAGGGTTAGGGTTAGGCTTTGGGTTAGGCTTAGGGTACGGCTTAGGGTACGGGTTCGGGGAGGGCTTCGGGTACGGCGTAGGGTATGGGTTAGGGTTAGGGTTAGGGTTAGTGTTAGGGTTAGGGCTCGGTTTAGTGTACGGGTTAGGATTAGGGTACGTGTTAGGGTTAGGGTAGGGGTTAGCGTTAGGGTACGCGTTAGGGTTAGGGTAGTTATTAAACCTATCCCACTCTCTAGTTACCCCTTAGCACGTAAAGGAATATTATTTGGGGGTCCAGCCATGGAGAAGAGTTTAGACACTAGGATAAGATAAGGAACACACCAATTATAAAGAAATCACATTAGGATTCTCTTTTTAAGCTGTTCCTTAAAACACTAGTGCTTAGGAAATCTATTGGAGGCAGAAGCAGTCAAGGGTAGCCTAGGGTTAGGGTTTGGCTTAGGGTTAGGCTTAGGGTACGGCTTAGGGTACGGGTTAGGGGAGGGATTCGGGTACGGCGTAGGGTATGGGTTAGGGTTAGGGTTAGGGTTAGTGTTAGGGTTAGGGCTCGGTTTAGGGTACGGGTTAGGATTAGGGTACCTGTTAGGGTTAGGGTAGGGGTTAGGGTTAGGGTACGCGTTAGGGTTAGGGTAGTTATTAAACCTATCCCACTCTCTAGATACCCCTTAGCACGTAAAGGAATATTATTTGGGGGTCCAGCCATGGAGAAGAGTTTAGACACTAGGATAAGATAAGGAACACACCCATTATAAAGAAATCACTTTAGGATTCTCTTTTTAAGCTGTTCCTTAAAACACTAGTGCTTAGGAAATCTATTGGAGGCAGAAGCAGTCAAGGGTAGCCTAGGGTTAGAGTTAGGCTTAGGGTTAGGCTTAGGGTACGGCTTAGGGTACGGGTTCGGGGAGGGCTTCGGGTACGGCGTAGGGTATGGGTGAGGGTTAGGGTTAGGGTTAGTGTTAGGGTTAGGGCTCGGTTTAGGGTACGGGTTAGGATTAGGGTACGTGTTAGGGTTAGGGTAGGGGTTAGGGTTAGGGTTAGGGTTAGGGTTAGGGTAGTTATTAAACCTATCCCACTCTCTAGTTACCCCTTAGCACGTAAAGGAATATTATTTGGGGGTCCAGCCATGGAGAAAAGTTTAGACACTAGGATAAGATAAGGAACACACCCATTATAAAGAAATCACATTAGGATTCTCTTTTTAAGCTGTTCCTTAAAACACTATTGCTTAGGAAATCTATTGGAGGCAGAAGCAGTCAAGGGTAGACTAGGGTTAGGGTTAGGCTTAGGGTTAGGCTTAGGGTACGGCTTAGGGTACGGGTTCGGGGAGGGCTTCGGGTACGGCGTAGGGTATGGGTTAGGGTTAGGGTTAGGGTTAGTTTTAGGGTTAGGGCTCGGTTTAGGGTACGGGTTAGGATTAGGGTACGTGTTAGTGTTAGGGTAGGGGTTAGCGTTAGGGTACGCGTTAGGGTTAGGGTAGTTATTAAACCTATCCCACTCTCTAGTTACCCCTTAGCACGTAAAGGAATATTATTTGGGGGTCCAGCCATGGAGAAGAGTTTAGACACTAGGATAAGATAAGGAACACACACATTATAAAGAAATCACATTAGGATTCTCTTTTTAAGCTGTTCCTTAAAACACTAGTGCTTAGGAAATCTATTGGAGGCAGAAGCAGTCAAGGGTAGCCTAGGGTTAGGGTTAGGCTTAGGGTACGGCTTAGGGTACGGGTTCGGGGAGGGCTTCGGGTACGGCGTAGGGTATGGGTTAGGGTTAGGGTTAGGGTTAGTGTTAGGGTTAGGGCTCGGTTTAGGGTACGGGTTAGGATTAGGGTACGTGTTAGTGTTAGGGTAGGGGTTAGGGTTAGGGTACGCGTTAGGGTTAGGGTAGTTATTAAACCTATCCCACTCTCTACTTACCCCTTAGCACGTAAAGGAATATTATTTGGGGGTCCAGCCATGGAGAAGAGTTTAGACACTAGGATAAGATGAGGAACACACACAATATAAAGGAATCACATTAGGATTCTCTTTTTAAGCTGTTCCTTAAAACACTAGTGCTTAGGAAATCTACTGGAGGCAGAAGCAGTCAAGGGTAGCCTAGGGTTAGGCTTAGGCTTAGGGTTAGGCTTAGGGTACGGCTTAGGGTACGGGTTCCGGGAGGGCTTCGGGTACGGCGTAGGGTATGGGTTAGGGTTAGGGTTAGGGTTAGTGTTAGGGTTAGGGCTCGGTTTAGGGTACGGGTTAGGATTAGGGTACGTGTTAGGGTTAGGGTAGGGGTTAGGGTTATGGTACGCGTTAGGTTTAGGGTAGTGATTAAACCTATCCCACTCTCTAGATACCCCTTAGCACATAAAGGAATATTATTTGGGGGTCCAGCCATGGAGAAGAGTTTAGACACTAGGATTAGATAAGGAACACACCCATTATAAAGAAATCACATTAGGATTCTCTTTTTAAGCTGTTCCTTAAAACACTAGTGCTTAGGAAATCTATTGGAGGCAGAAGCAGTCAAGGGTAGCCTAGGGTTAGGGTTAGGCTTAGGGTTAGGCTTAGGGTACGGCTTAGGGTACGGGTTCGGGGAGGGCTTCGGGTACGGCGTAGGGTATGGTTTAGGGTTAGGGTTAGGGTTAGTTTCAGGGTTAGGGCTCGGTTTAGGGTACGGGTTAGGATTAGGGTACGTGTTAGTGTTAGGGTAGGGGTTAGCGTTAGGGTACGCGTTAGGGTTAGGGTAGTTATTAAACCTATCCCACTCTCTAGTTACCCCTTAGCACGTAAAGGAATATTATTTGGGGGTCCAGCCATGGAGAAGAGTTTAGACACTAGGATAAGATGAGGAACACACACAATATAAAGAAATCACATTAGGATTCTCTTTTTAAGCTGTTCCTTAAAACACTAGTGCTTAGGAAATCTATTGGAGGCAGAAGCAGTCAAGGGTAGCCTAGGGTTAGGGTTAGGCTTAGGGTTAGGCTTAGGGTACGGCTTAGGGTACGGCTTCGGGGAGGGCTTCGGGTACGGCGTAGGGTATGGGTTAGGGTTAGGGTTAGGGTTAGTGTTAGGGTTAGGGCTCGGTTTAGGGTACGGGTTAGGATTAGGGTACGTGTTAGGGTTAGGGTAGGAGTTAGCGTTAGGGTACGCGTTAGGGTTAGGGTAGTTATTAAACCTATCCCACTCTCTAGTTACCCCTTAGCACGTAAAGGAATATTATTTGGGGGTCCAGCCGTGGAGAAGAGTTTAGACACTAGGATAAGATAAGGAACACACACATTATAAAGAAATCACATTAGGATTCTCTTTTTAAGCTGTTCCTTAAAACACTAGTGCTTAGGAAATCTATTGGAGGCAGAAGCAGTCAAGGGTAGCCTAGGGTTAGGGTTAGGCTTAGGGTTAGGCTTAGGGTACGGCTTAGGGTACGGGTTCGGGGAGGGCTTCGGGTTCGGCGTAGGGTATGGGTTAGGGTTAGGGTTAGGGTTAGTGTTAGGGTTAGGGCTCGGTTTAGGGTACGGGTTAGGATTAGGGTACGTGTTAGGGTTAGGGTAGTGGTTAGGGTTAGGGTACGCGTTAGGGTTAGGGTAGTTATTAAACCTATCCCACTCTCTAGATACTCCTTAGCACGTAAAGGAATATTATTTGGGGGTCCAGCCATGGAGAAGTGTTTAGACACTAAGATAATATAAGGAACACACACATTATAAAGAAATCACATTATGATTCTCTTTTTAAGCTGTTCCTTAAAACACTAGTGCTTAGGAAATCTATTGGAGGCAGAAGCAGTCAAGGGTAGCCTAGGGTTAGGGTTAGGCTTAGGGTTAGGCTTAGGGTACGGCTTAGGGTACGGGTTCGGGGAGGGCTTCGGGTACGGCGTAGGGTACGGGTTAGGGTTAGGGTTAGGGTTAGTGTTAGGGTTAGGGCTCGGTTTAGGGTACGGGTTAGGATTAGGGTACGTGTTAGGGTTAGGGTAGGGGTTAGCGTTAGGGTACGCGTTAGGGTTAGGGTAGTTATTAAACCTATCCCACTCTCTAGTTACCCCTTAGCACGTAAAGGAATATTATTTGGGGGTCCAGCCATGGAGAAGAGTTTAGACACTAGGATAAGATAAGGAACACACCCATTATAAAGAAATCACATTAGGATTCTCTTTTTAAGCTGTTCCTTAAAACACTAGTGCTTAGGAAATCTATTGGAGGCAGAAGCAGTCAAGGGTAGCCTAGGGTTAGGGTTAGGCTTAGGGTTAGGCTTAGGGTACGGCTTAGGGTACGGGTTCGGGGAGGGCTTCGGGTACGGCGTAGGGTATGGGTTAGGGTTAGGGTTAGGGTTAGTGTTAGGGTTAGGGCTCGGTTTAGGGTACGGGTTAGGATTAGGGTACGTGTTAGTGTTAGGGTAGGGGTTAGCGTTAGGGTACGCGTTAGGGTTAGGGTAGTTATTAAACCTATCCCACTCTCTACTTACCCCTTAGCACGTAAAGGAATATTATTTGGGGGTCCAGCCATGGAGAAGAGTTTAGACACTAGGATAAGATGAGGAACACACACAATATAAAGGAATCACATTAGGATTCTCTTTTTAAGCTGTTCCTTAAAACACTAGTGCTTAGGAAATCTATTGGAGGCAGAAGCAGTCAAGGGTAGCCTAGGGTTAGGGTTAGGCTTAGGGTTAGGCTTAGGGTACGGCTTAGGGTACGGGTTCGGGGAGGGCTTCGGGTACGGCGTAGGGTATGGGTTAGGGTTAGGGTTAGGGTTAGTGTTAGGGTTAGGGCTCGGTTTAGGGTACGGGTTAGGATTAGGGTACGTGTTAGGGTTAGGGTAGGGGTTAGGGTTATGGTACGCGTTAGGGTTAGGGTAGTGATTAAACCTATCCCACTCTCTAGATACCCCTTAGCACATAAAGGAATATTATTTGGGGGTCCAGCCATGGAGAAGAGTTTAGACACTAGGATTAGATAAGGAACACACCCATTATAAAGAAATCACATTAGGATTCTCTTTTTAAGCTGTTCCTTAAAACACTAGTGCTTAGAAAATCTATTGGAGGCAGAAGCAGTCAAGGGTAGCCTAGGGTTAGGGTTAGGCTTAGGGTTAGGCTTAGGGTACGGCTTAGGGTACGGGTTCGGGGAGGGCTTCGGTTACGGCGTAGGGTATGGGTTAGGGTTAGGGTTAGGGTTAGTGTTAGGGTTAGGGCTCGGTTTAGGGTACGGGTTAGGATTAGGGTACGTGTTAGGGTTAGGGTAGGGGTTAGCGTTAGGGTACGCGTTACGGTTAGGGTAGTTATTAAACCTATCCCACTCTCTAGTTACCCCTTAGCACGTAAAGGAATATTATTTGGGGGTCCAGCCATGGAGAAGAGTTTAGACACTAGGATAAGATAAGGAACACACACATTATAAAGAAATCACATTAGGATTCTCTTTTTAAGCTGTTCCTTAAAACACTAGTGCTTAGGAAATCTATTGGAGGCAGAAGCAGTCAAGGGTAGCCTAGGGTTAGGGTTAGGCTTAGGGTTAGGCTTAGGGTACGGCTTAGGGTACGGGTTCGTGGAGGGCTTCGGGTACGGCGTAGGGTATGGGTTAGGGTTAGGGTTAGGGTTAGTGTTAGGGTTAGGGCTCGGTTTAGTGTACGGGTTAGGATTAGGGTACGTGTTAGGGTTAGGGTAGGGGTTAGGGTTAGGGTACGCGTTAGGGTTAGGGTAGTTATTAAACCTATCCCACTCTCTAGATACCCCTTAGCACGTAAAGGAATATTATTTGGGGGTCCAGACATGGAGAAGAGTTTAGACACTAGGATAAGATAAGGAACACACCCATTATAAAGAAATCACTTTAGGATTCTCTTTTTAAGTTGTTCCTTAAAACACTAGTGCTTAGGAAATCTATTGGAGGCAGAAGCAGTCAAGGGTAGCCTAGGGTTAGGGTTAGGCTTAGGGTTAGGCTTAGGGTACGGCTTAGGGTACGGGTTCGTGGAGGGCTTCGGGTACGGCGTAGGGTATGGGTTAGGGTTAGGGTTAGGGTTAGTGTTAGGGTTAGGGCTCGGTTTAGGGTACGGGTTAGGATTAGGGTACGTGTTAGGGTTAGGGTAGGGGTTAGGGTTAGTGTACGCGTTAGGGTTAGGGTAGTTATTAAACCTATCCCACTCTCTAGATACTCCTTAGCACGTAACGGAATATTATTTGGGGGTCCAGCCATGGAGAAGTGTTTAGACACTAAGATAATATAAGGAACACACACATTATAAAGAAATCACATTAGGATTCTCTTTTGAAGCTGTTCCTTAAAACACTAGTGCTTAGGAAATCTATTGGAGGCAGAAGCAGTCAAGGGTAGCCTAGGGTTAGGGTTAGGCTTAGGGTTAGGCTTAGGGTACGGCTTAGGGTACGGGTTCGGGGAGGGCTTCGGGTACGGCGTAGGGTATGGGTTAGGGTTAGGGTTAGGGTTAGTTTCAGGGTTAGGGCTCGGTTTAGGGTACGGGTTAGGATTAGGGTACGTGTTAGTGTTAGGGTAGGGGTTAGCGTTAGGGTACGCGTTAGGGTTAGGGTAGTTATTAAACCTATCCCACTCTCTAGTTACCCCTTAGCACGTAAAGGAATATTATTTGGGGGTCCAGCCATGGAGAAGAGTTTAGACACTAGGATAAGATGAGGAACACACACAATATAAAGAAATCACATTAGGATTCTCTTTTTAAGCTGTTCCTTAAAACACTAGTGCTTAGGAAATCTATTGGAGGCAGAAGCAGTCAAGGGTAGCCTAGGGTTAGGGTTAGGCTTAGGGTTAGGCTTAGGGTACGGCTTAGGGTACGGGTTCGGGGAGGGCTTCGGGTACGGCGTAGGGTATGGGTTAGGGTTAGGGTTAGGGTTAGTGTTAGGGTTAGGGCTCGGTTTAGGGTACGGGTTAGGATTAGGGTACGTGTTAGGGTTAGGGTAGTGGTTAGGGTTAGGGTACGCGTTAGGGTTAGGGTAGTTATTAAACCTATCCCACTCTCTAGATACTCCTTAGCACGTAAAGGAATATTATTTGGGGGTCCAGCCATGGAGAAGTGTTTAGACACTAAGATAATATAAGGAACACACACATTATAAAGAAATCACATTATGATTCTCTTTTTAAGCTGTTCCTTAAAACACTAGTGCTTAGGAAATCTATTGGAGGCAGAAGCAGTCAAGGGTAGCCTAGGGTTAGGGTTAGGCTTAGGGTTAGGCTTAGGGTACGGCTTAGGGTACGGGTTCGGGGAGGGCTTCGGGTACGGCGTAGGGTATGGGTTAGGGTTAGGGTTAGGGTTAGTGTTAGGGTTAGGGCTCGGTTTAGGGTACGGGTTAGGATTAGGGTACGTGTTAGGGTTAGGGTAGGGGTTAGGGTTAGGGTACGCGTTAGGGTTAGGGTAGTTATTAAACCTATCCCACTCTCTAGATACTCCTTAGCACGTAAAGGAATATTATTTGGGGGTCCAGCCATGGAGAAGTGTTTAGACACTAAGATAATATAAGGAACACACACATTATAAAGAAATCACATTAGGATTCTCTTTTGAAGCTGTTCCTTAAAACACTAGTGCTTAGGAAATCTATTGGAGGCAGAAGCAGTCAAGGGTAGCCTAGGGTTAGGGTTAGGCTTAGGGTTAGGCTTAGGGTACGGCTTAGGGTACGGGTTCGGGGAGGGCTTCGGGTACGGCGTAGGGTATGGGTTAGGGTTAGGGTTAGGGTTAGTTTTAGGGTTAGGGCTCGGTTTAGGGTACGGTTTAGGATTAGGGTACGTGTTAGTGTTAGGGTAGGGGTTAGCGTTAGGGTACGCGTTAGGGTTAAGGTAGTTATTAAACCTATCCCACTCTCTAGTTACCCCTTAGCACGTAAAGGAATATTATTTGGGGGTCCAGCCATGGAGAAGAGTTTAGACACTAGGATAAGATAAGGAACACACCAATTATAAAGAAATCACATTAGGATTCTCTTTTTAAGCTGTTCCTTAAAACACTAGTGCTTAGGAAATCTATTGGAGGCAGAAGCAGTCAAGGGTAGCCTAGGGTTTGGGTTTGGCTTAGGGTTAGGCTTAGGGTACGGCTTAGGGTACGGGTTAGGGGAGGGATTCGGGTACGGCGTAGGGTATGAGTTAGGGTTAGGGTTAGGGTTAGTGTTAGGGTTAGGGCTCGGTTTAGGGTACGGGTTAGGATTAGGGTACCTGTTAGGGTTAGGGTAGGGGTTAGGGTTAGGTTACGCGTTAGGGTTAGGGTAGTTATTAAACCTATCCCACTCTCTAGATACCCCTTAGCACGTAAAGGAATATTATTTGGGGGTCCAGACATGGAGAAGAGTTTAGACACTAGGATAAGATAAGGAACACACCCATTATAAAGAAATCACTTTAGGATTCTCTTTTTAAGCTGTTCCTTAAAACACTAGTGCTTAGGAAATCTATTGGAGGCAGAAGCAGTCAAGGGTAGCCTAGGGTTAGAGTTAGGCTTAGGGTTAGGCTTAGGGTACGGCTTAGGGTACGGGTTCGGGGAGGGCTTCGGGTACGGCGTAGGGTATGGGTGAGGGTTAGGGTTAGGGTTAGTGTTAGGGTTAGGGCTCGGTTTAGGGTACGGGTTAGGATTAGGGTACGTGTTAGGGTTAGGGTAGGGGTTAGGGTTAGGGTTAGGGTTAGGGTAGTTATTAAACCTATCCCACTCTCTAGTTACCCCTTAGCACGTAAAGGAATATTATTTGGGGGTCCAGCCATGGAGAAAAGTTTAGACACTAGGATAAGATAAGGAACACACCCATTATACAGAAATCACATTAGGATTCTCTTTTTAAGCTGTTCCTTAAAACACTAGTGCTTAGGAAATCTATTGGAGGCAGAAGCAGTCAAGGGTAGACTAGGGTTAGGGTTAGGCTTAGGGTTAGGCTTAGGGTACGGCTTAGGGTACGGGTTCGGGGAGGGCTTCGGGTACGGCGTAGGGTATGGGTTAGGGTTAGGGTTACGGTTAGTGTTAGGGTTAGGGCTCGGTTTAGGGTACGGGTTAGGATTAGGGTACGTGTTAGGGTTAGGGTAGGGGTTAGGGTTAGGGTACACGTTAGGGTTAGGGTAGTTATTAAACCTATCCCACTCTCTAGATACCCCTTAGCACGTAAAGGAATATTATTTGGGGGTCCAGCCATGGAGAAGAGTTTAGACACTAAGATAATATAAGGAACACACACATTATAAAGAAATCACTTTAGGATTCTCTTTTTAAGCTGTTCCTTAAAACACTATTGCTTAGGAAATCTATTGGAGGCAGAAGCAGTCAAGGGTAGCCTAGGGTTAGGGTTAGGCTTAGGGTTAGGCTTAGGGTACGGCTTAGGGTACGGGTTCGGGGAGGGCTTCGGGTACGGCGTAGGGTATGGGTTAGGGTTAGGGTTAGGGTTAGTGTTAGGGTTAGGGCTCGGTTTAGGGTACGGGTTAGGATTAGGGTACGTGTTAGGGTTAGGGTAGGGGTTAGCGTTAGGGTACGCGTTAGGGTTAGGGTAGTTATTAAACCTATCCCACTCTCTAGTTACCCCTTAGCACGTAAAGGAATATTATTTGGGGGTCCAGCCATGGAGAAGAGTTTAGACACTAGGATAAGATAAGGAACACACCAATTATAAAGAAATCACATTAGGATTCTCTTTTTAAGCTGTTCCTTAAAACACTAGTGCTTAGGAAATCTATTGGAGGCAGAAGCAGTCAAGGGTAGCCTAGGGTTAGGGTTAGGCTTAGGGTTAGGCTTAGGGTACGGCTTAGGGTACGGTTTCGGGGAGGGCTTCGGGTACGGCGTAGGGTATGGGTTAGGGTTAGGGTTAGGGTTAGGGTTAGGGTTAGGGTTAATGTTAGGGTTAGGGCTCTGTTTAGGGTACGGGTTAGGATTAGGGTACGTGTTAGGGTTAGGGTAGGGGTTAGCGTTAGGGTACGCGTTACGGTTAGGGTAGTTATTAAACCTATCCCACTCTCTAGTTACCCATTAGCACGTAAAGGAATATTATTTTGGGGTCCAGCCATGGAGAAGAGTTTAGACACTAGGATAAGATAAGGAACACACCCATTATAAAGAAATCACATTAGGATTCTCTTTTTAAGCTGTTCCTTAAAACACTAGTGCTTAGGAAATCTATTGGAGGCAGAAGCCGTCAAGGGTAGCCTAGGGTTAGGGTTAGGCTTAGGGTTAGGCTTAGGGTACGGCTTAGGGTACGGGTTCGGGGAGGGCTTCGGGTACGGCGTAGGGTATGGGTTAGGGTTAGGGTTAGGGTTAGTGTTAGGGTTAGGGCTCGGTTTAGGGTACGGGTTAGGATTAGGGTACGTGTTAGGGTTAGGGTAGGGGTTAGGGTTATGGTACGCGTTAGGGTTAGGGTAGTGATTAAACCTATCCCACTCTCTAGATACCCCTTAGCACCTAAAGGAATATTATTTGGGGGTCCAGCCATGGAGAAGAGTTTAGACACTAGGATTAGATAAGGAACACACCCATTATAAAGAAATCACATTAGGATTCTCTTTTTAAGCTGTTCCTTAAAACACTAGTGCTTAGGAAATCTATTGGAGGCAGAAGCAGTCAAGGGTAGCCTAGGGTTAGGGTTAGGCTTAGGGTTAGGCTTAGGGTACGGCTTAGGGTACGGGTTCGTGGAGGGCTTCGGGTACGGCGTAGGGTATGGGTTAGTGTTAGGGTTAGGGTTAGTGTTAGGGTTAAGGCTCGGTTTAGGGTACGGGTTAGGATTAGGGTACGTGTTAGGGTTAGGGTAGGGGTTAGGGTTAGGGTACGCGTTAGGGTTAGGGTAGTTATTAAACCTATCCCACTCTCTAGATACTCCTTAGCACGTAAAGGAATATTATTTGGGGGTCCAGCCATGGAGAAGTGTTTAGACACTAAGATAATATAAGGAACACACACATTATAAAGAAATCACATTAGGATTCTCTTTTGAAGCTGTTCCTTAAAACACTAGTGCTTAGGAAATCTATTGGAGGCAGAAGCAGTCAAGGGTAGCCTAGGGTTAGGGTTAGGCTTAGGGTTAGGCTTAGGGTACGGCTTAGGGTACGGGTTCGGGGAGGGCTTCGGGTACGGCGTAGGGTATGGGTTAGGGTTAGGGTTAGGGTTAGTGTTAGGTTTAGGGCTCGGTTTAGTGTACGGGTTAGGATTAGGGTACGTGTTAGGGTTAGGGTAGGGGTTAGCGTTAGGGTACGCGTTAGGGTTAGGGTAGTTATTAAACCTATCCCACTCTCTAGTTACCCCTTAGCACGTAAAGGAATATTATTTGGGGGTCCAGCCATGGAGAAGAGTTTAGACACTAGGATAAGATAAGGAACACACCAATTATAAAGAAATCACATTAGGATTCTCTTTTTAAGCTGTTCCTTAAAACACTAGTGCTTAGGAAATCTATTGGAGGCAGAAGCAGTCAAGGGTAGCCTAGGGTTAGGGTTTGGCTTAGGGTTAGGCTTAGGGTACGGCTTAGGGTACGGGTTAGGGGAGGGATTCGGGTACGGCGTAGGGTATGGGTTAGGGTTAGGGTTAGGGTTAGTGTTAGGGTTAGGGCTCGGTTTAGGGTACGGGTTAGGATTAGGGTACCTGTTAGGGTTAGGGTAGGGGTTAGGGTTAAGGTACGCGTTAGGGTTAGGGTAGTTATTAAACCTATCCCACTCTCTAGATACCCCTTAGCACGTAAAGGAATATTATTTGGGGGTCCAGCCATGGAGAAGAGTTTAGACACTAGGATAAGATAAGGAACACACCCATTATAAAGAAATCACTTTAGGATTCTCTTTTTAAGCTGTTCCTTAAAACACTAGTGCTTAGGAAATCTATTGGAGGCAGAAGCAGTCAAGGGTAGCCTAGGGTTAGAGTTAGGCTTAGGGTTAGGCTTAGGGTACGGCTTAGGGTACGGGTTCGGGGAGGGCTTCGGGTACGGCGTAGGGTATGGGTGAGGGTTAGGGTTAGGGTTAGTGTTAGGGTTAGGGCTCGGTTTAGGGTACGGGTTAGGATTAGGGTACGTGTTAGGGTTAGGGTAGGGGTTAGGGTTAGGGTTAGGGTTAGGGTTAGGGTAGTTATTAAACCTATCCCACTCTCTAGTTACCCCTTAGCACGTAAAGGAATATTATTTGGGGGTCCAGCCATGGAGAAAAGTTTAGACACTAGGATAAGATAAGGAACACACCCATTATAAAGAAATCACATTAGGATTCTCTTTTTAAGCTGTTCCTTAAAACACTAGTGCTTAGGAAATCTATTGGAGGCAGAAGCAGTCAAGGGTAGACTAGGGTTAGGGTTAGGCTTAGGGTTAGGCTTAGGGTACGGCTTAGGGTACGGGTTCGGGGAGGGCTTCGGGTACGGCGTAGGGTATGGGTTAGGGTTAGGGTTACGGTTAGTGTTAGGGTTAGGGCTCGGTTTAGGGTACGGGTTAGGATTAGGGTACGTGTTAGGGTTATGGTAGGGGTTAGGGTTAGGGTACACGTTAGGGTTAGGGTAGTTATTAAACCTATCCCACTCTCTAGATACCCCTTAGCACGTAAAGGAATATTATTTGGGGGTCCAGCCATGGAGAAGAGTTTAGACACTAAGATAATATAAGGAACACACACATTATAAAGAAATTACATTAGGATTCTCTTTTTAAGCTGTTCCTTAAAACACTATTGCTTAGGAAATCTATTGGAGGCAGAAGCAGTCAAGGGTAGCCTAGGGTTAGGGTTAGGCTTAGGGTTAGGCTTAGGGTACGGCTTAGGGTACGGGTTCGGGGAGGGCTTCGTGTACGGCGTAGGGTATGGGTTAGGGTTAGGGTTAGGGTTAGTGTTAGGGTTAGGGCTCGGTTTAGGGTACGGGTTAGGATTAGGGTACGTGTTAGGGTTAGGGTAGGGGTTAGGGTTAGGGTACACGTTAGGGTTAGGGTAGTTATTAAACCTATCCCACTCTCTAGATACTCCTTAGCACGTAAAGGAATATTATTTGGGGGTCCAGCCATGGAGAAGAGTTTAGACACTAAGATAATATAAGGAACACACACATTATAAAGAAATCACATTAGGATTCTCTTTTGAAGCTGTTCCTTAAAACACTAGTGCTTAGGAAATCTATTGGAGGCAGAAGCAGTCAAGGGTAGCCTAGGGTTAGGGTTAGGCTTAGGGTTAGGCTTAGGGTACGGCTTAGGGTACGGGTTCGGGGAGGGCTTCGGGTACGGCGTAGGGTATGGGTTAGGGTTAGGGTTAGGGTTAGTTTTAGGGTTAGGGCTCGGTTTAGGGTACGGGTTAGAATTAGGGTACGTGTTAGTGTTAGGGTAGGGGTTAGCGTTAGGGTACGCGTTAGGGTTAGGGTAGTTATTAAACCTATCCCACTCTCTAGTTACCCCTTAGCACGTAAAGGAATATTATTTGGGGGTCCAGCCATGGAGAAGAGTTTAGACACTAGGATAAGATAAGGAACACACACATTATAAAGAAATCACATTAGGATTCTCTTTTTAAGCTGTTCCTTAAAACACTAGTGCTTAGGAAATCTATTGGAGGCAGAAGCAGTCAAGGGTAGCCTAGGGTTAGGGTTAGGCTTAGGGTTAGGCTTAGGGTACGGCTTAGGGTACGGGTTCGGGGAGGGCTTCGGGTACGGCGTAGGGTATGGGTTAGGGTTAGGGTTAGGGTTAGTGTTAGGGTTAGGGCTCGGTTTAGTGTACGGGTTAGGATTAGGGTACGTGTTAGGGTTAGGGTAGGGGTTAGCGTTAGGGTACGCGTTAGGGTTAGGGTAGTTATTAAACCTATCCCACTCTCTAGTTACCCCTTAGCACGTAAAGGAATATTATTTGGGGGTCCAGCCATGGAGAAGAGTTTAGACACTAGGATAAGATAAGGAACACACCAATTATAAAGAAATCACATTAGGATTCTCTTTTTAAGCTGTTCCTAAAAACACTAGTGCTTAGGAAATCTATTGGAGGCAGAAGCAGTCAAGGGTAGCCTAGGGTTAGGGTTTGGCTTAGGGTTAGGCTTAGGGTACGGCTTAGGGTACGGGTTAGGGGAGGGATTCGGGTACGGCGTAGGGTATGGGTTAGGGTTAGGGTTAGGGTTAGTGTTAGGGTTAGGGCTCGGTTTAGGGTACGGGTTAGGATTAGGGTACCTGTTAGGGTTAGGGTAGGGGTTAGGGTTAGGGTACGCGTTAGGGTTAGGGTAGTTATTAAACCTATCCCACTCTCTAGATACCCCTTAGCACGTAAAGGAATATTATTTAGGGGTCCAGCCATGGAGAAGAGTTTAGACACTAGGATAAGATAAGGAACACACCCATTATAAAGAAATCACATTAGGATTCTCTTTTTAAGCTGTTCCTTAAAACACTAGTGCTTAGGAAATCTATTGGAGGCAGAAGCAGTCAAGGGTAGCCTAGGGTTAGGGTTAGGCTTAGGGTTAGGCTTAGGGTACGGCTTAGGGTACGGGTTCGGGGAGGGCTTCGGGTACGGCGTAGGGTATGGGTTAGGGTTAGGGTTAGGGTTAGTGTTAGGGTTAGGGCTCGGTTTAGGGTACGGGTTAGGATTAGGGTACGTGTTAGGGTTAGGGTAGGGGTTAGGGTTATGGTACGCGTTAGGGTTAGGGTAGTGATTAAACCTATCCCACTCTCTAGATACCCCTTAGCACATAAAGGAATATTATTTGGGGGTCCAGCCATGGAGAAGAGTTTAGACACTAGGATTAGATAAGGAACACACCCATTATAAAGAAATCACATTAGGATTCTCTTTTTAAGCTGTTCCTTAAAACACTAGTGCTTAGGAAATCTATTGGAGGCAGAAGCAGTCAAGGGTAGCCTAGGGTTAGGGTTAGGCTTAGGGTTAGGCTTAGGGTACGGCTTAGGGTACGGCTTCGGGGAGGGCTTCGGGTACGGCGTAGGGTATGGGTTAGGGTTAGGGTTAGGGTTAGTGTTAGGGTTAAGGCTCGGTTTAGGGTACGTGTTAGGATTAGGGTACGTGTTAGGGTTAGGGTAGGAGTTAGCGTTAGGGTACGCGTTAGGGTTAGGGTAGTTATTAAACCTATCCCACTCTCTAGTTACCCCTTAGCACGTAAAGGAATATTATTTGGGGGTCCAGCCGTGGAGAAGAGTTTAGACACTAGGATAAGATAAGGAACACACACATTATAAAGAAATCACATTAGGATTCTCTTTTTAAGCTGTTCCTTAAAACACTAGTGCTTAGGAAATCTATTGGAGGCAGAAGCAGTCAAGGGTAGCCTAGGGTTAGGGTTAGGCTTAGGGTTAGGCTTAGGGTACGGCTTAGGGTACGGGTTCGGGGAGGGCTTCGGGTACGGCGTAGGGTATGGGTTAGGGTTAGGGTTAGGGTTAGTGTTAGGGTTAGGGCTCGGTTTAGGGTACGGGTTAGGATTAGGGTACGTGTTAGGGTTAGGGTAGTGGTTAGGGTTAGGGTACGCGTTAGGGTTAGGGTAGTTATTAAACCTATCCCACTCTCTAGATACTCCTTAGCACGTAAAGGAATATTATTTGGGGGTCCAGCCATGGAGAAGTGTTTAGACACTAAGATAATATAAGGAACACACACATTATAAAGAAATCACATTATGATTCTCTTTTTAAGCTGTTCCTTAAAACACTAGTGTTTAGGAAATCTATTGGAGGCAGAAGCAGTCAAGGGTAGCCTAGGGTTAGGGTTAGGCTTAGGGTTAGGCTTAGGGTACGGCTTAGGGTACGGGTTCGGGGAGGGCTTCGGGTACGGCGTAGGGTACGGGTTAGGGTTAGGGTTAGGGTTAGTGTTAGGGTTAGGGCTCGGTTTAGGGTACGGGTTAGGATTAGGGTACGTGTTAGGGTTAGGGTAGGGGTTAGCGTTAGGGTACGCGTTAGGGTTAGGGTAGTTATTAAACCTATCCCACTCTCTAGTTACCCCTTAGCACGTAAAGGAATATTATTTGGGGGTCCAGCCATGGAGAAGAGTTTAGACACTAGGATAAGATGAGGAACACACACAATATAAAGGAATCACATTAGGATTCTCTTTTTAAGCTGTTCCTTAAAACACTAGTGCTTAGGAAATCTATTGGAGGCAGAAGCAGTCAAGGGTAGCCTAGGGTTAGGGTTAGGCTTAGGGTTAGGCTTAGGGTACGGCTTAGGGTACGGGTTCGGGGAGGGCTTCGGGTACGGCGTAGGGTATGGGTTAGGGTTAGGGTTAGGGTTAGTGTTAGGGTTAGGGCTCGGTTTAGGGTACGGGTTAGGATTAGGGTACGTGTTAGGGTTAGGGTAGGGGTTAGGGTTATGGTACGCGTTAGGGTTAGGGTAGTGATTAAACCTATCCCACTCTCTAGATACCCCTTAGCACATAAAGGAATATTATTTGGGGGTCCAGCCATGGAGAAGAGTTTAGACACTAGGATTAGATAAGGAACACACCCATTATAAAGAAATCACATTAGGATTCTCTTTTTAAGCTGTTCCTTAAAACACTAGTGCTTAGGAAATCTATTGGAGGCAGAAGCAGTCAAGGGTAGCCTAGGGTTAGGGTTAGGCTTAGGGTTAGGCTTAGGGTACGGCTTAGGGTACGGGTTCGGGGAGGGCTTCGGGTACGGCGTAGGGTATGGGTTAGGGTTAGGGTTAGGGTTAGTGTTAGGGTTAGGGCTCGGTTTAGGGTACGGGTTAGGATTAGGGTACGTGTTAGGGTTAGGGTAGGGGTTAGGGTTAGGGTACGCGTTAGGGTTAGGGTAGTTATTAAACCTATCCCACTCTCTAGATACTCCTTAGCACGTAAAGGAATATTATTTGGGGGTCCAGCCATGGAGAAGTGTTTAGACACTAAGATAATATAAGGAACACACACATTATAAAGAAATCACATTAGGATTCTCTTTTGAAGCTGTTCCTTAAAACACTAGTGCTTAGGAAATCTATTGGAGGCAGAAGCAGTCAAGGGTAGCCTAGGGTTAGGGTTAGGCTTAGGGTTAGGCTTAGGGTACGGCTTAGGGTACGGGTTCGGGGAGGGTTTCGGGTACGGCGTAGGGTATGGGTTAGGGTTAGGGTTAGGGTTAGTTTTAGGGTTAGGGCTCGGTTTAGGGTACGGTTTAGGATTAGGGTACGTGTTAGTGTTAGGGTAGGGGTTAGCGTTAGGGTACGCGTTAGGGTTAAGGTAGTTATTAAACCTATCCCACTCTCTAGTTACCCCTTAGCACGTAAAGGAATATTATTTGGGGGTCCAGCCATGGAGAAGAGTTTAGACACTAGGATAAGATAAGGAACACACACATTATAAAGAAATCACATTAGGATTCTCTTTTTAAGCTGTTCCTTAAAACACTAGTGCTTAGGAAATCTATTGGAGGCAGAAGCAGTCAAGGGTAGCCTAGGGTTAGGGTTTGACTTAGGGTTAGGCTTAGGGTACGGCTTAGGGTACGGGTTAGGGGAGGGATTCGGGTACGGCGTAGGGTATGAGTTAGGGTTAGGGTTAGGGTTAGTGTTAGGGTTAGGGCTCGGTTTAGGGTACGGGTTAGGATTAGGGTACCTGTTAGGGTTAGGGTAGGGGTTAGGGTTAGGGTACGCGTTAGGGTTAGGGTAGTTATTAAACCTATCCCACTCTCTAGATACCCCTTAGCACGTAAAGGAATATTATTTGGGGGTCCAGACATGGAGAAGAGTTTAGACACTAGGATAAGATAAGGAACACACCCATTATAAAGAAATCACTTTAGGATTCTCTTTTTAAGCTGTTCCTTAAAACACTAGTGCTTAGGAAATCTATTGGAGGCAGAAGCAGTCAAGGGTAGCCTAGGGTTAGAGTTAGGCTTAGGGTTAGGCTTAGGGTACGGCTTAGGGTACGGGTTCGGGGAGGGCTTCGGGTACGGCGTAGGGTATGGGTGAGGGTTAGGGTTAGGGTTAGTGTTAGCGTTAGGGCTCGGTTTAGGGTACGGGTTAGGATTAGGGTACGTGTTAGGGTTAGGGTAGGGGTTAGGGTTAGGGTTAGGGTTAGGGTAGTTATTAAACCTATCCCACTCTCTAGTTACCCCTTAGCACGTAAAGGAATATTATTTGGGGGTCCAGCCATGGAGAAAAGTTTAGACACTAGGATAACATAAGGAACACACCCATTATACAGAAATCACATTAGGATTCTCTTTTTAAGCTGTTCCTTAAAACACTAGTGCTTAGGAAATCTATTGGAGGCAGAAGCAGTCAAGGGTAGACTAGGGTTAGGGTTAGGCTTAGGGTTAGGCTTAGGGTACGGCTTAGGGTACGGGTTCAGGGAGGGCTTCGGGTACGGCGTAGGGTATGGGTTAGGGTTAGGGTTACGGTTAGTGTTAGGGTTAGGGCTCGGTTTAGGGTACGGGTTAGGATTAGGGTACGTGTTAGGGTTAGGGTAGGGGTTAGGGTTAGGGTACACGTTAGGGTTAATGTAGTTATTAAACCTATCCCACTCTCTAGATACCCCTTAGCACGTAAAGGAATATTATTTGGGGGTCCAGCCATGGAGAAGAGTTTAGACACTAAGATAATATAAGGAACACACACATTATAAAGAAATCACTTTAGGATTCTCTTTTTAAGCTGTTCCTTAAAACACTATTGCTTAGGAAATCTATTGGAGGCAGAAGCAGTCAAGGGTAGCCTAGGGTTAGGGTTAGGCTTAGGGTTAGGCTTAGGGTACGGCTTAGGGTACGGGTTCGGGGAGGGCTTCGGGTACGGCGTAGGGTATGGGTTAGGGTTAGGGTTAGGGTTAGTGTTAGGGTTAGGGCTCGGTTTAGGGTACGGGTTAGGATTAGGGTACGTGTTAGGGTTAGAGTAGGGGTTAGCGTTAGGGTACGCGTTAGGGTTAGGGTAGTTATTAAACCTATCCCACTCTCTAGTTACCCCTTAGCACGTAAAGGAATATTATTTGGGGGTCCAGCCATGGAGAAGAGTTTAGACACTAGGATAAGATAAGGAACACACCAATTATAAAGAAATCACATTAGGATTCTCTTTTTAAGCTGTTCCTTAAAACACTAGTGCTTAGGAAATCTATTGGAGGCAGAAGCAGTCAAGGGTAGCCTAGGGTTAGGGTTAGGCTTAGGGTTAGGCTTAGGGTACGGCTTAGGGTACGGTTTCGGGGAGGGCTTCGGGTACGGCGTAGGGTATGGGTTAGGGTTAGGGTTAGGGTTAGGGTTAGGGTTAGGGTTAATGTTAGGGTTAGGGCTCTGTTTAGGGTACGGGTTAGGATTAGGGTACGTGTTAGGGTTAGGGTAGGGGTTAGCGTTAGGGTACGCGTTACGGTTAGGGTAGTTATTAAACCTATCCCACTCTCTAGTTACCCATTAGCACGTAAAGGAATATTATTTTGGGGTCCAGCCATGGAGAAGAGTTTAGACACTAGGATAAGATAAGGAACACACCCATTATAAAGAAATCACATTAGGATTCTCTTTTTAAGCTGTTCCTTAAAACACTAGTGCTTAGGAAATCTATTGGAGGCAGAAGCAGTCAAGGGTAGCCTAGGGTTAGGGTTAGGCTTAGGGTTAGGCTTAGGGTACGGCTTAGGGTACGGGTTCGGGGAGGGCTTCGGGTACGGCGTAGGGTATGGGTTAGGGTTAGGGTTAGGGTTAGTGTTAGGGTTAGGGCTCGGTTTAGGGTACGGGTTAGGATTAGGGTACGTGTTAGGGTTAGGGTAGGGGTTAGGGTTATGGTACGCGTTAGGGTTAGGGTAGTGATTAAACCTATCCCACTCTCTAGATACCCCTTAGCACATAAAGGAATATTATTTGGGGGTCCAGCCATGGAGAAGAGTTTAGACACTAGGATTAGATAAGGAACACACCCATTATAAAGAAATCACATTAGGATTCTCTTTTTAAGCTGTTCCTTAAAACACTAGTGCTTAGGAAATCTATTGGAGGCAGAAGCAGTCAAGGGTAGCCTAGGGTTAGGGTTAGGCTTAGGGTTAGGCTTAGGGTACGGCTTAGGGTACGGGTTCGTGGAGGGCTTCGGGTACGGCGTAGGGTATGGGTTAGTGTTAGGGTTAGGGTTAGTGTTAGGGTTAAGGCTCGGTTTAGGGTACGGGTTAGGATTAGGGTACGTGTTAGGGTTAGGGTAGGGGTTAGGGTTAGGGTACGCGTTAGGGTTAGGGTAGTTATTAAACCTATCCCACTCTCTAGATACTCCTTAGCACGTAAAGGAATATTATTTTGGGGTCCAGCCATGGAGAAGTGTTTAGACACTAAGATAATATAAGGAACACACACATTATAAAGAAATCACATTAGGATTCTCTTTTGAAGCTGTTCCTTAAAACACTAGTGCTTAGGAAATCTATTGGAGGCAGAAGCAGTCAAGGGTAGCCTAGGGTTAGGGTTAGGCTTAGGGTTAGGCTTAGGGTACGGCTTAGGGTACGGGTCCGGGGAGGGCTTCGGGTACGGCGTAGGGTATGGGTTAGGGTTAGGGTTAGGGTTAGTTTTAGGGTTAGGGCTCGGTTTAGGGTACGGGTTAGGATTAGGGTACGTGTTAGTGTTAGGGTAGGGGTTAGCGTTGGGGTACGCGTTAGGGTTAGGGTAGTTATTAAACCTATCCCACTCTCTAGTTACCCCTTAGCACGTAAAGGAATATTATTTGGGGGTCCAGCCATGGAGAAGAGTTTAGACACTAGGATAAGATAAGGAACACACACATTATAAAGAAATCACATTAGGATTCTCTTTTTAAGCTGTTCCTTAAAACACTAGTGCTTAGGAAATCTATTGGAGGCAGAAGCAGTCAAGGGTAGCCTAGGGTTAGGGTTAGGCTTTGGGTTAGGCTTAGGGTACGGCTTAGGGTACGGGTTCGGGGAGGGCTTCGGGTACGGCGTAGGGTATGGGTTAGGGTTAGGGTTAGGGTTAGTGTTAGGGTTAGGGCTCGGTTTAGTGTACGGGTTAGGATTAGGGTACGTGTTAGGGTTAGGGTAGGGGTTAGCGTTAGGGTACGCGTTAGGGTTAGGGTAGTTATTAAACCTATCCCACTCTCTAGTTACCCCTTAGCACGTAAAGGAATATTATTTGGGGGTCCAGCCATGGAGAAGAGTTTAGACACTAGGATAAGATAAGGAACACACCAATTATAAAGAAATCACATTAGGATTCTCTTTTTAAGCTGTTCCTTAAAACACTAGTGCTTAGGAAATCTATTGGAGGCAGAAGCAGTCAAGGGTAGCCTAGGGTTAGGGTTTGGCTTAGGGTTAGGCTTAGGGTACGGCTTAGGGTACGGGTTAGGGGAGGGATTCGGGTACGGCGTAGGGTATGGGTTAGGGTTAGGGTTAGGGTTAGTGTTAGGGTTAGGGCTCGGTTTAGGGTACGGGTTAGGATTAGGGTACCTGTTAGGGTTAGGGTAGGGGTTAGGGTTAGGGTACGCGTTAGGGTTAGGGTAGTTATTAAACCTATCCCACTCTCTAGATACCCCTTAGCACGTAAAGGAATATTATTTGGGGGTCCAGCCATGGAGAAGAGTTTAGACACTAGGATAAGATAAGGAACACACCCATTATAAAGAAATCACTTTAGGATTCTCTTTTTAAGCTGTTCCTTAAAACACTAGTGCTTAGGAAATCTATTGGAGGCAGAAGCAGTCAAGGGTAGCCTAGGGTTAGAGTTAGGCTTAGGGTTAGGCTTAGGGTACGGCTTAGGGTACGGGTTCGGGGAGGGCTTCGGGTACGGCGTAGGGTATGGGTGAGGGTTAGGGTTAGGGTTAGTGTTAGGGTTAGGGCTCGGTTTAGGGTACGGGTTAGGATTAGGGTACGTGTTAGGGTTAGGGTAGGGGTTAGGGTTAGGGTTAGGGTTAGGGTTAGGGTAGTTATTAAACCTATCCCACTCTCTAGTTACCCCTTAGCACGTAAAGGAATATTATTTGGGGGTCCAGCCATGGAGAAAAGTTTAGACACTAGGATAAGATAAGGAACACACCCATTATAAAGAAATCACATTAGGATTCTCTTTTTAAGCTGTTCCTTAAAACACTAGTGCTTAGGAAATCTATTGGAGGCAGAAGCAGTCAAGGGTAGACTAGGGTTAGGGTTAGGCTTAGGGTTAGGCTTAGGGTACGGCTTAGGGTACGGGTTCGGGGAGGGCTTCGGGTACGGCGTAGGGTATGGGTTAGGGTTAGGGTTACGGTTAGTGTTAGGGTTAGGGCTCGGTTTAGGGTACGGGTTAGGATTAGGGTACGTGTTAGGGTTATGGTAGGGGTTAGGGTTAGGGTACACGTTAGGGTTAGGGTAGTTATTAAACCTATCCCACTCTCTAGATACCCCTTAGCACGTAAAGGAATATTATTTGGGGGTCCAGCCATGGAGAAGAGTTTAGACACTAAGATAATATAAGGAACACACACATTATAAAGAAATTACATTAGGATTCTCTTTTTAAGCTGTTCCTTAAAACACTATTGCTTAGGAAATCTATTGGAGGCAGAAGCAGTCAAGGGTAGCCTAGGGTTAGGGCTAGGCTTAGGGTTAGGCTTAGGGTACGGCTTAGGGTACGGGTTCGGGGAGGGCTTCGGGTACGGCGTAGGGTATGGGTTAGGGTTAGGGTTAGGGTTAGTGTTAGGTTTAGGGCTCGGTTTAGGGTACGGGTTAGGATTAGGGTACGTGTTAGGGTTAGGGTAGGGGTTAGGGTTAGGGTACACGTTAGGGTTAGGGTAGTTATTAAACCTATCCCACTCTCTAGATACTCCTTAGCACGTAAAGGTATATTATTTGGGGGTCCAGCCATGGAGAAGTGTTTAGACACTAAGATAATATAAGGAACACACACATTATAAAGAAATCACATTAGGATTCTCTTTTGAAGCTGTTCCTTAAAACACTAGTGCTTAGGAAATCTATTGGAGGCAGAAGCAGTCAAGGGTAGCCTAGGGTTAGGGTTAGGCTTAGGGTTAGGCTTAGGGTACGGCTTAGGGTACGGGTTCGGGGAGGGCTTCGGGTACGGCGTAGGGTATGGGTTAGGGTTAGGGTTAGGGTTAGTTTTAGGGTTAGGGCTCGGTTTAGGGTACGGGTTAGGATTAGGGTACGTGTTAGTGTTAGGGTAGGGGTTAGCGTTAGGGTACGCGTTAGGGTTAGGGTAGTTATTAAACCTATCCCACTCTCTAGTTACCCCTTAGCACGTAAAGGAATATTATTTGGGGGTCCAGCCATGGAGAAGAGTTTAGACACTAGGATAAGATAAGGAACACACACATTATAAAGAAATCACATTAGGATTCTCTTTTTAAGCTGTTCCTTAAAACACTAGTGCTTAGGAAATCTATTGGAGGCAGAAGCAGTCAAGGGTAGCCTAGGGTTAGGGTTAGGCTTAGGGTTAGGCTTAGGGTACGGCTTAGGGTACGGGTTCGGGGAGGGCTTCGGGTACGGCGTAGGGTATGGGTTAGGGTTAGGGTTAGGGTTAGTGTTAGGGTTAGGGCTCGGTTTAGTGTACGGGTTAGGATTAGGGTACGTGTTAGGGTTAGGGTAGGGGTTAGCGTTAGGGTACGCGTTAGGGTTAGGGTAGTTATTAAACCTATCCCACTCCCTAGTTACCCCTTAGCACGTAAAGGAATATTATTTGGGGGTCCAGCCATGGAGAAGAGTTTAGACACTAGGATAAGATAAGGAACACACCAATTATAAAGAAATCACATTAGGATTCTCTTTTTAAGCTGTTCCTAAAAACACTAGTGCTTAGGAAATCTATTGGAGGCAGAAGCAGTCAAGGGTAGCCTAGGGTTAGGGTTTGGCTTAGGGTTAGGCTTAGGGTACGGCTTAGGGTACGGGTTAGGGGAGGGATTCGGGTACGGCGTAGGGTATGGGTTAGGGTTAGGGTTAGGGTTAGTGTTAGGGTTAGGGCTCGGTTTAGGGTACGGGTTAGGATTAGGGTACCTGTTAGGGTTAGGGTAGGGGTTAGGGTTAGGGTACGCGTTAGGGTTAGGGTAGTTATTAAACCTATCCCACTCTCTAGATACCCCTTAGCACGTAAAGGAATATTATTTGGGGGTCCAGCCATGGAGAAGAGTTTAGACACTAGGATAAGATAAGGAACACACCCATTATAAAGAAATCACATTAGGATTCTCTTTTTAAGCTGTTCCTTAAAACACTAGTGCTTAGGAAATCTATTGGAGGCAGAAGCAGTCAAGGGTAGCCTAGGGTTAGGGTTAGGCTTAGGGTTAGGCTTAGGGTACGGCTTAGGGTACGGATTCGGGGAGGGCTTCGGGTACGGCGTAGGGTATGGGTTAGGGTTAGGGTTAGGGTTAGTGTTAGGGTTAGGGCTCGGTTTAGGGTACGGGTTAGGATTAGGGTACGTGTTAGGGTTAGGGTAGGGGTTAGGGTTATGGTACGCGTTAGGGTTAGGGTAGTGATTAAACCTATCCCACTCTCTAGATACCCCTTAGCACATAAAGGAATATTATTTGGGGGTCCAGCCATGGAGAAGAGTTTAGACACTAGGATTAGATAAGGAACACACCCATTATAAAGAAATCACATTAGGATTCTCTTTTTAAGCTGTTCCTTAAAACACTAGTGCTTAGGAAATCTATTGGAGGCAGAAGCAGTCAAGGGTAGCCTAGGGTTAGGGTTAGGCTTAGGGTTAGGCTTAGGGTACGGCTTAGGGTACGGGTTCGTGGAGGGCTTCGGGTACGGCGTAGGGTATGGGTTAGTGTTAGGGTTAGGGTTAGTGTTAGGGTTAGGGCTCGGTTTAGGGTACGGGTTAGGATTAGGGTACGTGTTAGGGTTAGGGTAGGGTTTAGGGTTAGGGTACGCGTTAGGGTTAGGGTAGTTATTAAACCTATCCCACTCTCTAGATACTCCTTAGCACGTAAAGGAATATTATTTGGGGGTCCAGCTATGGAGAAGTGTTTAGACACTAAGATAATATAAGGAACACACACATTATAAAGAAATCACATTAGGATTCTCTTTTGAAGCTGTTCCTTAAAACACTAGTGCTTAGGAAATCTATTGGAGGCAGAAGCAGTCAAGGGTAGCCTAGGGTTAGGGTTAGGCTTAGGGTTAGGCTTAGGGTACGGCTTAGGGTACGGGTTCGGGGAGGGCTTCGGGTACGGCGTAGGGTATGGGTTAGGGTTAGGGTTAGGGTTAGTGTTAGGGTTAGGGCTCGGTTTAGTGTACGGGTTAGGATTAGGGTACGTGTTAGGGTTAGGGTAGGGGTTAGCGTTAGGGTACGCGTTAAGGTTAGGGTAGTTATTAAACCTATCCCACTCTCTAGTTACCCCTTAGCACGTAAAGGAATATTATTTGGGGGTCCAGCCATGGAGAAGAGTTTAGACACTAGGATAAGATAAGGAACACACCAATTATAAAGAAATCACTTTAGGATTCTCTTTTTAAGCTGTTCCTTAAAACACTAGTGCTTAGGAAATCTATTGGAGGCAGAAGCAGTCAAGGGTAGCCTAGGGTTAGGGTTTGGCTTAGGGTTAGGCTTAGGGTACGGCTTAGGGTACGGGTTAGGGGAGGGATTCGGGTACGGCGTAGGGTATGGGTTAGGGTTAGGGTTAGGGTTAGTGTTAGGGTTAGGGCTCGGTTTAGGGTACGGGTTAGGATTAGGGTACCTGTTAGGGTTAGGGTAGGGGTTAGGGTTAGGGTACGCGTTAGGGTTAGGGTAGTTATTAAACCTATCCCACTCTCTAGATACCCCTTAGCACGTAAAGGAATATTATTTGGGGGTCCAGCCATGGAGAAGATTTTAGACACTAGGATAAGATAAGGAACACACCCATTATAAAGAAATCACATTAGGATTCTCTTTTTAAGCTGTTCCTTAAAACACTAGTGCTTAGGAAATCTATTGGAGGCAGAAGCAGTCAAGGGTAGCCTAGGGTTAGGGTTAGGCTTAGGGTTAGGCTTAGGGTACGGCTTAGGGTACGGGTTCGGGGAGGGCTTCGGGTACGGCGTAGGGTATGGGTTAGGGTTAGGGTTAGGGTTAGTGTTAGGGTTAGGGCTCGGTTTAGGGTACGGGTTAGGATTAGGGTACGTGTTAGGGTTAGGGTAGGGGTTAGGGTTATGGTACGCGTTAGGGTTAGGGTAGTGATTAAACCTATCCCACTCTCTAGATACCCCTTAGCACATAAAGGAATATTATTTGGGGGTCCAGCCATGGAGAAGAGTTTAGACACTAGGATTAGATAAGGAACACACCCATTATAAAGAAATCACATTAGGATTCTCTTTTTAAGCTGTTCCTTAAAACACTAGTGCTTAGGAAATCTATTGGAGGCAGAAGCAGTCAAGGGTAGCCTAGGGTTAGGGTTAGGCTTAGGGTTAGGCTTAGGGTACGGCTTAGGGTACGGGTTCGTGGAGGGCTTCGGGTACGGCGTAGGGTATGGGTTAGTGTTAGGGTTAGGGTTAGTGTTAGGGTTAGGGCTCGGTTTAGGGTACGGGTTAGGATTAGGGTACGTGTTAGGGTTAGGGTAGGGGTTAGGGTTAGGGTACGCGTTAGGGTTAGGGTAGTTATTAAACCTATCCCACTCTCTAGATACTCCTTAGCACGTAAAGGAATATTATTTGGGGGTCCAGCCATGGAGAAGTGTTTAGACACTAAGATAATATAAGGAACACACACATTATAAAGAAATCACATTAGGATTCTCTTTTGAAGCTGTTCCTTAAAACACTAGTGCTTAGGAAATCTATTGGAGGCAGAAGCAGTCAAGGGTAGCCTAGGGTTAGGGTTAGGCTTAGGGTTAGGCTTAGGGTACGGCTTAGGGTACGGGTTCGGGGAGGGCTTCGGGTACGGCGTAGGGTATGGGTTAGGGTTAGGGTTAGGGTTAGTGTTAGGGTTAGGGCTCGGTTTAGGGTACGGGTTAGGATTAGGGTACGTGTTAGTGTTAGGGTAGGGGTTAGCGTTAGGGTACGCGTTAGGGTTAGGGTAGTTATTAAACCTATCCCACTCTCTAGTTACCCCTTAGCACGTAAAGGAATATTATTTGGGGGTCCAGCCATGGAGAAGAGTTTAGACACTAGGATAAGATAAGGAACACACACATTATAAAGAAATCACATTAGGATTCTCTTTTTAAGCTGTTCCTTAAAACACTAGTGCTTAGGAAATCTATTGGAGGCAGAAGCAGTCAAGGGTAGCCTAGGGTTAGGGTTTGACTTAGGGTTAGGCTTAGGGTACGGCTTAGGGTACGGGTTAGGGGAGGGATTCGGGTACGGCGTAGGGTATGAGTTAGGGTTAGGGTTAGGGTTAGTGTTAGGGTTAGGGCTCGGTTTAGGGTACGGGTTAGGATTAGGGTACCTGTTAGGGTTAGGGTAGGGGTTAGGGTTAGGGTACGCGTTAGGGTTAGGGTAGTTATTAAACCTATCCCACTCTCTAGATACCCCTTAGCACGTAAAGGAATATTATTTGGGGGTCCAGACATGGAGAAGAGTTTAGACACTAGGATAAGATAAGGAACACACCCATTATAAAGAAATCACTTTAGGATTCTCTTTTTAAGCTGTTCCTTAAAACACTAGTGCTTAGGAAATCTATTGGAGGCAGAAGCAGTCAAGGGTAGCCTAGGGTTAGAGTTAGGCTTAGGGTTAGGCTTAGGGTACGGCTTAGGGTACGGGTTCGGGGAGGGCTTCGGGTACGGCGTAGGGTATGGGTGAGGGTTAGGGTTAGGGTTAGTGTTAGCGTTAGGGCTCGGTTTAGGGTACGGGTTAGGATTAGGGTACGTGTTAGGGTTAGGGTAGGGGTTAGGGTTAGGGTTAGGGTTAGGGTAGTTATTAAACCTATCCCACTCTCTAGTTACCCCTTAGCACGTAAAGGAATATTATTTGGGGGTCCAGCCATGGAGAAAAGTTTAGACACTAGGATAAGATAAGGAACACACCCATTATACAGAAATCACATTAGGATTCTCTTTTTAAGCTGTTCCTTAAAACACTAGTGCTTAGGAAATCTATTGGAGGCAGAAGCAGTCAAGGGTAGACTAGGGTTAGGGTTAGGCTTAGGGTTAGGCTTAGGGTACGGCTTAGGGTACGGGTTCAGGGAGGGCTTCGGGTACGGCGTAGGGTATGGGTTAGGGTTAGGGTTACGGTTAGTGTTAGGGTTAGGGCTCGGTTTAGGGTACGGGTTAGGATTAGGGTACGTGTTAGGGTTAGGGTAGGGGTTAGGGTTAGGGTACACGTTAGGGTTAATGTAGTTATTAAACCTATCCCACTCTCTAGATACCCCTTAGCACGTAAAGGAATATTATTTGGGGGTCCAGCCATGGAGAAGAGTTTAGACACTAAGATAATATAAGGAACACACACATTATAAAGAAATCACTTTAGGATTCTCTTTTTAAGCTGTTCCTTAAAACACTATTGCTTAGGAAATCTATTGGAGGCAGAAGCAGTCAAGGGTAGCCTAGGGTTAGGGTTAGGCTTAGGGTTAGGCTTAGGGTACGGCTTAGGGTACGGGTTCGGGGAGGGCTTCGGGTACGGCGTAGGGTATGGGTTAGGGTTAGGGTTAGGGTTAGTGTTAGGGTTAGGGCTCGGTTTAGGGTACGGGTTAGGATTAGGGTACGTGTTAGGGTTAGAGTAGGGGTTAGCGTTAGGGTACGCGTTAGGGTTAGGGTAGTTATTAAACCTATCCCACTCTCTAGTTACCCCTTAGCACGTAAAGGAATATTATTTGGGGGTCCAGCCATGGAGAAGAGTTTAGACACTAGGATAAGATAAGGAACACACCAATTATAAAGAAATCACATTAGGATTCTCTTTTTAAGCTGTTCCTTAAAACACTAGTGCTTAGGAAATCTATTGGAGGCAGAAGCAGTCAAGGGTAGCCTAGGGTTAGGGTTAGGCTTAGGGTTAGGCTTAGGGTACGGCTTAGGGTACGGTTTCGGGGAGGGCTTCGGGTACGGCGTAGGGTATGGGTTAGGGTTAGGGTTAGGGTTAGGGTTAGGGTTAGGGTTAATGTTAGGGTTAGGGCTCTGTTTAGGGTACGGGTTAGGATTAGGGTACGTGTTAGGGTTAGGGTAGGGGTTAGCGTTAGGGTACGCGTTACGGTTAGGGTAGTTATTAAACCTATCCCACTCTCTAGTTACCCATTAGCACGTAAAGGAATATTATTTTGGGGTCCAGCCATGGAGAAGAGTTTAGACACTAGGATAAGATAAGGAACACACCCATTATAAAGAAATCACATTAGGATTCTCTTTTTAAGCTGTTCCTTAAAACACTAGTGCTTAGGAAATCTATTGGAGGCAGAAGCAGTCAAGGGTAGCCTAGGGTTAGGGTTAGGCTTAGGGTTAGGCTTAGGGTACGGCTTAGGGTACGGGTTCGGGGAGGGCTTCGGGTACGGCGTAGGGTATGGGTTAGGGTTAGGGTTAGGGTTAGTGTTAGGGTTAGGGCTCGGTTTAGGGTACGGGTTAGGATTAGGGTACGTGTTAGGGTTAGGGTAGGGGTTAGGGTTATGGTACGCGTTAGGGTTAGGGTAGTGATTAAACCTATCCCACTCTCTAGATACCCCTTAGCACATAAAGGAATATTATTTGGGGGTCCAGCCATGGAGAAGAGTTTAGACACTAGGATTAGATAAGGAACACACCCATTATAAAGAAATCACATTAGGATTCTCTTTTTAAGCTGTTCCTTAAAACACTAGTGCTTAGGAAATCTATTGGAGGCAGAAGCAGTCAAGGGTAGCCTAGGGTTAGGGTTAGGCTTAGGGTTAGGCTTAGGGTACGGCTTAGGGTACGGGTTCGTGGAGGGCTTCGGGTACGGCGTAGGGTATGGGTTAGTGTTAGGGTTAGGGTTAGTGTTAGGGTTAAGGCTCGGTTTAGGGTACGGGTTAGGATTAGGGTACGTGTTAGGGTTAGGGTAGGGGTTAGGGTTAGGGTACGCGTTAGGGTTAGGGTAGTTATTAAACCTATCCCACTCTCTAGATACTCCTTAGCACGTAAAGGAATATTATTTTGGGGTCCAGCCATGGAGAAGTGTTTAGACACTAAGATAATATAAGGAACACACACATTATAAAGAAATCACATTAGGATTCTCTTTTGAAGCTGTTCCTTAAAACACTAGTGCTTAGGAAATCTATTGGAGGCAGAAGCAGTCAAGGGTAGCCTAGGGTTAGGGTTAGGCTTAGGGTTAGGCTTAGGGTACGGCTTAGGGTACGGGTCCGGGGAGGGCTTCGGGTACGGCGTAGGGTATGGGTTAGGGTTAGGGTTAGGGTTAGTTTTAGGGTTAGGGCTCGGTTTAGGGTACGGGTTAGGATTAGGGTACGTGTTAGTGTTAGGGTAGGGGTTAGCGTTGGGGTACGCGTTAGGGTTAGGGTAGTTATTAAACCTATCCCACTCTCTAGTTACCCCTTAGCACGTAAAGGAATATTATTTGGGGGTCCAGCCATGGAGAAGAGTTTAGACACTAGGATAAGATAAGGAACACACCCATTATAAAGAAATCACTTTAGGATTCTCTTTTTAAGCTGTTCCTTAAAACACTAGTGCTTAGGAAATCTATTGGAGGCAGAAGCAGTCAAGGGTAGCCTAGGGTTAGAGTTAGGCTTAGGGTTAGGCTTAGGGTACGGCTTAGGGTACGGGTTCGGGGAGGGCTTCGGGTACGGCGTAGGGTATGGGTTAGGGTTAGGGTTAGGGTTAGTTTTAGGGTTAGGGCTCGGTTTAGGGTACGGGTTAGGATTAGGGTACGTGTTAGTGTTAGGGTAGGGGTTAGCGTTAGGGTACGCGTTAGGGTTAGGGTAGTTATTAAACCTATCCCACTCTCTAGTTACCCCTTAGCACGTAAAGGAATATTATTTGGGGGTCCAGCCATGGAGAAGAGTTTAGACACTAGGATAAGATAAGGAACACACACATTATAAAGAAATCACATTAGGATTCTCTTTTTAAGCTGTTCCTTAAAACACTAGTGCTTAGGAAATCTATTGGAGGCAGAAGCAGTCAAGGGTAGCCTAGGGTTAGGGTTAGGCTTAGGGTTAGGCTTAGGGTACGGCTTAGGGTACGGGTTCGGGGAGGGCTTCGGGTACGGCGTAGGGTATGGGTTAGGGTTAGGGTTAGGGTTAGTGTTAGGGTTAGGGCTCGGTTTAGTGTACGGGTTAGGATTAGGGTACGTGTTAGGGTTAGGGTAGGGGTTAGCGTTAGGGTACGCGTTAGGGTTAGGGTAGTTATTAAACCTATCCCACTCCCTAGTTACCCCTTAGCACGTAAAGGAATATTATTTGGGGGTCCAGCCATGGAGAAGAGTTTAGACACTAGGATAAGATAAGGAACACACCAATTATAAAGAAATCACATTAGGATTCTCTTTTTAAGCTGTTCCTAAAAACACTAGTGCTTAGGAAATCTATTGGAGGCAGAAGCAGTCAAGGGTAGCCTAGGGTTAGGGTTTGGCTTAGGGTTAGGCTTAGGGTACGGCTTAGGGTACGGGTTAGGGGAGGGATTCGGGTACGGCGTAGGGTATGGGTTAGGGTTAGGGTTAGGGTTAGTGTTAGGGTTAGGGCTCGGTTTAGGGTACGGGTTAGGATTAGGGTACCTGTTAGGGTTAGGGTAGGGGTTAGGGTTAGGGTACGCGTTAGGGTTAGGGTAGTTATTAAACCTATCCCACTCTCTAGATACCCCTTAGCACGTAAAGGAATATTATTTGGGGGTCCAGCCATGGAGAAGAGTTTAGACACTGGGATAAGATAAGGAACACACCCATTATAAAGAAATCACATTAGGATTCTCTTTTTAAGCTGTTCCTTAAAACACTAGTGCTTAGGAAATCTATTGGAGGCAGAAGCAGTCAAGGGTAGCCTAGGGTTAGGGTTAGGCTTAGGGTTAGGCTTAGGGTACGGCTTAGGGTACGGATTCGGGGAGGGCTTCGGGTACGGCGTAGGGTATGGGTTAGGGTTAGGGTTAGGGTTAGTGTTAGGGTTAGGGCTCGGTTTAGGGTACGGGTTAGGATTAGGGTACGTGTTAGGGTTAGGGTAGGTGTTAGGGTTATGGTACGCGTTAGGGTTAGGGTAGTGATTAAACCTATCCCACTCTCTAGATACCCCTTAGCACATAAAGGAATATTATTTGGGGGTCCAGCCATGGAGAAGAGTTTAGACACTAGGATTAGATAAGGAACACACCCATTATAAAGAAATCACATTAGGATTCTCTTTTGAAGCTGTTCCTTAAAACACTAGTGCTTAGGAAATCTATTGGAGGCAGAAGCAGTCAAGGGTAGCCTAGGGTTAGGGTTAGGCTTAGGGTTAGGCTTAGGGTACGGCTTAGGGTACGGGTTCGGGGAGGGCTTCGGGTACGGCGTAGGGTATGGGTTAGGGTTAGGGTTAGGGTTAGTGTTAGGGTTAGGGCTCGGTTTAGTGTACGGGTTAGGATTAGGGTACGTGTTAGGGTTAGGGTAGGGGTTAGCGTTAGGGTACGCGTTAGGGTTAGGGTAGTTATTAAACCTATCCCACTCTCTAGTTACCCCTTAGCACGTAAAGGAATATTTTTTGGGGGTCCAGCCATGGAGAAGAGTTTAGACACTAGGATAAGATAAGGAACACACCAATTATAAAGAAATCACTTTAGGATTCTCTTTTTAAGCTGTTCCTTAAAACACTAGTGCTTAGGAAATCTATTGGAGGCAGAAGCAGTCAAGGGTAGCCTAGGGTTAGGGTTTGGCTTAGGGTTAGGCTTAGGGTACGGCTTAGGGTACGGGTTAGGGGAGGGATTCGGGTACGGCGTAGGGTATGGGTTAGGGTTAGGGTTAGGGTTAGTGTTAGGGTTAGGGCTCGGTTTAGGGTACGGGTTAGGATTAGGGTACCTGTTAGGGTTAGGGTAGGGGTTAGGGTTAGGGTACGCGTTAGGGTTAGGGTAGTTATTAAACCTATCCCACTCTCTAGATACCCCTTAGCACGTAAAGGAATATTATTTGGGGGTCCAGCCATGGAGAAGATTTTAGACACTAGGATAAGATAAGGAACACACCCATTATAAAGAAATCACATTAGGATTCTCTTTTTAAGCTGTTCCTTAAAACACTAGTGCTTAGGAAATCTATTGGAGGCAGAAGCAGTCAAGGGTAGCCTAGGGTTAGGGTTAGGCTTAGGGTTAGGCTTAGGGTACGGCTTAGGGTACGGGTTCGGGGAGGGCTTCGGGTACGGCGTAGGGTATGGGTTAGGGTTAGGGTTAGGGTTAGTGTTAGGGTTAGGGCTCGGTTTAGGGTACGGGTTAGGATTAGGGTACGTGTTAGGGTTAGGGTAGGGGTTAGGGTTATGGTACGCGTTAGGGTTAGGGTAGTGATTAAACCTATCCCACTCTCTAGATACCCCTTAGCACATAAAGGAATATTATTTGGGGGTCCAGCCATGGAGAAGAGTTTAGACACTAGGATTAGATAAGGAACACACCCATTATAAAGAAATCACATTAGGATTCTCTTTTTAAGCTGTTCCTTAAAACACTAGTGCTTAGGAAATCTATTGGAGGCAGAAGCAGTCAAGGGTAGCCTAGGGTTAGGGTTAGGCTTAGGGTTAGGCTTAGGGTACGGCTTAGGGTACGGGTTCGTGGAGGGCTTCGGGTACGGCGTAGGGTATGGGTTAGTGTTAGGGTTAGGGTTAGTGTTAGGGTTAGGGCTCGGTTTAGGGTACGGGTTAGGATTAGGGTACGTGTTAGGGTTAGGGTAGGGGTTAGGGTTAGGGTACGCGTTAGGGTTAGGGTAGTTATTAAACCTATCCCACTCTCTAGATACTCCTTAGCACGTAAAGGAATATTATTTGTGGGTCCAGCCATGGAGAAGTGTTTAGACACTAAGATAATATAAGGAACACACACATTATAAAGAAATCACATTAGGATTCTCTTTTGAAGCTGTTCCTTAAAACACTAGTGCTTAGGAAATCTATTGGAGGCAGAAGCAGTCAAGGGTAGCCTAGGGTTAGGGTTAGGCTTAGGGTTAGGCTTAGGGTACGGCTTAGGGTACGGGTTCGGGGAGGGCTTCGGGTACGGCGTAGGGTATGGGTTAGGGTTAGGGTTAGGGTTAGTGTTAGGGTTAGGGCTCGGTTTAGGGTACGGGTTAGGATTAGGGTACGTGTTAGGGTTAGGGTAGGGGTTAGGGTTATGGTACGCGTTAGGGTTAGGGTAGTGATTAAACCTATCCCACTCTCTAGATACCCCTTAGCACATAAAGGAATATTATTTGGGGGTCCAGCCATGGAGAAGAGTTTAGACACTAGGATTAGATAAGGAACACACCCATTATAAAGAAATCACATTAGGATTCTCTTTTTAAGCTGTTCCTTAAAACACTAGTGCTTAGGAAATCTATTGGAGGCAGAAGCAGTCAAGGGTAGCCTAGGGTTAGGGTTAGGCTTAGGGTTAGGCTTAGGGTACGGCTTAGGGTACGGGTTCGTGGAGGGCTTCGGGTACGGCGTAGGGTATGGGTTAGTGTTAGGGTTAGGGTTAGTGTTAGGGTTAGGGCTCGGTTTAGGGTACGGGTTAGGATTAGGGTACGTGTTAGGGTTAGGGTAGGGTTTAGGGTTAGGGTACGCGTTAGGGTTAGGGTAGTTATTAAACCTATCCCACTCTCTAGATACTCCTTAGCACGTAAAGGAATATTATTTGGGGGTCCAGCTATGGAGAAGTGTTTAGACACTAAGATAATATAAGGAACACACACATTATAAAGAAATCACATTAGGATTCTCTTTTGAAGCTGTTCCTTAAAACACTAGTGCTTAGGAAATCTATTGGAGGCAGAAGCAGTCAAGGGTAGCCTAGGGTTAGGGTTAGGCTTAGGGTTAGGCTTAGGGTACGGCTTAGGGTACGGGTTCGGGGAGGGCTTCGGGTACGGCGTAGGGTATGGGTTAGGGTTAGGGTTAGGGTTAGTGTTAGGGTTAGGGCTCGGTTTAGTGTACGGGTTAGGATTAGGGTACGTGTTAGGGTTAGGGTAGGGGTTAGCGTTAGGGTACGCGTTAGGGTTAGGGTAGTTATTAAACCTATCCCACTCTCTAGTTACCCCTTAGCACGTAAAGGAATATTATTTGGGGGTCCAGCCATGGAGAAGAGTTTAGACACTAGGATAAGATAAGGAACACACCAATTATAAAGAAATCACTTTAGGATTCTCTTTTTAAGCTGTTCCTTAAAACACTAGTGCTTAGGAAATCTATTGGAGGCAGAAGCAGTCAAGGGTAGCCTAGGGTTAGGGTTTGGCTTAGGGTTAGGCTTAGGGTACGGCTTAGGGTACGGGTTAGGGGAGGGATTCGGGTACGGCGTAGGGTATGGGTTAGGGTTAGGGTTAGGGTTAGTGTTAGGGTTAGGGCTCGGTTTAGGGTACGGGTTAGGATTAGGGTACCTGTTAGGGTTAGGGTAGGGGTTAGGGTTAGGGTACGCGTTAGGGTTAGGGTAGTTATTAAACCTATCCCACTCTCTAGATACCCCTTAGCACGTAAAGGAATATTATTTGGGGGTCCAGCCATGGAGAAGATTTTAGACACTAGGATAAGATAAGGAACACACCCATTATAAAGAAATCACATTAGGATTCTCTTTTTAAGCTGTTCCTTAAAACACTAGTGCTTAGGAAATCTATTGGAGGCAGAAGCAGTCAAGGGTAGCCTAGGGTTAGGGTTAGGCTTAGGGTTAGGCTTAGGGTACGGCTTAGGGTACGGGTTCGGGGAGGGCTTCGGGTACGGCGTAGGGTATGGGTTAGGGTTAGGGTTAGGGTTAGTGTTAGGGTTAGGGCTCGGTTTAGGGTACGGGTTAGGATTAGGGTACGTTTTAGGGTTAGGGTAGGGGTTAGGGTTATGGTACGCGTTAGGGTTAGGGTAGTGATTAAACCTATCCCACTCTCTAGATACCCCTTAGCACATAAAGGAATATTATTTGGGGGTCCAGCCATGGAGAAGAGTTTAGACACTAGGATTAGATAAGGAACACACCCATTATAAAGAAATCACATTAGGATTCTCTTTTTAAGCTGTTCCTTAAAACACTAGTGCTTAGGAAATCTATTGGAGGCAGAAGCAGTCAAGGGTAGCCTAGGGTTAGGGTTAGGCTTAGGGTTAGGCTTAGGGTACGGCTTAGGGTACGGGTTCGTGGAGGGCTTCGGGTACGGCGTAGGGTATGGGTTAGTGTTAGGGTTAGGGTTAGTGTTAGGGTTAGGGCTCGGTTTAGGGTACGGGTTAGGATTAGGGTACGTGTTAGGGTTAGGGTAGGGGTTAGGGTTAGGGTACGCTTTAGGGTTAGGGTAGTTATTAAACCTATCCCACTCTCTAGATACTCCTTAGCACGTAAAGGAATATTATTTGGGGGTCCAGCCATGGAGAAGTGTTTAGACACTAAGATAATATAAGGAACACACACATTATAAAGAAATCACATTAGGATTCTCTTTTGAAGCTGTTCCTTAAAACACTAGTGCTTAGGAAATCTATTGGAGGCAGAAGCAGTCAAGGGTAGCCTAGGGTTAGGGTTAGGCTTAGGGTTAGGCTTAGGGTACGGCTTAGGGTACGGGTTCGGGGAGGGCTTCGGGTACGGCGTAGGGTATGGGTTAGGGTTAGGGTTAGGGTTAGTTTTAGGGTTAGGGCTCGGTTTAGGGTACGGGTTAGGATTAGGGTACGTGTTAGTGTTAGGGTAGGGGTTAGCGTTAGGGTATGCGTTAGGGTTAGGGTAGTTATTAAACCTATCCCACTCTCTAGTTACCCCTTAGCACGTAAAGGAATATTATTTGGGGGTCCAGCCATGGAGAAGAGTTTAGACACTAGGATAAGATGAGGAACACACACAATATAGAGAAATCACATTAGGATTCTCTTTTTAAGCTGTTCCTTAAAACACTAGTGCTTAGGAAATCTATTGGAGGCAGAAGCAGTCAAGGGTAGCCTAGGGTTAGGGTTAGGCTTAGGGTTAGGCTTAGGGTACGGCTTAGGGTACGGGTTCGGGGAGGGCTTCGGGTACGGCGTAGGGTATGGGTTAGGGTTAGGGTTAGGGTTAGTGTTAGGGTTAGGGCTCGGTTTAGGGTACGGGTTAGGATTAGGGTACGTGTTAGGGTTAGGGTAGGGGTTAGCGTTAGGGTACGCGTTAGGGTTAGGGTAGTTATTAAACCTATCCCACTCTCTAGTTACCCCTTAGCACGTAAAGGAATATTATTTGGGGGTCCAGCCGTGGAGAAGAGTTTAGACACTAGGATAAGATAAGGAACACACCCATTATAAAGAAATCACATTAGGATTCTCTTTTTAAGCTGTTCCTTAAAACACTGGTGCTTAGGAAATCTATTGGAGGCAGAAGCAGTCAAGGGTAGCCTAGGGTTAGGGTTAGGCTTAGGGTTAGGCTTAGGGTACGGCTTAGCGTACGGGTTCGGGGAGGGCTTCGGGTACGGCGTAGGGTATGGGTTAGGGTTAGGGTTAGGGTTAGTGTTAGGGTTAGGGCTCGGTTTAGGGTACGGGTTAGGATTAGGGTACGTGTTAATGTTAGGGTAGGGGTTAGCGTTAGGGTACGCGTTAGGGTTAGGGTAGTTATTAAACCTATCCCACTCTCTACTTACCCCTTAGCACGTAAAGGAATATTATTTGGGGGTCCAGCCATGGAGAAGAGTTTAGACACTAGGATAAGATGAGGAACACACACAATATAAAGAAATCACATTAGGATTCTCTTTTTAAGCTGTTCCTTAAAACACTAGTGCTTAGGAAATCTATTGGAGGCCGAAGCAGTCAAGGGTAGCCTAGGGTTAGGGTTAGGCTTAGGGTTAGGCTTAGGGTACGGCTTAGGGTACGGGTTCGGGGAGGGCTTCGGGTACGGCGTAGGGTATGGGTTAGGGTTAGGGTTAGGGTTAGTGTTAGGGTTAGGGCTCGGTTTAGGGTACGGGTTAGGATTAGGGTACGTGTTAGGGTTAGGGTAGGGGTTAGGGTTATGTTACGCGTTAGGGTTAGGGTAGTGATTAAACCTATCCCACTCTCTAGATACCCCTTAGCACATAAAGGAATATTATTTGGGGGTCCAGCCATGGAGAAGAGTTTAGACACTAGGATTAGATAAGGAACACACCCATTATAAAGAAATCACAATAGGATTCTCTTTTTAAGCTGTTCCTTAAAACACTAGTGCTTAGGAAATCTATTGGAGGCAGAAGCAGTCAAGGGTAGCCTAGGGTTAGGGTTAGGCTTAGGGTTAGGCTTAGGGTACGGCTTAGGGTACGGGTTCGGGGAGGGCTTCGGGTACGGCGTAGGGTATGGGTTAGGGTTAGGGTTAGGGTTAGTGTTAGGGTTAGGGCTCGGTTTAGTGTACGGGTTAGGATTAGGGTACGTGTTAGGGTTAGGGTAGGGGTTAGCGTTAGGGTACGCGTTAGGGTTAGGGTAGTTATTAAACCTATCCCACTCTCTAGTTACCCCTTAGCACGTAAAGGAATATTATTTGGGGGTCCAGCCATGGAGAAGAGTTTAGACACTAGGATAAGATGAGGAACACACCAATTATAAAGAAATCACATTAGGATTCTCTTTTTAAGCTGTTCCTTAAAACACTAGTGCTTAGGAAATCTATTGGAGGCAGAAGCAGTCAAGGGTAGCCTAGGGTTAGGGTTTGGCTTAGGGTTAGGCTTAGGGTACGGCTTAGGGTACGGGTTCGGGGAGGGCTTCGGGTACGGCGTAGGGTATGGGTGAGGGTTAGGGTTAGGGTTAGTGTTAGGGTTAGGGCTCGGTTTAGGGTACGGGTTAGGATTAGGGTACGTGTTAGGGTTAGGGTAGGGGTTGGGGTTAGGGTTAGGGTTAGGGTTAGGGTAGTTATTAAACCTATCCCACTCTCTAGTTACCCCTTAGCACGTAAAGGAATATTATTTGGGGGTCCATCCATGGAGAAAAGTTTAGACACTAGGATAAGATAAGGAACACACCCATTATAAAGAAATCACATTAGGATTCTCTTTTTAAGCTGTTCCTTAAAACACTAGTGCTTAGGAAATCTATTGGAGGCAGAAGCAGTCAAGGGTAGACTAGGGTTAGGGTTAGGCTTAGGGTTAGGCTTAGGGTACGGCTTAGGGTACGGATTCGGGGAGGGCTTCGGGTACGGCGTAGGGTATGGGTTAGTGTTAGGGTTAGGGTTAGTGTTAGGGTTAGGGCTCGGTTTAGGGTACGGGTTAGGATTATGGTACGTGTTAGGGTTAGGGTAGGGGTTAGGGTTAGGGTACGCGTTAGGGTTAGGGTAGTTATTAAACCTATCCCACTCTCTAGTTAACCCTTAGCACGTAAAGGAATATTATTTGGGGGTCCAGCCGTGGAGAAGAGTTTAGACACTAGGATAAGATAAGGAACACACACATTATAAAGAAATCACATTAGGATTCTCTTTTTAAGCTGTTCCTTAAAACACTAGTGCTTAGGAAATCTATTGGAGGCAGAAGCAGTCAAGGGGAGCCTAGGGTTAGGGTTAGGCTTAGGGTTAGGCTTAGGGTACGGCTTAGGGTACGGGTTCGGGGAGGGCTTCGGGTACGGCGTAGGGTATGGGTTAGGGTTAGGGTTAGGGTTAGTGTTAGGGTTAGGGCTCGGTTTAGGGTACGGGTTAGGATTAGGGTACGTGTTAGGGTTAGGGTAGTGGTTAGGGTTAGGGTACGCGTTAGGGTTAGGGTAGTTATTAAACCTATCCCACTCTCTAGATACTCCTTAGCACGTAAAGGAATATTATTTGGGGGTCCAGCCATGGAGAAGTGTTTAGACACTAAGATAATATAAGGAACACACACATTATAAAGAAATCACATTAGGATTCTCTTTTTAAGCTGTTCCTTAAAACACTAGTGCTTAGGAAATCTATTGGAGGCAGAAGCAGTCAAGGGTAGCCTAGGGTTAGGGTTAGGCTTAGGGTTAGGCTTAGGGTACGGCTTAGGGTACGGGTTCGGGGAGGGCTTCGGGTACGGCGTAGGGTACGGGTTAGGGTTAGGGTTAGGGTTAGTGTTAGGGTTAGGGCTCGGTTTAGGGTACGGGTTAGGATTAGGGTACGTGTTAGGGTTAGGGTAGGGGTTAGCGTTAGGGTACGCGTTAGGGTTAGGGTAGTTATTAAACCTATCCCACTCTCTAGTTACCCCTTAGCACGTAAAGGAATATTATTTGGGGGTCCAGCCATGGAGAAGAGTTTAGACACTAGGATAAGATAAGGAACACACCCATTATAAAGAAATCACATTAGGATTCTCTTTTTAAGCTGTTCCTTAAAACACTAGTGCTTAGGAAATCTATTGGAGGCAGAAGCAGTCAAGGGTAGCCTAGGGTTAGGGTTAGGCTTAGGGTTAGGCTTAGGGTACGGCTTAGCGTACGGGTTCGGGGAGGGCTTCGGGTACGGCGTAGGGTATGGGTTAGGGTTAGGGTTAGGGTTAGTGTTAGGGTTAGGGCTCGGTTTAGGGTACGGGTTAGGATTAGGGTACGTGTTAGGGTTATGGTAGGGGTTAGGGTTAGGGTACACGTTAGGGTTAGGGTAGTTATTAAACCTATCCCACTCTCTAGATACCCCTTAGCACGTAAAGGAATATTATTTGGGGGTCCAGCCATGGAGAAGAGTTTAGACACTAAGATAATATAAGGAACACACACATTATAAAGAAATCACATTAGGATTCTCTTTTTAAGCTGTTCCTTAAAACACTATTGCTTAGGAAATCTATTGGAGGCAGAAGCAGTCAAGGGTAGCCTAGGGTTAGGGTTAGGCTTAGGGTTAGGCTTAGGGTACGGCTTAGGGTACGGGTTCGGGGAGGGCTTCGGGTACGGCGTAGGGTATGGGTTAGGGTTAGGGTTAGTGTTAGGGTTAGGGCTCGGTTTAGGGTACGGGTTAGGATTAGGGTACGTGTTAGGGTTAGGGTAGGGGTTAGGGTTAGGGTACGCGTTAGGGTTAGGGTAGTTATTAAACCTATCCCACTCTCTAGATACTCCTTAGCACGTAAAGGAATATTATTTGGGGGTCCAGCCATGGAGAAGTGTTTAGACACTAAGATAATATAAGGAACACACACATTATAAAGAAATCACATTAGGATTCTCTTTTGAAGCTGTTCCTTAAAACACTAGTGCTTAGGAAATCTATTGGAGGCAGAAGCAGTCAAGGGTAGCCTAGGGTTAGGGTTAGGCTTAGGGTTAGGCTTAGGGTACGGCTTAGGGTACGGGTTCGGGGAGGGTTTCTGGTACGGCATAGGGTATGGGTTAGGGTTAGTGTTAGGGTTAGTGTTAGGGTTAGGGCTCGGTTTAGGGTACGGGTTAGGATTAGGGTACCTGTTAGGGTTAGGGTAGGGGTTAGGGTTAGGGTACGCGTTAGGGTTAGGGTAGTTATTAAACCTATCCCACTCTCTAGATACCCCTTAGCACGTAAAGGAATATTATTTGGGGGTCCAGCCATGGAGAAGAGTTTAGACACTAGGATAAGATAAGGAACACACCCATTATAAAGAAATCACTTTAGGATTCTCTTTTTAAGCTGTTCCTTAAAACACTAGTGCTTAGGAAATCTATTGGAGGCAGAAGCAGTCAAGGGTAGCCTAGGGTTAGAGTTAGGCTTAGGGTTAGGCTTAGGGTACGGCTTAGGGTACGGGTTCGGGGAGGGCTTCGGGTACGGTGTAGGGTATGGGTGAGGGTTAGGGTTAGGGTTAGTGTTAGGGTTAGGGCTCGGTTTAGGGTACGGGTTAGGATTAGGGTACGTGTTAGGGTTAGGGTAGGGGTTAGGGTTAGGGTTAGGGTTAGGGTTAGGGTAGTTATTAAACCTATCCCACTCTCTAGTTACCCCTTAGCACGTAAAGGAATATTATTTGGGGGTCCAGCCATGGAGAAAAGTTTAGACACTAGGATAAGATAAGGAACACACCCATTATAAAGAAATCACATTAGGATTCTCTTTTTAAGCTGTTCCTTAAAACACTAGTGCTTAGGAAATCTATTGGAGGCAGAAGCAGTCAAGGGTAGACTAGGGTTAGGGTTAGGCTTAGGGTTAGGCTTAGGGTACGGCTTAGGGTACGGGTTCGGGGAGGGCTTCGGGTACGGCGTAGGGTATGGGTTAGGGTTAGGGTTACGGTTAGTGTTAGGGTTAGGGCTCGGTTTAGGGTAAGGGTTAGGATTAGGGTACGTGTTAGGGTTATGGTAGGGGTTAGGGTTAGGGTACACTTTAGGGTTAGGGTAGTTATTAAACCTATCCCACTCTCTAGATACCCCTTAGCACGTAAAGGAATATTATTTGGGGGTCCAGCCATGGAGAAGAGTTTAGACACTAAGATAATATAAGGAACACACACATTATAAAGAAATCACATTAGGATTCTCTTTTTAAGCTGTTCCTTAAAACACTATTGCTTAGGAAATCTATTGGAGGCAGAAGCAGTCAAGGGTAGCCTAGGGTTAGGGTTAGGCTTAGGGTTAGGCTTAGGGTACGGCTTAGGGTACGGGTTCGGGGAGGGCTTCGGGTACGGCGTAGGGTATGGGTTAGGGTTAGGGTTAGGGTTAGTGTTAGGGTTAGGGCTCGGTTTAGGGTACGGGTTAGGATTAGGGTACGTGTTAGGGTTAGGGTAGGGGTTAGCGTTAGGGTACTCGTTAGGGTTAGGGTAGTTATTAAACCTATCCCACTCTCTAGTTACCCCTTAGCACGTAAAGGAATATTATTTGGGGGTCCAGCCATGGAGAAGAGTTTAGACACTAGGATAAGATAAGGAACACACCCATTATAAAGAAATCACATTAGGATTCTCTTTTTAAGCTGTTCCTTAAAACACTAGTGCTTAGGAAATCTATTGGAGGCAGAAGCAGTCAAGGGTAGCCTAGGGTTAGGGTTAGGCTTAGGGTTAGGCTTAGGGTACGGCTTAGGGTACGGTTTCGGGGAGGGATTCGGGTACGGCGTAGGGTATGGGTTAGGGTTAGGGTTAGGGTTAGGGTTAGGGTTAATGTTAGGGTTAGGGCTCGGTTTAGGGTACGGGTTAGGATTAGGGTACGTGTTAGGGTTAGGGTAGGGGTTAGGGTTAGGGTACGCGTTAGGGTTAGGGTAGTTATTAAACCTATCCCACTCTCTAGATACTCCTTAGCACGTAAAGGAATATTATTTGGGGGTCCAGCCATGGAGAAGTGTTTAGACACTAAGATAATATAAGGAACACACACATTATAAAGAAATCACATTAGGATTCTCTTTTGAAGCTGTTCCTTAAAACACTAGTGCTTAGGAAATCTATTGGAGGCAGAAGCAGTCAAGGGTAGCCTAGGGTTAGGGTTAGGCTTAGGGTTAGGCTTAGGGTACGGCTTAGGGTACGGGTTCGGGGAGGGCTTCGGGTACGGCGTAGGGTATGGGTTAGGGTTAGGGTTAGGGTTAGTTTTAGGGTTAGGGCTCGGTTTAGGGTACGGGTTAGGATTAGGGTACGTGTTAGTGTTAGGGTAGGGGTTAGCGTTAGGGTATGCGTTAGGGTTAGGGTAGTTATTAAACCTATCCCACTCTCTACTTACCCCTTAGCACGTAAAGGAATATTATTTGGGGGTCCAGCCATGGAGAAGAGTTTAGACACTAGGATAAGATGAGGAACACACACAATATAGAGAAATCACATTAGGATTCTCTTTTTAAGCTGTTCTTTAAAACACTAGTGCTTAGGAAATCTATTGGAGGCAGAAGCAGTCAAGGGTAGCCTAGGGTTAGGGTTAGGCTTAGGGTTAGGCTTAGGGTACGGCTTAGGGTACGGGTTCGGGGAGGGCTTCGGGTACGGCGTAGGGTATGGGTTAGGGTTAGGGTTAGGGTTAGTGTTAGGGTTAGGGCTCGGTTTAGGGTACGGGTTAGGATTAGGGTACGTGTTAGGGTTAGGGTAGGGGTTAGCGTTAGGGTACGCGTTAGGGTTAGGGTAGTTATTAAACCTATCCCACTCTCTAGTTACCCCTTAGCACGTAAAGGAATATTATTTGGGGGTCCAGCCATGGAGAAAAGTTTAGACACTAGGATAAGATAAGGAACACACCCATTATAAAGAAATCACATTAGGATTCTCTTTTTAAGCTGTTCCTTAAAACACTAGTGCTTAGGAAATCTATTGGAGGCAGAAGCAGTCAAGGGTAGACTAGGGTTAGGGTTAGGCTTAGGGTTAGGCTTAGGGTACGGCTTAGGGTACGGGTTCGGGGAGGGCTTCGGGTACGGCGTAGGGTATGGGTTAGGGTTAGGGTTACGGTTAGTGTTAGGGTTAGGGCTCGGTTTAGGGTACGGGTTAGGATTAGGGTACGTGTTAGGGTTATGGTAGGGGTTAGGGTTAGGGTACACGTTAGGGTTAGGGTAGTTATTAAACCTATCCCACTCTCTAGATACCCCTTAGCACGTAAAGGAATATTATTTGGGGGTCCAGCCATGGAGAAGAGTTTAGACACTAAGATAATATAAGGAACACACACATTATAAAGAAATTACATTAGGATTCTCTTTTTAAGCTGTTCCTTAAAACACTATTGCTTAGGAAATCTATTGGAGGCAGAAGCAGTCAAGGGTAGCCTAGGGTTAGGGCTAGGCTTAGGGTTAGGCTTAGGGTACGGCTTAGGGTACGGGTTCGGGGAGGGCTTCGGGTACGGCGTAGGGTATGGGTTAGGGTTAGGGTTAGGGTTAGTGTTAGGGTTAGGGCTCGGTTTAGGGTACGGGTTAGGATTAGGGTACGTGTTAGGGTTAGGGTAGGGGTTAGGGTTAGGGTACACGTTAGGGTTAGGGTAGTTATTAAACCTATCCCACTCTCTAGATACTCCTTAGCACGTAAAGGTATATTATTTGGGGGTCCAGCCATGGAGAAGTGTTTAGACACTAAGATAATATAAGGAACACACACATTATAAAGAAATCACATTAGGATTCTCTTTTGAAGCTGTTCCTTAAAACACTAGTGCTTAGGAAATCTATTGGAGGCAGAAGCAGTCAAGGGTAGCCTAGGGTTAGGGTTAGGCTTAGGGTTAGGCTTAGGGTACGGCTTAGGGTACGGGTTCGGGGAGGGCTTCGGGTACGGCGTAGGGTATGGGTTAGGGTTAGGGTTAGGGTTAGTTTTAGGGTTAGGGCTCGGTTTAGGGTACGGGTTAGGATTAGGGTACGTGTTAGTGTTAGGGTAGGGGTTAGCGTTAGGGTACGCGTTAGGGTTAGGGTAGTTATTAAACCTATCCCACTCTCTAGTTACCCCTTAGCACGTAAAGGAATATTATTTGGGGGTCCAGCCATGGAGAAGAGTTTAGACACTAGGATAAGATAAGGAACACACACATTATAAAGAAATCACATTAGGATTCTCTTTTTAAGCTGTTCCTTAAAACACTAGTGCTTAGGAAATCTATTGGAGGCAGAAGCAGTCAAGGGTAGCCTAGGGTTAGGGTTAGGCTTAGGGTTAGGCTTAGGGTACGGCTTAGGGTACGGGTTCGGGGAGGGCTTCGGGTACGGCGTAGGGTATGGGTTAGGGTTAGGGTTAGGGTTAGTGTTAGGGTTAGGGCTCGGTTTAGTGTACGGGTTAGGATTAGGGTACGTGTTAGGGTTAGGGTAGGGGTTAGCGTTAGGGTACGCGTTAGGGTTAGGGTAGTTATTAAACCTATCCCACTCTCTAGTTACCCCTTAGCACGTAAAGGAATATTATTTGGGGGTCCAGCCATGGAGAAGAGTTTAGACACTAGGATAAGATAAGGAACACACCAATTATAAAGAAATCACATTAGGATTCTCTTTTTAAGCTGTTCCTAAAAACACTAGTGCTTAGGAAATCTATTGGAGGCAGAAGCAGTCAAGGGTAGCCTAGGGTTAGGGTTTGGCTTAGGGTTAGGCTTAGGGTACGGCTTAGGGTACGGGTTAGGGGAGGGATTCGGGTACGGCGTAGGGTATGGGTTAGGGTTAGGGTTAGGGTTAGTGTTAGGGTTAGGGCTCGGTTTAGGGTACGGGTTAGGATTAGGGTACCTGTTAGGGTTAGGGTAGGGGTTAGGGTTAGGGTACGCGTTAGGGTTAGGGTAGTTATTAAACCTATCCCACTCTCTAGATACCCCTTAGCACGTAAAGGAATATTATTTGGGGGTCCAGCCATGGAGAAGAGTTTAGACACTAGGATAAGATAAGGAACACACCCATTATAAAGAAATCACATTAGGATTCTCTTTTTAAGCTGTTCCTTAAAACACTAGTGCTTAGGAAATCTATTGGAGGCAGAAGCAGTCAAGGGTAGCCTAGGGTTAGGGTTAGGCTTAGGGTTAGGCTTAGGGTACGGCTTAGGGTACGGGTTCGGGGAGGGCTTCGGGTACGGCGTAGGGTATGGGTTAGGGTTAGGGTTAGGGTTAGTGTTAGGGTTAGGGCTCGGTTTAGGGTACGGGTTAGGATTAGGGTACGTGTTAGGGTTAGGGTAGGGGTTAGGGTTATGGTACGCGTTAGGGTTAGGGTAGTGATTAAACCTATCCCACTCTCTAGATACCCCTTAGCACATAAAGGAATATTATTTGGGGGTCCAGCCATGGAGAAGAGTTTAGACACTAGGATTAGATAAGGAACACACCCATTATAAAGAAATCACATTAGGATTCTCTTTTTAAGCTGTTCCTTAAAACACTAGTGCTTAGGAAATCTATTGGAGGCAGAAGCAGTCAAGGGTAGCCTAGGGTTAGGGTTAGGCTTAGGGTTAGGCTTAGGGTACGGCTTAGGGTACGGGTTCGTGGAGGGCTTCGGGTACGGCGTAGGGTATGGGTTAGTGTTAGGGTTAGGGTTAGTGTTAGGGTTAGGGCTCGGTTTAGGGTACGGGTTAGGATTAGGGTACGTGTTAGGGTTAGGGTAGGGTTTAGGGTTAGGGTACGCGTTAGGGTTAGGGTAGTTATTAAACCTATCCCACTCTCTAGATACTCCTTAGCACGTAAAGGAATATTATTTGGGGGTCCAGCTATGGAGAAGTGTTTAGACACTAAGATAATATAAGGAACACACACATTATAAAGAAATCACATTAGGATTCTCTTTTGAAGCTGTTCCTTAAAACACTAGTGCTTAGGAAATCTATTGGAGGCAGAAGCAGTCAAGGGTAGCCTAGGGTTAGGGTTAGGCTTAGGGTTAGGCTTAGGGTACGGCTTAGGGTACGGGTTCGGGGAGGGCTTCGGGTACGGCGTAGGGTATGGGTTAGGGTTAGGGTTAGGGTTAGTGTTAGGGTTAGGGCTCGGTTTAGTGTACGGGTTAGGATTAGGGTACGTGTTAGGGTTAGGGTAGGGGTTAGCGTTAGGGTACGCGTTAGGGTTAGGGTAGTTATTAAACCTATCCCACTCTCTAGTTACCCCTTAGCACGTAAAGGAATATTATTTGGGGGTCCAGCCATGGAGAAGAGTTTAGACACTAGGATAAGATAAGGAACACACCAATTATAAAGAAATCACTTTAGGATTCTCTTTTTAAGCTGTTCCTTAAAACACTAGTGCTTAGGAAATCTATTGGAGGCAGAAGCAGTCAAGGGTAGCCTAGGGTTAGGGTTTGGCTTAGGGTTAGGCTTAGGGTACGGCTTAGGGTACGGGTTAGGGGAGGGATTCGGGTACGGCGTAGGGTATGGGTTAGGGTTAGGGTTAGGGTTAGTGTTAGGGTTAGGGCTCGGTTTAGGGTACGGGTTAGGATTAGGGTACCTGTTAGGGTTAGGGTAGGGGTTAGGGTTAGGGTACGCGTTAGGGTTAGGGTAGTTATTAAACCTATCCCACTCTCTAGATACCCCTTAGCACGTAAAGGAATATTATTTGGGGGTCCAGCCATGGAGAAGATTTTAGACACTAGGATAAGATAAGGAACACACCCATTATAAAGAAATCACATTAGGATTCTCTTTTTAAGCTGTTCCTTAAAACACTAGTGCTTAGGAAATCTATTGGAGGCAGAAGCAGTCAAGGGTAGCCTAGGGTTAGGGTTAGGCTTAGGGTTAGGCTTAGGGTACGGCTTAGGGTACGGGTTCGGGGAGGGCTTCGGGTACGGCGTAGGGTATGGGTTAGGGTTAGGGTTAGGGTTAGGGTTAGGGCTCGGTTTAGGGTACGGGTTAGGATTAGGGTACGTGTTAGGGTTAGGGTAGGGGTTAGGGTTATGGTACGCGTTAGGGTTAGGGTAGTGATTAAACCTATCCCACTCTCTAGATACCCCTTAGCACATAAAGGAATATTATTTGGGGGTCCAGCCATGGAGAAGAGTTTAGACACTAGGATTAGATAAGGAACACACCCATTATAAAGAAATCACATTAGGATTCTCTTTTTAAGCTGTTCCTTAAAACACTAGTGCTTAGGAAATCTATTGGAGGCAGAAGCAGTCAAGGGTAGCCTAGGGTTAGGGTTAGGCTTAGGGTTAGGCTTAGGGTACGGCTTAGGGTACGGGTTCGTGGAGGGCTTCGGGTACGGCGTAGGGTATGGGTTAGTGTTAGGGTTAGGGTTAGTGTTAGGGTTAGGGCTCGGTTTAGGGTACGGGTTAGGATTAGGGTACGTGTTAGGGTTAGGGTAGGGGTTAGGGTTAGGGTACGCGTTAGGGTTAGGGTAGTTATTAAACCTATCCCACTCTCTAGATACTCCTTAGCACGTAAAGGAATATTATTTGGGGGTCCAGCCATGGAGAAGTGTTTAGACACTAAGATAATATAAGGAACACACACATTATAAAGAAATCACATTAGGATTCTCTTTTGAAGCTGTTCCTTAAAACACTAGTGCTTAGGAAATCTATTGGAGGCAGAAGCAGTCAAGGGTAGCCTAGGGTTAGGGTTAGGCTTAGGGTTAGGCTTAGGGTACGGCTTAGGGTACGGGTTCGGGGAGGGCTTCGGGTACGGCGTAGGGTATGGGTTAGGGTTAGGGTTAGGGTTAGTGTTAGGGTTAGGGCTCGGTTTAGGGTACGGGTTAGGATTAGGGTACGTGTTAGGGTTAGGGTAGGGGTTAGGGTTATGGTACGCGTTAGGGTTAGGGTAGTGATTAAACCTATCCCACTCTCTAGATACCCCTTAGCACATAAAGGAATATTATTTGGGGGTCCAGCCATGGAGAAGAGTTTAGACACTAGGATTAGATAAGGAACACACCCATTATAAAGAAATCACATTAGGATTCTCTTTTTAAGCTGTTCCTTAAAACACTAGTGCTTAGGAAATCTATTGGAGGCAGAAGCAGTCAAGGGTAGCCTAGGGTTAGGGTTAGGCTTAGGGTTAGGCTTAGGGTACGGCTTAGGGTACGGGTTCGTGGAGGGCTTCGGGTACGGCGTAGGGTATGGGTTAGTGTTAGGGTTAGGGTTAGTGTTAGGGTTAGGGCTCGGTTTAGGGTACGGGTTAGGATTAGGGTACGTGTTAGGGTTAGGGTAGGGTTTAGGGTTAGGGTACGCGTTAGGGTTAGGGTAGTTATTAAACCTATCCCACTCTCTAGATACTCCTTAGCACGTAAAGGAATATTATTTGGGGGTCCAGCTATGGAGAAGTGTTTAGACACTAAGATAATATAAGGAACACACACATTATAAAGAAATCACATTAGGATTCTCTTTTGAAGCTGTTCCTTAAAACACTAGTGCTTAGGAAATCTATTGGAGGCAGAAGCAGTCAAGGGTAGCCTAGGGTTAGGGTTAGGCTTAGGGTTAGGCTTAGGGTACGGCTTAGGGTACGGGTTCGGGGAGGGCTTCGGGTACGGCGTAGGGTATGGGTTAGGGTTAGGGTTAGGGTTAGTGTTAGGGTTAGGGCTCGGTTTAGTGTACGGGTTAGGATTAGGGTACGTGTTAGGGTTAGGGTAGGGGTTAGCGTTAGGGTACGCGTTAGGGTTAGGGTAGTTATTAAACCTATCCCACTCTCTAGTTACCCCTTAGCACGTAAAGGAATATTATTTGGGGGTCCAGCCATGGAGAAGAGTTTAGACACTAGGATAAGATAAGGAACACACCAATTATAAAGAAATCACTTTAGGATTCTCTTTTTAAGCTGTTCCTTAAAACACTAGTGCTTAGGAAATCTATTGGAGGCAGAAGCAGTCAAGGGTAGCCTAGGGTTAGGGTTTGGCTTAGGGTTAGGCTTAGGGTACGGCTTAGGGTACGGGTTAGGGGAGGGATTCGGGTACGGCGTAGGGTATGGGTTAGGGTTAGGGTTAGGGTTAGTGTTAGGGTTAGGGCTCGGTTTAGGGTACGGGTTAGGATTAGGGTACCTGTTAGGGTTAGGGTAGGGGTTAGGGTTAGGGTACGCGTTAGGGTTAGGGTAGTTATTAAACCTATCCCACTCTCTAGATACCCCTTAGCACGTAAAGGAATATTATTTGGGGGTCCAGCCATGGAGAAGATTTTAGACACTAGGATAAGATAAGGAACACACCCATTATAAAGAAATCACATTAGGATTCTCTTTTTAAGCTGTCCCTTAAAACACTAGTGCTTAGGAAATCTATTGGAGGCAGAAGCAGTCAAGGGTAGCCTAGGGTTAGGGTTAGGCTTAGGGTTAGGCTTAGGGTACGGCTTAGGGTACGGGTTCGGGGAGGGCTTCGGGTACGGCGTAGGGTATGTGTTAGGGTTAGGGTTAGGGTTAGTGTTAGGGTTAGGGCTCGGTTTAGGGTACGGGTTAGGATTAGGGTACGTTTTAGGGTTAGGTTAGGGGTTAGGGTTATGGTACGCGTTAGGGTTAGGGTAGTGATTAAACCTATCCCACTCTCTAGATACCCCTTAGCACATAAAGGAATATTATTTGGGGGTCCAGCCATGGAGAAGAGTTTAGACACTAGGATTAGATAAGGAACACACCCATTATAAAGAAATCACATTAGGATTCTCTTTTTAAGCTGTTCCTTAAAACACTAGTGCTTAGGAAATCTATTGGAGGCAGAAGCAGTCAAGGGTAGCCTAGGGTTAGGGTTAGGCTTAGGGTTAGGCTTAGGGTACGGCTTAGGGTACGGGTTCGTGGAGGGCTTCGGGTACGGCGTAGGGTATGGGTTAGTGTTAGGGTTAGGGTTAGTGTTAGGGTTAGGGCTCGGTTTAGGGTACGGGTTAGGATTAGGGTACGTGTTAGGGTTAGGGTAGGGGTTAGGGTTAGGGTACGCGTTAGGGTTAGGGTAGTTATTAAACCTATCCCACTCTCTAGATACTCCTTAGCACGTAAAGGAATATTATTTGGGGGTCCAGCCATGGAGAAGTGTTTAGACACTAAGATAATATAAGGAACACACACATTATAAAGAAATCACATTAGGATTCTCTTTTGAAGCTGTTCCTTAAAACACTAGTGCTTAGGAAATCTATTGGAGGCAGAAGCAGTCAAGGGTAGCCTAGGGTTAGGGTTAGGCTTAGGGTTAGGCTTAGGGTACGGCTTAGGGTACGGGTTCGGGGAGGGCTTCGGGTACGGCGTAGGGTATGGGTTAGGGTTAGGGTTAGGGTTAGTTTTAGGGTTAGGGCTCGGTTTAGGGTACGGGTTAGGATTAGGGTACGTGTTAGTGTTAGGGTAGGGGTTAGCGTTAGGGTATGCGTTAGGGTTAGGGTAGTTATTAAACCTATCCCACTCTCTAGTTACCCCTTAGCACGTAAAGGAATATTATTTGGGGGTCCAGCCATGGAGAAGAGTTTAGACACTAGGATAAGATGAGGAACACACACAATATAGAGAAATCACATTAGGATTCTCTTTTTAAGCTGTTCCTTAAAACACTAGTGCTTAGGAAATCTATTGGAGGCAGAAGCAGTCAAGGGTAGCCTAGGGTTAGGGTTAGGCTTAGGGTTAGGCTTAGGGTACGGCTTAGGGTACGGGTTCGGGGAGGGCTTCGGGTACGGCGTAGGGTATGGGTTAGGGTTAGGGTTAGGGTTAGTGTTAGGGTTAGGGCTCGGTTTAGGGTACGGGTTAGGATTAGGGTACGTGTTAGGGTTAGGGTAGGGGTTAGCGTTAGGGTACGCGTTAGGGTTAGGGTAGTTATTAAACCTATCCCACTCTCTAGTTACCCCTTAGCACGTAAAGGAATATTATTTGGGGGTCCAGCCGTGGAGAAGAGTTTAGACACTAGGATAAGATAAGGAACACACCCATTATAAAGAAATCACATTAGGATTCTCTTTTTAAGCTGTTCCTTAAAACACTGGTGCTTAGGAAATCTATTGGAGGCAGAAGCAGTCAAGGGTAGCCTAGGGTTAGGGTTAGGCTTAGGGTTAGGCTTAGGGTACGGCTTAGCGTACGGGTTCGGGGAGGGCTTCGGGTACGGCGTAGGGTATGGGTTAGGGTTAGGGTTAGGGTTAGTGTTAGGGTTAGGGCTCGGTTTAGGGTACGGGTTAGGATTAGGGTACGTGTTAGTGTTAGGGTAGGGGTTAGCGTTAGGGTACGCGTTAGGGTTAGGGTAGTTATTAAACCTATCCCACTCTCTACTTACCCCTTAGCACGTAAAGGAATATTATTTGGGGGTCCAGCCATGGAGAAGAGTTTAGACACTAGGATAAGATGAGGAACACACACAATATAAAGAAATCACATTAGGATTCTCTTTTTAAGCTGTTCCTTAAAACACTAGTGCTTAGGAAATCTATTGGAGGCCGAAGCAGTCAAGGGTAGCCTAGGGTTAGGGTTAGGCTTAGGGTTAGGCTTAGGGTACGGCTTAGGGTACGGGTTCGGGAAGGGCTTCGGGTACGGCGTAGGGTATGGGTTAGGGTTAGGGTTAGGGTTAGTGTTAGGGTTAGGGCTCGGTTTAGGGTACGGGTTAGGATTAGGGTACGTGTTAGGGTTAGGGTAGGGGTTAGGGTTATGTTACGCGTTAGGGTTAGGGTAGTGATTAAACCTATCCCACTCTCTAGATACCCCTTAGCACATAAAGGAATATTATTTGGGGGTCCAGCCATGGAGAAGAGTTTAGACACTAGGATTAGATAAGGAACACACCCATTATAAAGAAATCACAATAGGATTCTCTTTTTAAGCTGTTCCTTAAAACACTAGTGCTTAGGAAATCTATTGGAGGCAGAAGCAGTCAAGGGTAGCCTAGGGTTAGGGTTAGGCTTAGGGTTAGGCTTAGGGTACGGCTTAGGGTACGGGTTCGGGGAGGGCTTCGGGTACGGCGTAGGGTATGGGTTAGGGTTAGGGTTAGGGTTAGTGTTAGGGTTAGGGCTCGGTTTAGTGTACGGGTTAGGATTAGGGTACGTGTTAGGGTTAGGGTAGGGGTTAGCGTTAGGGTACGCGTTAGGGTTAGGGTAGTTATTAAACCTATCCCACTCTCTAGTTACCCCTTAGCACGTAAAGGAATATTATTTGGGGGTCCAGCCATGGAGAAGAGTTTAGACACTAGGATAAGATGAGGAACACACCAATTATAAAGAAATCACATTAGGATTCTCTTTTTAAGCTGTTCCTTAAAACACTAGTGCTTAGGAAATCTATTGGAGGCAGAAGCAGTCAAGGGTAGCCTAGGGTTAGGGTTTGGCTTAGGGTTAGGCTTAGGGTACGGCTTAGGGTACGGGTTCGGGGAGGGCTTCGGGTACGGCGTAGGGTATGGGTGAGGGTTAGGGTTAGGGTTAGTGTTAGGGTTAGGGCTCGGTTTAGGGTACGGGTTAGGATTAGGGTACGTGTTAGGGTTAGGGTAGGGGTTGGGGTTAGGGTTAGGGTTAGGGTTAGGGTAGTTATTAAACCTATCCCACTCTCTAGTTACCCCTTAGCACGTAAAGGAATATTATTTGGGGGTCCATCCATGGAGAAAAGTTTAGACACTAGGATAAGATAAGGAACACACCCATTATAAAGAAATCACATTAGGATTCTCTTTTTAAGCTGTTCCTTAAAACACTAGTGCTTAGGAAATCTATTGGAGGCAGAAGCAGTCAAGGGTAGACTAGGGTTAGGGTTAGGCTTAGGGTTAGGCTTAGGGTACGGCTTAGGGTACGGATTCGGGGAGGGCTTCGGGTACGGCGTAGGGTATGGGTTAGGGTTAGGGTTACGGTTAGTGTTAGGGTTAGGGCTCGGTTTAGGGTACGGGTTAGGATTAGGGTACGTGTTAGGGTTATGGTAGGGGTTAGGGTTAGGGTACACGTTAGGGTTAGGGTAGTTATTAAACCTATCCCACTCTCTAGATACCCCTTAGCACGTAAAGGAATATTATTTGGGGGTCCAGCCATGGAGAAGAGTTTAGACACTAAGATAATATAAGGAACACACACATTATAAAGAAATCACATTAGGATTCTCTTTTTAAGCTGTTCCTTAAAACACTATTGCTTAGGAAATCTATTGGAGGCAGAAGCAGTCAAGGGTAGCCTAGGGTTAGGGTTAGGCTTAGGGTTAGGCTTAGGGTACGGCTTAGGGTACGGGTTCGGGGAGGGCTTCGGGTACGGCGTAGGGTATGGGTTAGGGTTAGGGTTAGGGTTAGTGTTAGGGTTAGGGCTCGGTTTAGGGTACGGGTTAGGATTAGGGTACGTGTTAGGGTTAGGGTAGGGGTTAGGGTTAGGGTACGCGTTAGGGTTAGGGTAGTTATTAAACCTATCCCACTCTCTAGATACTCCTTAGCACGTAAAGGAATATTATTTGGGGGTCCAGCCATGGAGAAGTGTTTAGACACTAAGATAATATAAGGAACACACACATTATAAAGAAATCACATTAGGATTCTCTTTTGAAGCTGTTCCTTAAAACACTAGTGCTTAGGAAATCTATTGGAGGCAGAAGCAGTCCAGGGTAGCCTAGGGTTAGGGTTAGGCTTAGGGTTAGGCTTAGGGTACGGCTTAGGGTACGGGTTCGGGGAGGGCTTCGGGTACGGCGTAGGGTATGGGTTAGGGTTAGGGTTAGGGTTAGTTTTAGGGTTAGGGCTCGGTTTAGGGTACGGGTTAGGATTAGGGTACGTGTTAGTGTTAGGGTAGGGGTTAGCGTTAGGGTACGCGTTAGGGTTAGGGTAGTTATTAAACCTATCCCACTCTCTAGTTACCCCTTAGCACGTAAAGGAATATTATTTGGGGGTCCAGCCATGGAGAAGAGTTTAGACACTAGGATAAGATAAGGAACACACACATTATAAAGAAATCACATTAGGATTCTCTTTTTAAGCTGTTTCTTAAAACACTAGTGCTTAGGAAATCTATTGGAGGCAGAAGCAGTCAAGGGTAGCCTAGGGTTAGGGTTAGGCTTAGGGTTAGGCTTAGGGTACGGCTTAGGGTACGGGTTCGGGGAGGGCTTCGGGTACGGCGTAGGGTATGGGTTAGGGTTAGGGTTAGGGTTAGTGTTAGGGTTAGGGCTCGGTTTAGTGTACGGGTTAGGATTAGGGTACGTGTTAGGGTTAGGGTAGGGGTTAGCGTTAGGGTACGCGTTAGGGTTAGGGTAGTTATTAAACCTATCCCACTCTCTAGTTACCCCTTAGCACGTAAAGGAATATTATTTGGGGGTCCAGCCATGGAGAAAAGTTTAGACACTAGGATAAGATAAGGAACACACCCATTATAAAGAAATCACATTAGGATTCTCTTTTTAAGCTGTTCCTTAAAACACTAGTGCTTAGGAAATCTATTGGAGGCAGAAGCAGTCAAGGGTAGACTAGGGTTAGGGTTAGGCTTAGGGTTAGGCTTAGGGTACGGCTTAGGGTACGGGTTCGGGGAGGGCTTCGTGTACGGCGTAGGGTATGGGTTAGGGTTAGGGTTACGGTTAGTGTTAGGGTTAGCGCTCGGTTTAGGGTACGGGTTAGGATTAGGGTACGTGTTAGGGTTATGGTAGGGGTTAGGGTTAGGGTACACGTTAGGGTTAGGGTAGTTATTAAACCTATCCCACTCTCTAGATACCCCTTAGCATGTAAAGGAATATTATTTGGGGGTCCAGCCATGGAGAAGAGTTTAGACACTAAGATAATATAAGGAACACACACATTATAAAGAAATCACATTAGGATTCTCTTTTTAAGCTGTTCCTTAAAACACTATTGCTTAGGAAATCTATTGGAGGCAGAAGCAGTCAAGGGTAGCCTAGGGTTAGGGTTAGGCTTAGGGTTAGGCTTAGGGTACGGCTTAGGGTACGGGTTCGGGGAGGGCTTCGGGTACGGCGTAGGGTATGGGTTAGGGTTAGGGTTAGGGTTAGTGTTAGGGTTAGGGCTCGGTTTAGGGTACGGGTTAGGATTAGGGTACCTGTTAGGGTTAGGGTAGGTGTTAGGGTTAGGGTACGTGTTAGGGTTAGGGTAGTTATTAAACCTATCCCACTCTCTAGTTACCCCTTAGCACGTAAAGGAATATTATTTGGGGGTCCAGCCATGGAGAAGAGTTTAGACACTAGGATAAGATAAGGAACACACCCATTATAAAGAAATCACATTAGGATTCTCTTTTTAAGCTGTTCCTTAAAACACTAGTGCTTAGGAAATCTATTGGAGGCAGAAGCAGTCAAGGGTAGCCTAGGGTTAGGGTTAGGCTTAGGGTTAGGCTTAGGGTACTGCTTAGGGTACGGTTTCGGGGAGGGATTCGGGTACGGCGTAGGGTATGGGTTAGGGTTAGGGTTAGGGTTAGGGTTAGTGTTAGGGTTAGGGCTCGGTTTAGGGTACGGGTTAGGATTAGGGTACGTGTTAGGGTTAGGGTAGGGGTTAGGGTTATGGTACGCGTTAGGGTTAGGGTAGTGATTAAACCTATCCCACTCTCTAGATACCCCTTAGCACATAAAGGAATATTATTTGGGGGTCCAGCCATGGAGAAGAGTTTAGACACTAGGATTAGATAAGGAACACACCCATTATAAAGAAATCACATTAGGATTCTCTTTTTAAGCTGTTCCTTAAAACACTAGTGCTTAGGAAATCTATTGGAGGCAGAAGCAGTCAAGGGTAGCCTAGGGTTAGGGTTAGGCTTAGGGTTAGGCTTAGGGTACGGCTTAGGGTACGGGTTCGTGGAGGGCTTCGGGTACGGCGTAGGGTATGGGTTAGTGTTAGGGTTAGGGTTAGTGTTAGGGTTAGGGCTCGGTTTAGGGTACGGGTTAGGATTATGGTACGTGTTAGGGTTAGGGTAGGGGTTAGGGTTAGGGTACGCGTTAGGGTTAGGGTAGTTATTAAACCTATCCCACTCTCTAGTTACCCCTTAGCACGTAAAGGAATATTATTTGGGGGTCCAGCCGTGGAGAAGAGTTTAGACACTAGGATAAGATAAGGAACACACACATTATAAAGAAATCACATTAGGATTCTCTTTTTAAGCTGTTCCTTAAAACACTAGTGCTTAGGAAATCTATTGGAGGCAGAAGCAGTCAAGGGGAGCCTAGGGTTAGGGTTAGGCTTAGGGTTAGGCTTAGGGTACGGCTTAGGGTACGGGTTCGGGGAGGGCTTCGGGTACGGCGTAGGGTATGGGTTAGGGTTAGGGTTAGGGTTAGTGTTAGGGTTAGGGCTCGGTTTAGGGTACGGGTTAGGATTAGGGTACGTGTTAGGGTTAGGGTAGTGGTTAGGGTTAGGGTACGCGTTAGGGTTAGGGTAGTTATTAAACCTATCCCACTCTCTAGATACTCCTTAGCACGTAAAGGAATATTATTTGGGGGTCCAGCCATGGAGAAGTGTTTAGACACTAAGATAATATAAGGAACACACACATTATAAAGAAATCACATTAGGATTCTCTTTTTAAGCTGTTCCTTAAAACACTAGTGCTTAGGAAATCTATTGGAGGCAGAAGCAGTCAAGGGTAGCCTAGGGTTAGGGTTAGGCTTAGGGTTAGGCTTAGGGTACGGCTTAGGGTACGGGTTCGGGGAGGGCTTCGGGTACGGCGTAGGGTACGGGTTAGGGTTAGGGTTAGGGTTAGTGTTAGGGTTAGGGCTCGGTTTAGGGTACGGGTTAGGATTAGGGTACGTGTTAGGGTTAGGGTAGGGGTTAGCGTTAGGGTACGCGTTAGGGTTAGGGTAGTTATTAAACCTATCCCACTCTCTAGTTACCCCTTAGCACGTAAAGGAATATTATTTGGGGGTCCAGCCATGGAGAAGAGTTTAGACACTAGGATAAGATAAGGAACACACCCATTATAAAGAAATCACATTAGGATTCTCTTTTTAAGCTGTTCCTTAAAACACTAGTGCTTAGGAAATCTATTGGAGGCAGAAGCAGTCAAGGGTAGCCTAGGGTTAGGGTTAGGCTTAGGGTTAGGCTTAGGGTACGGCTTAGCGTACGGGTTCGGGGAGGGCTTCGGGTACGGCGTAGGGTATGGGTTAGGGTTAGGGTTAGGGTTAGTGTTAGGGTTAGGGCTCGGTTTAGGGTACGGGTTAGGATTAGGGTACGTGTTAGGGTTATGGTAGGGGTTAGGGTTAGGGTACACGTTAGGGTTAGGGTAGTTATTAAACCTATCCCACTCTCTAGATACCCCTTAGCACGTAAAGGAATATTATTTGGGGGTCCAGCCATGGAGAAGAGTTTAGACACTAAGATAATATAAGGAACACACACATTATAAAGAAATCACATTAGGATTCTCTTTTTAAGCTGTTCCTTAAAACACTATTGCTTAGGAAATCTATTGGAGGCAGAAGCAGTCAAGGGTAGCCTAGGGTTAGGGTTAGGCTTAGGGTTAGGCTTAGGGTACGGCTTAGGGTACGGGTTCGGGGAGGGCTTCGGGTACGGCGTAGGGTATGGGTTAGGGTTAGGGTTAGTGTTAGGGTTAGGGCTCGGTTTAGGGTACGGGTTAGGATTAGGGTACGTGTTAGGGTTAGGGTAGGGGTTAGGGTTAGGGTACGCGTTAGGGTTAGGGTAGTTATTAAACCTATCCCACTCTCTAGATACTCCTTAGCACGTAAAGGAATATTATTTGGGGGTCCAGCCATGGAGAAGTGTTTAGACACTAAGATAATATAAGGAACACACACATTATAAAGAAATCACATTAGGATTCTCTTTTGAAGCTGTTCCTTAAAACACTAGTGCTTAGGAAATCTATTGGAGGCAGAAGCAGTCAAGGGTAGCCTAGGGTTAGGGTTTGGCTTAGGGTTAGGCTTAGGGTACGGCTTAGGGTACGGGTTAGGGGAGGGATTCGGGTACGGCGTAGGGTATGGGTTAGGGTTAGGGTTAGGGTTAGTGTTAGGGTTAGGGCTCGGTTTAGGGTACGGGTTAGGATTAGGGTACCTGTTAGGGTTAGGGTAGGGGTTAGGGTTAGGGTACGCGTTAGGGTTAGGGTAGTTATTAAACCTATCCCACTCTCTAGATACCCCTTAGCACGTAAAGGAATATTATTTGGGGGTCCAGCCATGGAGAAGAGTTTAGACACTAGGATAAGATAAGGAACACACCCATTATAAAGAAATCACTTTAGGATTCTCTTTTTAAGCTGTTCCTTAAAACACTAGTGCTTAGGAAATCTATTGGAGGCAGAAGCAGTCAAGGGTAGCCTAGGGTTAGAGTTAGGCTTAGGGTTAGGCTTAGGGTACGGCTTAGGGTACGGGTTCGGGGAGGGCTTCGGGTACGGTGTAGGGTATGGGTGAGGGTTAGGGTTAGGGTTAGTGTTAGGGTTAGGGCTCGGTTTAGGGTACGGGTTAGGATTAGGGTACGTGTTAGGGTTAGGGTAGGGGTTAGGGTTAGGGTTAGGGTTAGGGTTAGGGTAGTTATTAAACCTATCCCACTCTCTAGTTACCCCTTAGCACGTAAAGGAATATTATTTGGGGGTCCAGCCATGGAGAAAAGTTTAGACACTAGGATAAGATAAGGAACACACCCATTATAAAGAAATCACATTAGGATTCTCTTTTTAAGCTGTTCCTTAAAACACTAGTGCTTAGGAAATCTATTGGAGGCAGAAGCAGTCAAGGGTAGACTAGGGTTAGGGTTAGGCTTAGGGTTAGGCTTAGGGTACGGCTTAGGGTACGGGTTCGGGGAGGGCTTCGGGTACGGCGTAGGGTATGGGTTAGGGTTAGGGTTACGGTTAGTGTTAGGGTTAGGGCTCGGTTTAGGGTAAGGGTTAGGATTAGGGTACGTGTTAGGGTTATGGTAGGGGTTAGGGTTAGGGTACACTTTAGGGTTAGGGTAGTTATTAAACCTATCCCACTCTCTAGATACCCCTTAGCACGTAAAGGAATATTATTTGGGGGTCCAGCCATGGAGAAGAGTTTAGACACTAAGATAATATAAGGAACACACACATTATAAAGAAATCACATTAGGATTCTCTTTTTAAGCTGTTCCTTAAAACACTATTGCTTAGGAAATCTATTGGAGGCAGAAGCAGTCAAGGGTAGCCTAGGGTTAGGGTTAGGCTTAGGGTTAGGCTTAGGGTACGGCTTAGGGTACGGGTTCGGGGAGGGCTTCGGGTACGGCGTAGGGTATGGGTTAGGGTTAGGGTTAGGGTTAGTGTTAGGGTTAGGGCTCGGTTTAGGGTACGGGTTAGGATTAGGGTACGTGTTAGGGTTAGGGTAGGGGTTAGCGTTAGGGTACTCGTTAGGGTTAGGGTAGTTATTAAACCTATCCCACTCTCTAGTTACCCCTTAGCACGTAAAGGAATATTATTTGGGGGTCCAGCCATGGAGAAGAGTTTAGACACTAGGATAAGATAAGGAACACACCCATTATAAAGAAATCACATTAGGATTCTCTTTTTAAGCTGTTCCTTAAAACACTAGTGCTTAGGAAATCTATTGGAGGCAGAAGCAGTCAAGGGTAGCCTAGGGTTAGGGTTAGGCTTAGGGTTAGGCTTAGGGTACGGCTTAGGGTACGGTTTCGGGGAGGGATTCGGGTACGGCGTAGGGTATGGGTTAGGGTTAGGGTTAGGGTTAGGGTTAGGGTTAATGTTAGGGTTAGGGCTCGGTTTAGGGTACGGGTTAGGATTAGGGTACGTGTTAGGGTTAGGGTAGGGGTTAGGGTTAGGGTACGCGTTAGGGTTAGGGTAGTTATTAAACCTATCCCACTCTCTAGATACTCCTTAGCACGTAAAGGAATATTATTTGGGGGTCCAGCCATGGAGAAGTGTTTAGACACTAAGATAATATAAGGAACACACACATTATAAAGAAATCACATTAGGATTCTCTTTTGAAGCTGTTCCTTAAAACACTAGTGCTTAGGAAATCTATTGGAGGCAGAAGCAGTCAAGGGTAGCCTAGGGTTAGGGTTAGGCTTAGGGTTAGGCTTAGGGTACGGCTTAGGGTACGGGTTCGGGGAGGGCTTCGGGTACGGCGTAGGGTATGGGTTAGGGTTAGGGTTAGGGTTAGTTTTAGGGTTAGGGCTCGGTTTAGGGTACGGGTTAGGATTAGGGTACGTGTTAGTGTTAGGGTAGGGGTTAGCGTTAGGGTATGCGTTAGGGTTAGGGTAGTTATTAAACCTATCCCACTCTCTACTTACCCCTTAGCACGTAAAGGAATATTATTTGGGGGTCCAGCCATGGAGAAGAGTTTAGACACTAGGATAAGATGAGGAACACACACAATATAGAGAAATCACATTAGGATTCTCTTTTTAAGCTGTTCTTTAAAACACTAGTGCTTAGGAAATCTATTGGAGGCAGAAGCAGTCAAGGGTAGCCTAGGGTTAGGGTTAGGCTTAGGGTTAGGCTTAGGGTACGGCTTAGGGTACGGGTTCGGGGAGGGCTTCGGGTACGGCGTAGGGTATGGGTTAGGGTTAGGGTTAGGGTTAGTGTTAGGGTTAGGGCTCGGTTTAGGGTACGGGTTAGGATTAGGGTACGTGTTAGGGTTAGGGTAGCGGTTAGCGTTAGGGTACGCGTTAGGGTTAGGGTAGTTATTAAACCTATCCCACTCTCTAGTTACCCCTTAGCACGTAAAGGAATATTATTTGGGGGTCCAGCCGTGGAGAAGAGTTTAGACACTAGGATAAGATAAGGAACACACACATTATAAAGAAATCACATTAGGATTCTCTTTTTAAGCTGTTCCTTAAAACACTAGTGCTTAGGAAATCTATTGGAGGCAGAAGCAGTCAAGGGGAGCCTAGGGTTAGGGTTAGGCTTAGGGTTAGGCTTAGGGTACGGCTTAGGGTACGGGTTCGGGGAGGGCTTCGGGTACGGCGTAGGGTATGGGTTAGGGTTAGGGTTAGGGTTAGTGTTAGGGTTAGGGCTCGGTTTAGGGTACGGGTTAGGCTTAGGGTACGTGTTAGGGTTAGGGTAGTGGTTAGGGTTAGGGTACGCGTTAGGGTTAGGGTAGTTATTAAACCTATCCCACTCTCTAGATACTCCTTAGCACGTAAAGGAATATTATTTGGGGGTCCAGCCATGGAGAAGTGTTTAGACACTAAGATAATATAAGGAACACACACATTATAAAGAAATCACATTAGGATTCTCTTTTTAAGCTGTTCCTTAAAACACTAGTGCTTAGGAAATCTATTGGAGGCAGAAGCATTCAAGGGTAGCCTAGGGTTAGGGTTAGGCTTAGGGTTAGGCTTAGGGTACGGCTTAGGGTACGGGTTCGGGGAGGGCTTCGGGTACGGCGTAGGGTAAGGGTTAGGGTTAGGGTTAGGGTTAGTGTTAGGGTTAGGGCTCGGTTTAGGGTATGGGTTAGGATTAGGGTACGTGTTAGGGTTAGGGTAGGGGTTAGCGTTAGGGTACGCGTTAGGTTTAGGGTAGTTATTAAACCTATCCCACTCTCTAGTTACCCCTTAGCACGTAAAGGAATATTATTTGGGGGTCCAGCCATGGAGAAGAGTTTAGACACTAGGATAAGATAAGGAACACACCCATTATAAAGAAATCACATTAGGATTCTCTTTTTAAGCTGTTCCTTAAAACACTGGTGCTTAGGAAATCTATTGGAGGCAGAAGCAGTCAAGGGTAGCCTAGGGTTAGGGTTAGGCTTAGGGTTAGGCTTAGGGTACGGCTTAGCGTACGGGTTCGGGGAGGGCTTCGGGTACAGCGTAGGGTATGGGTTAGGGTTAGGGTTAGGGTTAGTGTTAGGGTTAGGGCTCGGTTTAGGGTACGGGTTAGGATTAGGGTACGTGTTAGTGTTAGGGTAGGGGTTAGCGTTAGGGTACACGTTAGGGTTAGGGTAGTTATTAAACCTATCCCACTCTCTACTTACCCCTTAGCACGTAAAGGAATATTATTTGGGGGTCCAGCCATGGAGAAGAGTTTAGACACTAGGATAAGATGAGGAACACACACAATATAAAGAAATCACATTAGGATTCTCTTTTTAAGCTGTTCCTTAAAACACTAGTGCTTAGGAAATCTATTGGAGGCAGAAGCAGTCAAGGGTAGCCTAGGGTTAGGGTTAGGCTTAGGGTTAGGCTTAGGGTACGGCTTAGGGTACGGGTTCGGGGAGGGCTTCGGGTACGGCGTAGGGTATGGGTTAGGGTTAGGGTTAGGGTTAGTGTTAGGGTTAGGGCTCGGTTTAGGGTACGGGTTAGGATTAGGGTACGTGTTAGGGTTAGGCTAGGGGTTAGGGTTATGGTACGCGTTAGGGTTAGGGTAGTGATTAAACCTATCCCACTCTCTAGATACCCCTTAGCACATAAAGGAATATTATTTGGGGGTCCAGCCATGGAGAAGAGTTTAGACACTAGGATTAGATAAGGAACACACCCATTATAAAGAAATCACAATAGGATTCTCTTTTTAAGCTGTTCCTTAAAACACTAGTGCTTAGGAAATCTATTGGAGGCGGAAGCAGTCAAGGGTAGCCTAGGGTTAGGGTTAGGCTTAGGGTTAGGCTTAGGGTACGGCTTAGGGTACGGGTTCGGGGAGGGCTTCGGGTACGGCGTAGGGTATGGGTTAGGGTTAGGGTTAGGGTTAGTGTTAGGGTTAGGGCTCGGTTTAGTGTACGGGTTAGGATTAGGGTACGTGTTAGGGTTAGGGTAGGGGTTAGCGTTAGGGTACGCGTTAGGGTTAGGGTAGTTATTAAACCTATCCCACTCTCTAGTTACCCCTTAGCACGTAAAGGAATATTATTTGGGGGTCCAGCCATGGAGAAGAGTTTAGACACTAGGATAAGATAAGGAACACACCAATTATAAAGAAATCACATTAGGATTCTCTTTTTAAGCTGTTCCTTAAAACACTAGTGCTTAGGAAATCTATTGGAGGCAGAAGCAGTCAAGGGTAGCCTAGGGTTAGGGTTTGGCTTAGGGTTAGGCTTAGGGTACGGCTTAGGGTACGGGTTAGGGGAGGGATTCGGGTACGGCGTAGGGTATGGGTTAGGGTTAGGGTTAGGGTTAGTGTTAGGGTTAGGGCTCGGTTTAGGGTACGGGTTAGGATTAGGGTACCTGTTAGGGTTAGGGTAGGGGTTAGGTTTAGGGTACGCGTTAGGGTTAGGGTAGTTATTAAACCTATCCCACTCTCTAGATACCCCTTAGCACGTAAAGGAATATTATTTGGGGGTCCAGCCATGGAGAAGAGTTTAGACACTAAGATAATATAAGGAACACACACATTATAAAGAAATCACATTAGGATTCTCTTTTTAAGCTGTTCCTTAAAACACTATTGCTTAGGAAATCTATTGGAGGCAGAAGCAGTCAAGGGTAGCCTAGGGTTAGGGTTAGGCTTAGGGTTAGGCTTAGGGTACGGCTTAGGGTACGGGTTCGGGGAGGGCTTCGGGTACGGCGTAGGGTATGGGTTAGGGTTAGGGTTAGGGTTAGTGTTAGGGTTAGGGCTCGGTTTAGGGTACGGGTTAGGATTAGGGTACGTGTTAGGGTTAGGGTAGGGGTTAGGGTTAGGGTACGCGTTAGGGTTAGGGTAGTTATTAAACCTATCCCACTCTCTAGATACTCCTTAGCACGTAAAGGAATATTATTTGGGGGTCCAGCCATGGAGAAGTGTTTAGACACTAAGATAATATAAGGAACACACACATTATAAAGAAATCACATTAGGATTCTCTTTTGAAGCTGTTCCTTAAAACACTAGTGCTTAGGAAATCTATTGGAGGCAGAAGCAGTCAAGGGTAGCCTAGGGTTAGGGTTAGGCTTAGGGTTAGGCTTAGGGTACGGCTTAGGGTACGGGTTCGGGGAGGGCTTCGGGTACGGCGTAGGGTATGGGTTAGGGTTAGGGTTAGGGTTAGTTTTAGGGTTAGGGCTCGGTTTAGGGTACGGGTTAGGATTAGGGTACGTGTTAGTGTTAGGGTAGGGGTTAGCGTTAGGGTACGCGTTAGGGTTAGGGTAGTTATTAAACCTATCCCACTCTCTAGTTACCCCTTAGCACGTAAAGGAATATTATTTGGGGGTCCAGCCATGGAGAAGAGTTTAGACACTAGGATAAGATAAGGAACACACACATTATAAAGAAATCACATTAGGATTCTCTTTTTAAGCTGTTCCTTAAAACACTAGTGCTTAGGAAATCTATTGGAGGCAGAAGCAGTCAAGGGTAGCCTAGGGTTAGGGTTAGGCTTAGGGTTAGGCTTAGGGTACGGCTTAGGGTACGGGTTCGGGGAGGGCTTCGGGTACGGCGTAGGGTATGGGTTAGGGTTAGGGTTAGGGTTAGTGTTAGGGTTAGGGCTCGGTTTAGTGTACGGGTTAGGATTAGGGTACGTGTTAGGGTTAGGGTAGGGGTTAGCGTTAGGGTACGCGTTAGGGTTAGGGTAGTTATTAAACCTATCCCACTCTCTAGTTACCCCTTAGCACGTAAAGGAATATTATTTGGGGGTCCAGCCATGGAGAAGAGTTTAGACACTAGGATAAGATAAGGAACACACCAATTATAAAGAAATCACATTAGGATTCTCTTTTTAAGCTGTTCCTTAAAACACTAGTGCTTAGGAAATCTATTGGAGGCAGAAGCAGTCAAGGGTAGCCTAGGGTTAGGGTTTGGCTTAGGGTTAGGCTTAGGGTACGGCTTAGGGTACGGGTTAGGGGAGGGATTCGGGTACGGCGTAGGGTATGGGTTAGGGTTAGGGTTAGGGTTAGTGTTAGGGTTAGGGCTCGGTTTAGGGTACGGGTTAGGATTAGGGTACCTGTTAGGGTTAGGGTAGGGGTTAGGGTTAGGGTACGCGTTAGGGTTAGGGTAGTTATTAAACCTATCCCACTCTCTAGATACCCCTTAGCACGTAAAGGAATATTATTTGGGGGTCCAGCCATGGAGAAGAGTTTAGACACTAGGATAAGATAAGGAACACACCCATTATAAAGAAATCACTTTAGGATTCTCTTTTTAAGCTGTTCCTTAAAACACTATTGCTTAGGAAATCTATTGGAGGCAGAAGCAGTCAAGGGTAGCCTAGGGTTAGGGTTAGGCTTAGGGTTAGGCTTAGGGTACGGCTTAGGGTACGGGTTCGGGGAGGGCTTCGGGTACGGCGTAGGGTATGGGTTAGGGTTAGGGTTAGGGTTAGTGTTAGGGTTAGGGCTCGGTTTAGGGTACGGGTTAGGATTAGGGTACCTGTTAGGGTTAGGGTAGGTGTTAGGTTTAGGGTACGTGTTAGGGTTAGGGTAGTTATTAAACCTATCCCACTCTCTAGTTACCCCTTAGCACGTAAAGGAATATTATTTGGGGGTCCAGCCATGGAGAAGAGTTTAGACACTAGGATAAGATAAGGAACACACCCATTATAAAGAAATCACATTAGGATTCTCTTTTTAAGCTGTTCCTTAAAACACTAGTGCTTAGGAAATCTATTGGAGGCAGAAGCAGTCAAGGGTAGCCTAGGGTTAGGGTTAGGCTTAGGGTTAGGCTTAGGGTACGGCTTAGGGTACGGTTTCGGGGAGGGATTCGGGTACGGCGTAGGGTATGGGTTACGGTTAGGGTTAGGGTTAGGGTTAGGGTTAGGGTTAGTGTTAGGGTTAGGGCTCGGTTTAGGGTACGGGTTAGGATTAGGGTACGTGTTAGGGTTAGGGTAGGGGTTAGGGTTATGGTACGCGTTAGGGTTAGGGTAGTGATTAAACCTATCCCACTCTCTAGATACCCCTTAGCACATAAAGGAATATTATTTGGGGGTCCAGCCATGGAGAAGAGTTTAGACACTAGGATTAGATAAGGAACACACCCTTTATAAAGAAATCACATTAGGATTCTCTTTTTAAGCTGTTCCTTAAAACACTAGTGCTTAGGAAATCTATTGGAGGCAGAAGCAGTCAAGGGTAGCCTAGGGTTAGGGTTAGGCTTAGGGTTAGGCTTAGGGTACGGCTTAGGGTACGGGTTCGTGGAGGGCTTCGGGTACGGCGTAGGGTATGGGTTAGTGTTAGGGTTAGGGTTAGTGTTAGGGTTAGGGCTCGGTTTAGGGTACGGGTTAGGATTAGGGTACGTGTTAGGGTTAGGGTAGGGGTTAGGGTTAGGGTACGCGTTAGGGTTAGGGTAGTTATTAAACCTATCCCACTCTCTAGATACTCCTTAGCACGTAAAGGAATATTATTTGGGGGTCCAGCCATGGAGAAGTGTTTAGACACTAAGATAATATAAGGAACACACACATTATAAAGAAATCACATTAGGATTCTCTTTTGAAGCTGTTCCTTAAAACACTAGTGCTTAGGAAATCTATTGGAGGCAGAAGCAGTCAAGGGTAGCCTAGGGTTAGGGTTAGGCTTAGGGTACGGCTTAGGGTACGGGTTCGGGGAGGGCTTCGGGTACGGCGTAGGGTATGGGTTAGGGTTAGGGTTAGGGTTAGTTTTAGGGTTAGGGCTCGGTTTAGGGTACGGGCTAGGATTAGGGTACGTGTTAGTGTTAGGGTAGGGGTTAGCGTTAGGGTATGCGTTAGGGTTAGGGTAGTTATTAAACCTATCCCACTCTCTAGTTACCCCTTAGCACGTAAAGGAATATTATTTGGGGGTCCAGCCATGGAGAAGAGTTTAGACACTAGGATAAGATGAGGAACACACACAATATAAAGAAATCACATTAGGATTCTCTTTTTAAGCTGTTCCTTAAAACACTAGTGCTTAGGAAATCTATTGGAGGCAGAAGCAGTCAAGGGTAGCCTAGGGTTAGGGTTAGGCTTAGGGTTAGGCTTAGGGTACGGCTTAGGGTACGGGTTCGGGGAGGGCTTCGGGTACGGCGTAGGGTATGGGTTAGGGTTAGGGTTAAGGTTAGTGTTAGGGTTAGGGCTCGGTTTAGGGTACGGGTTAGGATTAGGGTACGTGTTTGTGTTAGGGTAGGGGTTAGCGTTAGGGTACGCGTTAGGGTTAGGGTAGTTATTAAACCTATCCCACTCCCTAGTTACCCCTTAGCACGTAAAGGAATATTATTTGGGGGTCCAGCCATGGAGAAGAGTTTAGACACTAGGATTAGATAAGGAACACACCCATTATAAAGAAATCACATTAGGATTCTCTTTTTAAGCTGTTCCTTAAAACACTAGTGCTTAGGAAATCTATTGGAGGCAGAAGCAGTCAAGGGTAGCCTAGGGTTAGAGTTAGGCTTAGGGTTAGGCTTAGGGTACGGCTTAGGGTACGGGTTCGGGGAGGGCTTCGGGTACGGCGTAGGGTATGGGTGAGGGTTAGGGTTAGGGTTAGTGTTAGGGTTAGGGCTCGGTTTAGGGTACGGGTTAGGATTAGGGTACGTGTTAGGGTTAGGGTAGGGGTTAGGGTTAGGGTACGCGTTAGGGTTAGGGTAGTTATTAAACCTATCCCACTCTCTAGATACTCCTTAGCACGTAAAGGAATATTATTTGGGGGTCCAGCCATGGAGAAGTGTTTAGACACTAAGATAATATAAGGAACACACACATTATAAAGAAATCACATTAGGATTCTCTTTTTAAGCTGTTCCTTAAAACACTAGTGCTTAGGAAATCTATTGGAGGCAGAAGCAGTCAAGGGTAGCCTAGGGTTAGGGTTAGGCTTAGGGTTAGGCTTAGGGTACGGCTTAGGGTACGGGTTCGGGGAGGGCTTCGGGTACGGCGTAGGGTACGGGTTAGGGTTAGGGTTAGGGTTAGTGTTAGGGTTAGGGCTCGGTTTAGGGTACGGGTTAGGATTAGGGTACGTGTTAGGGTTAGGGTAGGGGTTAGCGTTAGGGTACGCGTTAGGGTTAGGGTAGTTATTAAACCTATCCCACGCTCTAGTTACCCCTTAGCACGTAAAGGAATATTATTTGGGGGTCCAGCCATGGAGAAGAGTTTAGACACTAGGATAAGATCAGGAACACAACCATTATAAAGAAATCACATTAGGATTCTCTTTTTAAGCTGTTCCTTAAAACACTAGTGCTTAGGAAATCTATTGGAGGCAGAAGCAGTCAAGGGTAGCCTAGGGTTAGGGTTAGGCTTAGGGTTAGGCTTAGGGTACGGCTTAGGGTACGGGTTCGGGGAGGGCTTCGGGTACGGCGTAGGGTATGGGTTAGGGTTAGGGTTAAGGTTAGTGTTAGGGTTAGGGCTCGGTTTAGGGTACGGGTTAGGATTAGGGTACGTGTTAGTGTTAGGGTAGGGGTTAGCGTTAGGGTACGCGTTAGGGTTAGGGTAGTTATTAAACCTATCCCACTCCCTAGTTACCCCTTAGCACGTAAAGGAATATTATTTGGGGGTCCAGCCATGGAGAAGAGTTTAGACACTAGGATAAGATGAGGAACACACACAATATAAAGAAATCACATTAGGATTCTCTTTTTAAGCTGTTCCTTAAAACACTAGTGCTTAGGAAATCTATTGGAGGCAGAAGCAGTCAAGGGTAGCCTAGGGTTAGGGTTAGGCTTAGGGTTAGGCTTAGGGTACGGCTTAGGGTACGGGTTCGGGGAGGGCTTCAGGTACGGTGTAGGGTATGGGTTAGGGTTAGGGTTAGGGTTAGTGTTAGGGTTAGGGCTCGGTTTAGGGTAAGTGTTAGGATTAGGGTACGTGTTAGGGTTAGGTTAGGGGTTAGGGTTATGGTACGCGTTAGGGTTAGGGTAGTGATTAAACCTATCCCACTCTCTAGATACCCCTTAGCACATAAAGGAATATTATTTGGGGGTCCAGCCCTGGAGAAGAGTTTAGACACTAGGATTAGATAAGGAACACACCCATTATAAAGAAATCACATTAGGATTCTCTTTTTAAGCTGTTCCTTAAAACACTAGTGCTTAGGAAATCTATTGGAGGCAGAAGCAGTCAAGGGTAGCCTAGGGTTAGAGTTAGGCTTAGGGTTAGGCTTAGGGTACGGCTTAGGGTACGGTTTCGGGGAGGGCTTCGGGTACGGCGTAGGGTATGGGTGAGGGTTAGGGTTAGGGTTAGTGTTAGGGTTAGGGCTCGGTTTAGGGTACGGGTTAGGATTCGGGTACGTGTTAGGGTTAGGCTAGGGGTTAGGGTTAGGGTTAGGGTTAGGGTAGTTATTAAACCTATCCCACTCTCTAGTTACCCCTTAGCACGTAAAGGAATATTATTTGGGGGTCCAGCCATGGAGAAAAGTTTAGACACTAGGATAAGATAAGGAACACACCCATTATAAAGAAATCACATTAGGATTCTCTTTTTAAGCTGTTCCTTAAAACACTAGTGCTTAGGAAATCTATTGGAGGCAGAAGCAGTCAAGGGTAGACTAGGGTTAGGGTTAGGCTTAGGGTTAGGCTTAGGGTACGGCTTAGGGTACGGGTTCGGGGAGGGCTTCGGGTACGGCGTAGGGTATGGGTTAGGGTTAGGGTTACGGTTAGTGTTAGGGTTAGGGCTCGGTTTAGGGTACGGGTTAGGATTAGGGTACGTGTTAGGGTTATGGTAGGGGTTAGGGTTAGGGTACACGTTAGGGTTAGGGTAGTTATTAAACCTATCCCACTCTCTAGATACCCCTTAGCACGTAAAGGAATATTATTTGGGGGTCCAGCCATGGAGAAGAGTTTAGACACTAGGATAAGATAAGGAACACACCCATTATAAAGAAATCACTTTAGGATTCTCTTTTTAAGCTGTTCCTTAAAACACTAGTGCTTAGGAAATCTATTGGAGGCAGAAGCAGTCAAGGGTAGCCTAGGGTTAGAGTTAGGCTTAGGGTTAGGCTTAGGGTACGGCTTAGGGTACGGGTTCGGGGAGGGCTTCGGGTACGGCGTAGGGTATGGGTGAGGGTTAGGGTTAGGGTTAGTGTTAGGGTTAGGGCTCGGTTTAGGGTACGGGTTAGGATTAGGGTACGTGTTAGGGTTAGGGTAGGGGTTGGGGTTAGGGTTAGGGTTAGGGTTAGGGTAGTTATTAAACCTATCCCACTCTCTAGTTACCCCTTAGCACGTAAAGGAATATTATTTGGGGGTCCATCCATGGAGAAAAGTTTAGACACTAGGATAAGATAAGGAACACACCCATTATAAAGAAATCACATTAGGATTCTCTTTTTAAGCTGTTCCTTAAAACACTAGTGCTTAGGAAATCTATTGGAGGCAGAAGCAGTCAAGGGTAGACTAGGGTTAGGGTTAGGCTTAGGGTTAGGCTTAGGGTACGGCTTAGGGTACGGATTCGGGGAGGGCTTCGGGTACGGCGTAGGGTATGGGTTAGGGTTAGGGTTACGGTTAGTGTTAGGGTTAGGGCTCGGTTTAGGGTACGGGTTAGGATTAGGGTACGTGTTAGGGTTATGGTAGGGGTTAGGGTTAGGGTACACGTTAGGGTTAGGGTAGTTATTAAACCTATCCCACTCTCTAGATACCCCTTAGCACGTAAAGGAATATTATTTGGGGGTCCAGCCATGGAGAAGAGTTTAGACACTAAGATAATATAAGGAACACACACATTATAAAGAAATCACATTAGGATTCTCTTTTTAAGCTGTTCCTTAAAACACTATTGCTTAGGAAATCTATTGGAGGCAGAAGCAGTCAAGGGTAGCCTAGGGTTAGGGTTAGGCTTAGGGTTAGGCTTAGGGTACGGCTTAGGGTACGGGTTCGGGGAGGGCTTCGGGTACGGCGTAGGGTATGGGTTAGGGTTAGCGTTAGGGTTAGTGTTAGGGTTAGGGCTCGGTTTAGGGTACGGGTTAGGATTAGGGTACGTGTTAGGGTTAGGGTAGGGGTTAGGGGTAGGGTACGCGTTAGGGTTAGGGTAGTTATTAAACCTATCCCACTCTCTAGATACTCCTTAGCACGTAAAGGAATATTATTTGGGGGTCCAGCCATGGAGAAGTGTTTAGACACTAAGATAATATAAGGAACACACACATTATAAAGAAATCACATTAGGATTCTCTTTTGAAGCTGTTCCTTAAAACACTAGTGCTTAGGAAATCTATTGGAGGCAGAAGCAGTCAAGGGTAGCCTAGGGTTAGGGTTAGGCTTAGGGTTAGGCTTAGGGTACGGCTTAGGGTACGGGTTCGGGGAGGGCTTCGGGTACGGCGTAGGGTATGGGTTAGGGTTAGGGTTAGGGTTAGTTTTAGGGTTAGGGCTCGGTTTAGGGTACGGGTTAGGATTAGGGTACGTGTTAGTGTTAGGGTAGGGGGTTAGCGTTAGGGTACGCGTTAGGGTTAGGGTAGTTATTAAACCTATCCCACTCTCTAGTTACCCCTTAGCACGTAAAGGAATATTATTTGGGGGTCCAGCCATGGAGAAGAGTTTAGACACTAGGATAAGATAAGGAACACACACATTATAAAGAAATCACATTAGGATTCTCTTTTTAAGCTGTTCCTTAAAACACTAGTGCTTAGGAAATCTATTGGAGGCAGAAGCAGTCAAGGGTAGCCTAGGGTTAGGGTTAGGCTTAGGGTTAGGCTTAGGGTACGGCTTAGGGTACGGGTTCGGGGAGGGCTTCGGGTACGGCGTAGGGTATGGGTTAGGGTTAGGGTTAGGGTTAGTGTTAGGGTTAGGGCTCGGTTTAGTGTACGGGTTAGGATTAGGGTACGTGTTAGGGTTAGGGTAGGGGTTAGCGTTAGGGTACGCGTTAGGGTTAGGGTAGTTATTAAACCTATCCCACTCTCTAGTTACCCCTTAGCACGTAAAGGAATATTATTTGGGGGTCCAGCCATGGAGAAGAGTTTAGACACTAGGATAAGATAAGGAACACACCAATTATAAAGAAATCACATTAGGATTCTCTTTTTAAGCTGTTCCTTAAAACACTAGTGCTTAGGAAATCTATTGGAGGCAGAAGCAGTCAAGGGTAGCCTAGGGTTAGGGTTTGGCTTAGGGTTAGGCTTAGGGTACGGCTTAGGGTACGGGTTAGGGGAGGGATTCGGGTACGGCGTAGGGTATGGGTTAGGGTTAGGGTTAGGGTTAGTGTTAGGGTTAGGGCTCGGTTTAGGGTACGGGTTAGGATTAGGGTACCTGTTAGGGTTAGGGTAGGGGTTAGGGTTAGGGTACGCGTTAGGGTTAGGGTAGTTATTAAACCTATCCCACTCTCTAGATACCCCTTAGCACGTAAAGGAATATTATTTGGGGGTCCAGCCATGGAGAAGAGTTTAGACACTAGGATAAGATAAGGAACACACCCATTATAAAGAAATCACTTTAGGATTCTCTTTTTAAGCTGTTCCTTAAAACACTAGTGCTTAGGAAATCTATTGGAGGCAGAAGCAGTCAAGGGTAGCCTAGGGTTAGAGTTAGGCTTAGGGTTAGGCTTAGGGTACGGCTTAGGGTACGGGTTCGGGGAGGGCTTCGGGTACGGCGTAGGGTATGGGTGAGGGTTAGGGTTAGGGTTAGTGTTAGGGTTAGGGCTCGGTTTAGGGTACGGGTTAGGATGAGGGTACGTGTTAGGGTTAGGGTAGGGGTTAGGGTTAGGGTTAGGGTTAGGGTTAGGGTAGTTATTAAACCTATCCCACTCTCTAGTTACCCCTTAGCACGTAAAGGAATATTATTTGGGGGTCCAGCCATGGAGAAAACTTTAGACACTAGGATAAGATAAGGAACACACCCATTATAAAGAAATCACATTAGGATTCTCTTTTTAAGCTGTTCCTTAAAACACTAGTGCTTAGGAAATCTATTGGAGGCAGAAGCCGTCAAGGGTAGACTAGGGTTAGGGTTAGGCTTAGGGTTAGGCTTAGGGTACGGCTTAGGGTACGGGTTCGGGGAGGGCTTCGTGTATGGCGTAGGGTATGGGTTAGGGTTAGGGTTACGGTTAGGGTTAGGGTTAGGGCTCGGTTTAGGGTACGGGTTAGGATTAGGGTACGTGTTAGGGTTATGGTAGGGGTTAGGGTTAGGGTACACGTTAGGGTTAGGGTAGTTATTAAACCTATCCCACTCTCTAGATACCCCTTAGCACGTAAAGGAATATTATTTGGGGGTCCAGCCATGGAGAAGAGTTTAGACACTAGGATAAGATAAGGAACACACCCATTATAAAGAAATCACATTAGGATTCTCTTTTTAAGCTGTTCCTTAAAACACTATTGCTTAGGAAATCTATTGGAGGCAGAAGCAGTCAAGGGTAGCCTAGGGTTAGGGTTAGGCTTAGGGTTAGGCTTAGGGTACGGCTTAGGGTACGGGTTCGGGGAGGGCTTCGGGTACGGCGTAGGGTATGGGTTAGGGTTAGGGTTAGGGTTAGTGTTAGGGTTAGGGCTCGGTTTAGGGTACGGGTTAGGATTAGGGTACCTGTTAGGGTTAGGGTAGGTTTTAGGTTTGGGGTACGTGTTAGGGTTAGGGTAGTTATTAAACCTATCCCACTCTCTAGTTACCCCTTAGCACGTAAAGGAATATTATTTGGGGGTCCAGCCATGGAGAAGAGTTTAGACACTAGGATAAGATAAGGAACACACCCATTATAAAGAAATCACATTAGGATTCTCTTTTTAAGCTGTTCCTTAAAACACTAGTGCTTAGGAAATCTATTGGAGGCAGAAGCAGTCAAGGGTAGCCTAGGGTTAGGGTTAGGCTTAGGGTTAGGCTTAGGGTACGGCTTAGGGTACGGTTTCGGGGAGGGATTCGGGTACGGCGTAGGGTATGGGTTACGGTTAGGGTTAGGGTTAGGGTTAGGGTTAGGGTTAGTGTTAGGGTTAGGGCTCGGTTTAGGGTACGGTTTAGGATTAGGGTACGTGTTAGGGTTAGGGTAGGGGTTAGGGTTATGGTACGCGTTAGGGTTAGGGTAGTGATTAAACCTATCCCACTCTCTAGATACCCCTTAGCACATAAAGGAATATTATTTGGGGGTCCAGCCATGGAGAAGAGTTTAGACACTAGGATTAGATAAGGAACACACCCATTATAAAGAAATCACATTAGGATTCTCTTTTTAAGCTGTTCCTTAAAACACTAGTGCTTAGGAAATCTATTGGAGGCAGAAGCAGTCAAGGGTAGCCTAGGGTTAGGGTTAGGCTTAGGGTTAGGCTTAGGGTACGGCTTAGGGTACGGGTTCGTGGAGGGCTTCGGGTACGGCGTAGGGTATGGGTTAGTGTTAGGGTTAGGGTTAGTGTTAGGGTTAGGGCTCGGTTTAGGGTACGGGTTAGGATTAGGGTACGTGTTAGGGTTAGGGTAGGGGTTAGGGTTAGGGTACGCGTTAGGGTTAGGGTAGTTATTAAACCTATCCCACTCTCTAGATACTCCTTAGCACGTAAAGGAATATTATTTGGGGGTCCAGCCATGGAGAAGTGTTTAGACACTAAGATAATATAAGGAACACACACATTATAAAGAAATCACATTAGGATTCTCTTTTGAAGCTGTTCCTTAAAACACTAGTGCTTAGGAAATCTATTGGAGGCAGAAGCAGTCAAGGGTAGCCTAGGGTTAGGGTTAGGCTTAGGGTACGGCTTAGGGTACGGGTTCGGGGAGGGCTTCGGGTACGGCGTAGGGTATGGGTTAGGGTTAGGGTTAGGGTTAGTTTTAGGGTTAGGGCTCGGTTTAGGGTACGGGCTAGGATTAGGGTACGTGTTAGTGTTAGGGTAGGGGTTAGCGTTAGGGTATGCGTTAGGGTTAGGGTAGTTATTAAACCTATCCCACTCTCTAGTTACCCCTTAGCACGTAAAGGAATATTATTTGGGGGTCCAGCCATGGAGAAGAGTTTAGACACTAGGATAAGATGAGGAACACACACAATATAAAGAAATCACATTAGGATTCTCTTTTTAAGCTGTTCCTTAAAACACTAGTGCTTAGGAAATCTATTGGAGGCAGAAGCAGTCAAGGGTAGCCTAGGGTTAGGGTTAGGCTTAGGGTTAGGCTTAGGGTACGGCTTAGGGTACGGGTTCGGGGAGGGCTTCGGGTACGGCGTAGGGTATGGGTTAGGGTTAGGGTTAAGGTTAGTGTTAGGGTTAGGGCTCGGTTTAGGGTACGGGTTAGGATTAGGGTACGTGTTAGTGTTAGGGTAGGGGTTAGCGTTAGGGTACGCGTTAGGGTTAGGGTAGTTATTAAACCTATCCCACTCCCTAGTTACCCCTTAGCACGTAAAGGAATATTATTTGGGGGTCCAGCCATGGAGAAGAGTTTAGACACTAGGATAAGATGAGGAACACACACAATATAAAGAAATCACATTAGGATTCTCTTTTTAAGCTGTTCCTTAAAACACTAGTGCTTAGGAAATCTATTGGAGGCAGAAGCAGTCAAGGGTAGCCTAGGGTTAGGGTTAGGCTTAGGGTTAGGCTTAGGGTACGGCTTAGGGTACGGGTTCGGGGAGGGCTTCAGGTACGGCGTAGGGTATGGGTTAGGGTTAGGGTTAGGGTTAGTGTTAGGGTTAGGGCTCGGTTTAGGGTACGGGTTAGGATTAGGGTACGTGTTAGGGTTAGGGTAGGGGTTAGGGTTATGGTACGCGTTAGGGTTAGGGTAGTGATTAAACCTATCCCACTCTCTAGATACCCCTTAGCACATAAAGGAATATTATTTGGGGGTCCAGCCCTGGAGAAGAGTTTAGACACTAGGATTAGATAAGGAACACACCCATTATAAAGAAATCACATTAGGATTCTCTTTTTAAGCTGTTCCTTAAAACACTAGTGCTTAGGAAATCTATTGGAGGCAGAAGCAGTCAAGGGTAGCCTAGGGTTAGAGTTAGGCTTAGGGTTAGGCTTAGGGTACGGCTTAGGGTACGGGTTCGGGGAGGGCTTCGGGTACGGCGTAGGGTATGGGTGAGGGTTAGGGTTAGGGTTAGTGTTAGGGTTAGGGCTCGGTTTAGGGTACGGGTTAGGATTAGGGTACGTGTTAGGGTTAGGGTAGGGGTTAGGGTTAGGGTACGCGTTAGGGTTAGGGTAGTTATTAAACCTATCCCACTCTCTAGATACTCCTTAGCACGTAAAGGAATATTATTTGGGTTCCAGCCATGGAGAAGTGTTTAGACACTAAGATAATATAAGGAACACACACATTATAAAGAAATCACATTAGGATTCTCTTTTTAAGCTGTTCCTTAAAACACTAGTGCTTAGGAAATCTATTGGAGGCAGAAGCAGTCAAGGGTAGCCTAGGGTTAGGGTTAGGCTTAGGGTTAGGCTTAGGGTACGGCTTAGGGTACGGGTTCGGGGAGGGCTTCGGGTACGGCGTAGGGTACGGGTTAGGGTTAGGGTTAGGGTTAGTGTTAGGGTTAGGGCTCGGTTTAGGGTACGGGTTAGGATTAGGGTACGTGTTAGGGTTAGGGTAGGGGTTAGCGTTAGGGTACGCGTTAGGGTTAGGGTAGTTATTAAACCTATCCCACTCTCTAGTTACCCCTTAGCACGTAAAGGAATATTATTTGGGGGTCCAGCCATGGAGAAGAGTTTAGACACTAGGATAAGATCAGGAACACAACCATTATAAAGAAATCACATTAGGATTCTCTTTTTAAGCTGTTCCTTAAAACACTAGTGCTTAGGAAATCTATTGGAGGCAGAAGCAGTCAAGGGTAGCCTAGGGTTAGGGTTAAGCTTAGGGTTAGGCTTAGGGTACGGCTTAGGGTACGGGTTCGGGGAGGGCTTCGGGTACGGCGTAGGGTATGGGTTAGGGTTAGGGTTAAGGTTAGTGTTAGGGTTAGGGCTCGGTTTAGGGTACGGGTTAGGATTAGGGTACGTGTTAGTGTTAGGGTAGGGGTTAGCGTTAGGGTACGCGTTAGGGTTAGGGTAGTTATTAAACCTATCCCACTCCCTAGTTACCCCTTAGCACGTAAAGGAATATTATTTGGGGGTCCAGCCATGGAGAAGAGTTTAGACACTAGGATAAGATAAGGAACACACACATTATAAAGAAATCACATTAGGATTCTCTTTTTAAGCTGTTCCTTAAAACACTAGTGCTTAGGAAATCTATTGGAGGCAGAAGCAGTCAAGGGTAGCCTAGGGTTAGGGTTAGGCTTAGGGTTAGGCTTAGGGTACGGCTTAGGGTACGGGTTCGGGGAGGGCTTCAGGTACGGCGTAGGGTATGGGTTAGGGTTAGGGTTAGGGTTAGTGTTAGGGTTAGGGCTCGGTTTAGGGTAAGGGTTAGGATTAGGGTACGTGTTAGGGTTAGGTTAGGGGTTAGGGTTATGGTACGCGTTAGGGTTAGGGTAGTGATTAAACCTATCCCACTCTCTAGATACCCCTTAGCACATAAAGGAATATTATTTGGGGGTCCAGCCCTGGAGAAGAGTTTAGACACTAGGATTAGATAAGGAACACACCCATTATAAAGAAATCACATTAGGATTCTCTTTTTAAGCTGTTCCTTAAAACACTAGTGCTTAGGAAATCTATTGGAGGCAGAAGCAGTCAAGGGTAGCCTAGGGTTAGAGTTAGGCTTAGGGTTAGGCTTAGGGTACGGTTTAGGGTACGGGTTCGGGGAGGGCTTCGGGTACGGCGTAGGGTATGGGTGAGGGTTAGGGTTAGGGTTAGTGTTAGGGTTAGGGCTCGGTTTAGGGTACGGGTTAGGATTAGGGTACGTGTTAGGGTTAGGCTAGGGGTTAGGGTTAGGGTTAGGGTTAGGGTAGTTATTAAACCTATCCCACTCTCTAGTTACCCCTTAGCACGTAAAGGAATATTATTTGGGGGTCCAGCCATGGAGAAAAGTTTAGACACTAGAATAAGATAAGGAACACACCCATTATAAAGAAATCACATTAGGATTCTCTTTTTAAGCTGTTCCTTAAAACACTAGTGCTTAGGAAATCTATTGGAGGCAGAAGCAGTCAAGGGTAGACTAGGGTTAGGGTTAGGCTTAGGGTTAGGCTTAGGGTACGGCTTAGGGTACGGGTTCGGGGAGGGCTTCGGGTACGGCGTAGGGTATGGGTTAGGGTTAGGGTTACGGTTAGTGTTAGGGTTAGGGCTCGGTTTAGGGTACGGGTTAGGATTAGGGTACGTGTTAGGGTTATGGTAGGGGTTAGGGTTAGGGTACACGTTAGGGTTAGGGTAGTTATTAAACCTATCCCACTCTCTAGATACCCCTTAGCACGTAAAGGAATATTATTTGGGGGTCCAGCCATGGAGAAGAGTTTAGACACTAGGATAAGATAAGGAACACACCCATTATAAAGAAATCACTTTAGGATTCTCTTTTTAAGCTGTTCCTTAAAACACTAGTGCTTAGGAAATCTATTGGAGGCAGAAGCAGTCAAGGGTAGCCTAGGGTTAGAGTTAGGCTTAGGGTTAGGCTTAGGGTACGGCTTAGGGTACGGGTTCGGGGAGGGCTTCGGGTACGGCGTAGGGTATGGGTGATGGTTAGGGTTAGGGTTAGTGTTAGGGTTAGGGCTCGGTTTAGGGTACGGGTTAGGATTAGGGTACGTGTTAGGGTTAGGGTAGGGGTTAGGGTTAGGGTACGCGTTAGGGTTAGGGTAGTTATTAAACCTATCCCACTCTCTAGATACTCCTTAGCACGTAAAGGAATATTATTTGGGGGTCCAGCCATGGAGAAGTGTTTAGACACTAAGATAATATAAGGAACACACACATTATAAAGAAATCACATTAGGATTCTCTTTTTAAGCTGTTCCTTAAAACACTAGTGCTTAGGAAATCTATTGGAGGCAGAAGCAGTCAAGGGTAGCCTAGGGTTAGGGTTAGGCTTAGGGTTAGGCTTAGGGTACGGCTTAGGGTACGGGTTCGGGGAGGGCTTCGGGTACGGCGTAGGGTACGGGTTAGGGTTAGGGTTAGGGTTAGTGTTAGGGTTAGGGCTCGGTTTAGGGTACGGGTTAGGATTAGGGTACCTGTTAGGGTTAGGGTAGGGGTTAGGGTTAGGGTACGCATTAGGGTTAGGGTAGTTATTAAACCTATCCCACTCTCTAGATACCCCTTAGCACGTAAAGGAATATTATTTGGGGGTCCAGCCATGGAGAAGAGTTTAGACACTAGGATAAGATAAGGAACACACCCATTATAAAGAAATCACTTTAGGATTCTCTTTTTAAGCTGTTCCTTAAAACACTAGTGCTTAGGAAATCTATTGGAGGCAGAAGCAGTCAAGGGTAGCCTAGGGTTAGAGTTAGGCTTAGGGTTAGGCTTAGGGTACGGCTTAGGGTACGGGTTCGGGGAGGGCTTCGGGTACGGCGTAGGGTATGGGTGAGGGTTAGGGTTAGGGTTAGTGTTAGGGTTAGGGCTCGGTTTAGGGTACGGGTTAGGATTAGGGTACGTGTTAGGGTTAGGGTAGGGGTTAGGGTTAGGGTTAGGGTTAGGGTTAGGGTAGTTATTAAACCTATCCCACTCTCTACTTACCCCTTAGCACGTAAAGGAATATTATTTGGGGGTCCAGCCATGGAGAAAAGTTTAGACACTAGGATAAGATAAGGAACACACCCATTATAAAGAAATCACATTAGGATTCTCTTTTTAAGCTGTTCCTTAAAACACTAGTGCTTAGGAAATCTATTGGAGGCAGAAGCAGTCAAGGGTAGACTAGGGTTAGGGTTAGGCTTAGGGTTAGGCTTAGGGTACGGCTTAGGGTACGGGTTCGGGGAGGGCTTCGGGTACGGCGTAGGGTATGGGTTAGGGTTAGGGTTACGGTTAGTGTTAGGGTTAGGGCTCGGTTTAGGGTACGGGTTAGGATTAGGGTACGTGTTAGGGTTATGGTAGGGGTTAGGGTTAGGGTACACGTTAGGGTTAGGGTAGTTATTAAACCTATCCCACTCTCTAGATACCCCTTAGCACGTAAAGGAATATTATTTGGGGGTTCAGCCATGGAGAAGAGTTTAGACACTAAGATAATATAAGGAACACACACATTATAAAGAAATCACATTAGGATTCTCTTTTTAAGCTGTTCCTTAAAACACTAGTGCTTAAGAAATCTATTGGAGGCAGAAGCAGTCAAGGGTAGCCTAGGGTTAGGGTTAGGCTTAGGGTTAGGCTTAGGGTACGGCTTAGGATACGGTTTCGGGGAGGGCTTCGGGTACGGCGTAGGGTATGGGTTAGGGTTAGTGTTAGGGTTAGGGTTAGGGTTAGGGTTAATGTTAGGGTTAGGGCTCTGTTTAGGGTACGGGTTAGGATTAGGGTACGTGTTAGGGTTAGGGTAGGGGTTAGCGTTAGGGTACGCGTTACGGTTAGGGTAGTTATTAAACCTATCCCACTCTCTAGTTACCCATTAGCACGTAAAGGAATATTATTTGGGGGTCCAGCCATGGAGAAGAGTTTAGACACTAGGATAAGATAAGGAACACACCCATTATAAAGAAATCACATTAGGATTCTCTTTTTAAGCTGTTCCTTAAAACACTAGTGCTTAGGAAATCTATTGGAGGCAGAAGCAGTCAAGGGTAGCCTAGGGTTAGGGTTAGGCTTAGGGTTAGGCTTAGGGTACGGCTTAGGGTACGGGTTCGGGGAGGGCTTCGGGTACGGCGTAGGGTATGGGTTAGGGTTAGGGTTAGGGTTAGTGTTAGGGTTAGGGCTCGGTTTAGGTTACGGGTTAGGATTAGGGTACGTGTTAGGGTTAGGGTAAGGGTTAGGGTTATGGTACGCGTTAGGGTTAGGGTAGTGATTAAACCTATCCCACTCTCTAGATACCCCTTCGCACATAAAGGAATATTATTTGGGGGTCCAGCCATGGAGAAGAGTTTAGACACTAGGATTAGATAAGGAACACACCCATTATAAAGAAATCACATTAGGATTCTCTTTTTAAGCTGTTCCTTAAAACACTAGTGCTTAGGAAATCTATTGGAGGCAGAAGCAGTCAAGGGTAGCCTAGGGTTAGGGTTAGGCTTAGGGTTAGGCTTAGGGTACGGCTTAGGGTACGGGTTCGTGGAGGGCTTCGGGTACGGCGTAGGGTATGGGTTAGTGTTAGGATTAGGGTTAGTGTTAGGGTTAGGGCTCGGTTTAGGGTACGGGTTAGGATTAGGGTACGTGTTAGGGTTAGGGTAGGGGTTAGGGTTAGGGTACGCGTTAGGGTTAGGGTAGTTATTAAACCTATCCCACTCTCTAGATACTCCTTAGCACGTAAAGGAATATTATTTGGGGGTCCAGCCATGGAGAAGTGTTTAGACACTAAGATAATATAAGGAGCACACACATTATAAAGAAATCACATTAGGATTCTCTTTTGAAGCTGTTCCTTAAAACACTAGTGCTTAGGAAATCTATTGGAGGCAGAAGCAGTCAAGGGTAGCCTAGGGTTAGGGTTAGGCTTAGGGTTAGGCTTAGGGTACGGCTTAGGGTACGGGTTCGGGGAGGGCTTCGGGTACGGCATAGGGTATGGGTTAGGGTTAGGGTTAGGGTTAGTGTTAGGGTTAGGGCTCGGTTTAGGGTACGGGTTAGGATTAGGGTACGTGTTAGGGTTAGGGTAGGGGTTAGCGTTAGGTTACGTGTTAGGGTTAGGGTAGTTATTAAACCTATCCCACTCTCTAGTTACCCCTTAGCACGTAAAGGAATATTATTTGGGGGTCCAGCCGTGGAGAAGAGTTTAGACACTAGGATAAGATAAGGAACACACACATTATAAAGAAATCACATTAGGATTCTCTTTTTAAGCTGTTCCTTAAAACACTAGTGCTTAGGAAATCTATTGGAGGCAGAAGCAGTCAAGGGTAGCCTAGGGTTAGGGTTAGGCTTAGGGTTAGGCTTAGGGTACGGCTTAGGGTACGGGTTCGGGGAGGGCTTCGGGTACGGCGTAGGGTATGGGTTAGGGTTAGGGTTAGGGTTAGTGTTAGGGTTAGGGCTCGGTTTAGGGTACGGGTTAGGATTAGGGTACGTGTTAGGGTTAGGGTAGGGGTTAGCGTTAGGGTACGCGTTAGGGTTAGGGTAGTTATTAAACCTATCCCACTCTCTAGTTACCCCTTAGCACGTAAAGGAATATTATTTGGGGGTCCAGCCATGGAGAAGAGTTTAGACACTAGGATAAGATAAGGAACACACCAATTATAGAGAAATCACATTAGGATTCTCTTTTTAAGCTGTTCCTTAAAACACTAGTGCTTAGGAAATCTATTGGAGGCAGAAGCAGTCAAGGGTAGCCTAGGGTTAGGGTTAGGCTTAGGGTTAGGCTTAGGGTACGGCTTAGGGTTCGGTTTCGGGGAGGGCTTCGGGTACGGCGTAGGGTATGGGTTAGGGTTAGGGTTAGGGTTAGGGCTCGGTTTAGGGTACGGGTTAGGATTAGGGTACGTGTTAGGGTTAGGGTAGGGGTTAGGGTTAGGGTTAGGGTTAGGATTAGGGTAGTTATTAAACCTATCCCACTCTCTACTTACCCCTTAGCACGTAAAGGAATATTATTTGGGGGTCCAGCCATGGAGAAAAGTTTAGACACTAGGATAAGATAAGGAACACACCCATTATAAAGAAATCACATTAGGACTCTCTTTTTAAGCTGTTCCTTAAAACACTAGTGCTTAGGAAATCTATTGGAGGCAGAAGCAGTCAAGGGTAGACTAGGGTTAGGGTTAGGCTTAGGGTTAGGCTTAGGGTACGGCTTAGGGTACGGGTTCGGGGAGGGCTTCGGGTACGGCGTAGGGTATGGGTTAGGGTTAGGGTTACGGTTAGTGTTAGGGTTAGGGCTCGGTTTAGGGTACGGGTTAGGATTAGGGTACGTGTTAGGGTTAGGGTAGGGGTTAGGGTTAGGGTACACGTTAGGGTTAGGGTAGTTATTAAACCTATCCCACTCTCTAGATACCCCTTAGCACGTAAAGGAATATTATTTGGGGGTCCAGCCATGGAGAAGAGTTTAGACACTAAGATAATATAAGGAACACACACATTATAAAGAAATCACATTAGGATTCTCTTTTTAAGCTGTTCCTTAAAACACTATTGCTTAGGAAATCTATTGGAGGCAGAAGCAGTCAAGGGTAGCCTAGGGTTAGGGTTAGGCTTTGGGTTAGGCTTAGGGTACGGCTTAGGGTACGGGTTCGGGGAGGGCTTCGGGTACGGCGTAGGGTATGGGTTAGGGTTAGGGTTAGGGTTAGTGTTAGGGTTAGGGCTCGGTTTAGGGTACAGGTTAGGATTAGGGTACGTGTTAGGGTTAGGGTAGGGGTTAGCGTTAGGGTACGCGTTAGGGTTAGGGTAGTTATTAAACCTATCCCACTCTCTAGTTACCCCTTAGCACGTAAAGGAATATTATTTGGGGGTCCAGCCATGGAGAAGAGTTTAGACACTAGGATAAGATAAGGAACACACCCATTATAAAGAAATCACATTAGGATTCTCTTTTTAAGCTGTTCCTTAAAACACTAGTGCTTAGGAAATCTATTGGAGGCAGAAGCAGTCAAGGGTAGCCTAGGGTTAGGGTTAGGCTTAGGGTTAGGCTTAGGGTACGGCTTAGGGTTCGGTTTCGGGGAGGGCTTCGGGTACGGCGTAGGGTATGGGTTAGGGTTAGGGTTAGGGTTAGGGTTAGGGTTAATGTTAGGGTTAGGGCTCTGTTTAGGGTACGGGTTAGGATTAGGGTACGTGTTAGGGTTAGGGTAGGGGTTAGCGTTAGGGTACGCGTTACGGTTAGGGTAGTTATTAAACCTATCCCACTCTCTAGTTACCCCTTAGCACGTAAAGGAATATTATTTGGGGGTCCAGCCATGGAGAAGAGTTTAGACACTAGGATAAGATAAGGAACACACCCATTATAAAGAAATCACATTAGGATTCTCTTTTTAAGCTGTTCCTTAAAACACTAGTGCTTAGGAAATCTATTGGAGGCAGAAGCAGTCAAGGGTAGCCTAGGGTTAGAGTTAGGCTTAGGGTTAGGCTTAGGGTACGGGTTCGGGGAGGGCTTCGGGTACGGCGTAGGGTATGGGTGAGGGTTAGGGTTAGGGTTAGTGTTAGGGTTAGGGCTCGGTTTAGGGTACGGGTTAGGATTAGGGTACGTGTTAGGGTTAGGGTAGGGGTTAGGGTTAGGGTTAGGGTTAGGGTTAGGGTAGTTATTAAACCTATCCCACTCTCTACTTACCCCTTAGCACGTAAAGGAATATTATTTGGGGGTCCAGCCATGGAGAAAAGTTTAGACACTAGGATAAGATAAGGAACACACCCATTATAAAGAAATCACATTAGGATTCTCTTTTTAAGCTGTTCCTTAAGACACTAGTGCTTAGGAAATCTATTGGAGGCAGAAGCAGTCAAGGGTAGACTAGGGTTAGGGTTAGGCTTAGGGTTAGGCTTAGGGTACGGCTTAGGGTACGGGTTCGGGGAGGGCTTCGGGTACGGCGTAGGGTATGGGTTAGGGTTAGGGTTACGGTTAGTGTTAGGGTTAGGGCTCGGTTTAGGGTACGGGTTAGGATTAGGGTACGTGTTAGGGTTATGGTAGGGGTTAGGGTTAGGGTACACGTTAGGGTTAGGGTAGTTATTAAACCTATCCCACTCTCTAGATACCCCTTAGCACGTAAAGGAATATTATTTGGGGGTCCAGCCATGGAGAAGAGTTTAGACACTAGGATAAGATAAGGAACACACCCATTATAAAGAAATCACTTTAGGATTCTCTTTTTAAGCTGTTCCTTAAAACACTAGTGCTTAGGAAATCTATTGGAGGCAGAAGCAGTCAAGGGTAGCCTAGGGTTAGAGTTAGGCTTAGGGTTAGGCTTAGGGTACGGCTTAGGGTACGGGTTCGGGGAGGGCTTCGGGTACGGCGTAGGGTATGGGTGATGGTTAGGGTTAGGGTTAGTGTTAGGGTTAGGGCTCGGTTTAGGGTACGGGTTAGGATTAGGGTACGTGTTAGGGTTAGGGTAGGGGTTAGGGTTAGGGTACGCGTTAGGGTTAGGGTAGTTATTAAACCTATCCCACTCTCTAGATACTCCTTAGCACGTAAAGGAATATTATTTGGGGGTCCAGCCATGGAGAAGTGTTTAGACACTAAGATAATATAAGGAACACACACATTATAAAGAAATCACATTAGGATTCTCTTTTTAAGCTGTTCCTTAAAACACTAGTGCTTAGGAAATCTATTGGAGGCAGAAGCAGTCAAGGGTAGCCTAGGGTTAGGGTTAGGCTTAGGGTTAGGCTTAGGGTACGGCTTAGGGTACGGGTTCGGGGAGGGCTTCGGGTACGGCGTAGGGTACGGGTTAGGGTTAGGGTTAGGGTTAGTGTTAGGGTTAGGGCTCGGTTTAGGGTACGGGTTAGGATTAGGGTACCTGTTAGGGTTAGGGTAGGGGTTAGGGTTAGGGTACGCATTAGGGTTAGGGTAGTTATTAAACCTATCCCACTCTCTAGATACCCCTTAGCACGTAAAGGAATATTATTTGGGGGTCCAGCCATGGAGAAGAGTTTAGACACTAGGATAAGATAAGGAACACACCCATTATAAAGAAATCACTTTAGGATTCTCTTTTTAAGCTGTTCCTTAAAACACTAGTGCTTAGGAAATCTATTGGAGGCAGAAGCAGTCAAGGGTAGCCTAGGGTTAGAGTTAGGCTTAGGGTTAGGCTTAGGGTACGGCTTAGGGTACGGGTTCGGGGAGGGCTTCGGGTACGGCGTAGGGTATGGGTGAGGGTTAGGGTTAGGGTTAGTGTTAGGGTTAGGGCTCGGTTTAGGGTACGGGTTAGGATTAGGGTACGTGTTAGGGTTAGGGTAGGGGTTAGGGTTAGGGTTAGGGTTAGGGTTAGGGTAGTTATTAAACCTATCCCACTCTCTACTTACCCCTTAGCACGTAAAGGAATATTATTTGGGGGTCCAGCCATGGAGAAAAGTTTAGACACTAGGATAAGATAAGGAACACACCCATTATAAAGAAATCACATTAGGATTCTCTTTTTAAGCTGTTCCTTAAAACACTAGTGCTTAGGAAATCTATTGGAGGCAGAAGCAGTCAAGGGTAGACTAGGGTTAGGGTTAGGCTTAGGGTTAGGCTTAGGGTACGGCTTAGGGTACGGGTTCGGGGAGGGCTTCGGGTACGGCGTAGGGTATGGGTTAGGGTTAGGGTTACGGTTAGTGTTAGGGTTAGGGCTCGGTTTAGGGTACGGGTTAGGATTAGGGTACGTGTTAGGGTTATGGTAGGGGTTAGGGTTAGGGTACACGTTAGGGTTAGGGTAGTTATTAAACCTATCCCACTCTCTAGATACCCCTTAGCACGTAAAGGAATATTATTTGGGGGTTCAGCCATGGAGAAGAGTTTAGACACTAAGATAATATAAGGAACACACACATTATAAAGAAATCACATTAGGATTCTCTTTTTAAGCTGTTCCTTAAAACACTAGTGCTTAAGAAATCTATTGGAGGCAGAAGCAGTCAAGGGTAGCCTAGGGTTAGGGTTAGGCTTAGGGTTAGGCTTAGGGTACGGCTTAGGATACGGTTTCGGGGAGGGCTTCGGGTACGGCGTAGGGTATGGGTTAGGGTTAGTGTTAGGGTTAGGGTTAGGGTTAGGGTTAATGTTAGGGTTAGGGCTCTGTTTAGGGTACGGGTTAGGATTAGGGTACGTGTTAGGGTTAGGGTAGGGGTTAGCGTTAGGGTACGCGTTACGGTTAGGGTAGTTATTAAACCTATCCCACTCTCTAGTTACCCATTAGCACGTAAAGGAATATTATTTGGGGGTCCAGCCATGGAGAAGAGTTTAGACACTAGGATAAGATAAGGAACACACCCATTATAAAGAAATCACATTAGGATTCTCTTTTTAAGCTGTTCCTTAAAACACTAGTGCTTAGGAAATCTATTGGAGGCAGAAGCAGTCAAGGGTAGCCTAGGGTTAGGGTTAGGCTTAGGGTTAGGCTTAGGGTACGGCTTAGGGTACGGGTTCGGGGAGGGCTTCGGGTACGGCGTAGGGTATGGGTTAGGGTTAGGGTTAGGGTTAGTGTTAGGGTTAGGGCTCGGTTTAGGTTACGGGTTAGGATTAGGGTACGTGTTAGGGTTAGGGTAAGGGTTAGGGTTATGGTACGCGTTAGGGTTAGGGTAGTGATTAAACCTATCCCACTCTCTAGATACCCCTTCGCACATAAAGGAATATTATTTGGGGGTCCAGCCATGGAGAAGAGTTTAGACACTAGGATTAGATAAGGAACACACCCATTATAAAGAAATCACATTAGGATTCTCTTTTTAAGCTGTTCCTTAAAACACTAGTGCTTAGGAAATCTATTGGAGGCAGAAGCAGTCAAGGGTAGCCTAGGGTTAGGGTTAGGCTTAGGGTTAGGCTTAGGGTACGGCTTAGGGTACGGGTTCGTGGAGGGCTTCGGGTACGGCGTAGGGTATGGGTTAGTGTTAGGATTAGGGTTAGTGTTAGGGTTAGGGCTCGGTTTAGGGTACGGGTTAGGATTAGGGTACGTGTTAGGGTTAGGGTAGGGGTTAGGGTTAGGGTACGCGTTAGGGTTAGGGTAGTTATTAAACCTATCCCACTCTCTAGATACTCCTTAGCACGTAAAGGAATATTATTTGGGGGTCCAGCCATGGAGAAGTGTTTAGACACTAAGATAATATAAGGAGCACACACATTATAAAGAAATCACATTAGGATTCTCTTTTGAAGCTGTTCCTTAAAACACTAGTGCTTAGGAAATCTATTGGAGGCAGAAGCAGTCAAGGGTAGCCTAGGGTTAGGGTTAGGCTTAGGGTTAGGCTTAGGGTACGGCTTAGGGTACGGGTTCGGGGAGGGCTTCGGGTACGGCATAGGGTATGGGTTAGGGTTAGGGTTAGGGTTAGTGTTAGGGTTAGGGCTCGGTTTAGGGTACGGGTTAGGATTAGGGTACGTGTTAGGGTTAGGGTAGGGGTTAGCGTTAGGTTACGTGTTAGGGTTAGGGTAGTTATTAAACCTATCCCACTCTCTAGTTACCCCTTAGCACGTAAAGGAATATTATTTGGGGGTCCAGCCGTGGAGAAGAGTTTAGACACTAGGATAAGATAAGGAACACACACATTATAAAGAAATCACATTAGGATTCTCTTTTTAAGCTGTTCCTTAAAACACTAGTGCTTAGGAAATCTATTGGAGGCAGAAGCAGTCAAGGGTAGCCTAGGGTTAGGGTTAGGCTTAGGGTTAGGCTTAGGGTACGGCTTAGGGTACGGGTTCGGGGAGGGCTTCGGGTACGGCGTAGGGTATGGGTTAGGGTTAGGGTTAGGGTTAGTGTTAGGGTTAGGGCTCGGTTTAGGGTACGGGTTAGGATTAGGGTACGTGTTAGGGTTAGGGTAGGGGTTAGCGTTAGGGTACGCGTTAGGGTTAGGGTAGTTATTAAACCTATCCCACTCTCTAGTTACCCCTTAGCACGTAAAGGAATATTATTTGGGGGTCCAGCCATGGAGAAGAGTTTAGACACTAGGATAAGATAAGGAACACACCAATTATAGAGAAATCACATTAGGATTCTCTTTTTAAGCTGTTCCTTAAAACACTAGTGCTTAGGAAATCTATTGGAGGCAGAAGCAGTCAAGGGTAGCCTAGGGTTAGGGTTAGGCTTAGGGTTAGGCTTAGGGTACGGCTTAGGGTTCGGTTTCGGGGAGGGCTTCGGGTACGGCGTAGGGTATGGGTTAGGGTTAGGGTTAGGGTTAGGGCTCGGTTTAGGGTACGGGTTAGGATTAGGGTACGTGTTAGGGTTAGGGTAGGGGTTAGGGTTAGGGTTAGGGTTAGGATTAGGGTAGTTATTAAACCTATCCCACTCTCTACTTACCCCTTAGCACGTAAAGGAATATTATTTGGGGGTCCAGCCATGGAGAAAAGTTTAGACACTAGGATAAGATAAGGAACACACCCATTATAAAGAAATCACATTAGGACTCTCTTTTTAAGCTGTTCCTTAAAACACTAGTGCTTAGGAAATCTATTGGAGGCAGAAGCAGTCAAGGGTAGACTAGGGTTAGGGTTAGGCTTAGGGTTAGGCTTAGGGTACGGCTTAGGGTACGGGTTCGGGGAGGGCTTCGGGTACGGCGTAGGGTATGGGTTAGGGTTAGGGTTACGGTTAGTGTTAGGGTTAGGGCTCGGTTTAGGGTACGGGTTAGGATTAGGGTACGTGTTAGGGTTAGGGTAGGGGTTAGGGTTAGGGTACACGTTAGGGTTAGGGTAGTTATTAAACCTATCCCACTCTCTAGATACCCCTTAGCACGTAAAGGAATATTATTTGGGGGTCCAGCCATGGAGAAGAGTTTAGACACTAAGATAATATAAGGAACACACACATTATAAAGAAATCACATTAGGATTCTCTTTTTAAGCTGTTCCTTAAAACACTATTGCTTAGGAAATCTATTGGAGGCAGAAGCAGTCAAGGGTAGCCTAGGGTTAGGGTTAGGCTTTGGGTTAGGCTTAGGGTACGGCTTAGGGTACGGGTTCGGGGAGGGCTTCGGGTACGGCGTAGGGTATGGGTTAGGGTTAGGGTTAGGGTTAGTGTTAGGGTTAGGGCTCGGTTTAGGGTACAGGTTAGGATTAGGGTACGTGTTAGGGTTAGGGTAGGGGTTAGCGTTAGGGTACGCGTTAGGGTTAGGGTAGTTATTAAACCTATCCCACTCTCTAGTTACCCCTTAGCACGTAAAGGAATATTATTTGGGGGTCCAGCCATGGAGAAGAGTTTAGACACTAGGATAAGATAAGGAACACACCCATTATAAAGAAATCACATTAGGATTCTCTTTTTAAGCTGTTCCTTAAAACACTAGTGCTTAGGAAATCTATTGGAGGCAGAAGCAGTCAAGGGTAGCCTAGGGTTAGGGTTAGGCTTAGGGTTAGGCTTAGGGTACGGCTTAGGGTTCGGTTTCGGGGAGGGCTTCGGGTACGGCGTAGGGTATGGGTTAGGGTTAGGGTTAGGGTTAGGGTTAGGGTTAATGTTAGGGTTAGGGCTCTGTTTAGGGTACGGGTTAGGATTAGGGTACGTGTTAGGGTTAGGGTAGGGGTTAGCGTTAGGGTACGCGTTACGGTTAGGGTAGTTATTAAACCTATCCCACTCTCTAGTTACCCCTTAGCACGTAAAGGAATATTATTTGGGGGTCCAGCCATGGAGAAGAGTTTAGACACTAGGATAAGATAAGGAACACACCCATTATAAAGAAATCACATTAGGATTCTCTTTTTAAGCTGTTCCTTAAAACACTAGTGCTTAGGAAATCTATTGGAGGCAGAAGCAGTCAAGGGTAGCCTAGGGTTAGAGTTAGGCTTAGGGTTAGGCTTAGGGTACGGGTTCGGGGAGGGCTTCGGGTACGGCGTAGGGTATGGGTGAGGGTTAGGGTTAGGGTTAGTGTTAGGGTTAGGGCTCGGTTTAGGGTACGGGTTAGGATTAGGGTACGTGTTAGGGTTAGGGTAGGGGTTAGGGTTAGGGTTAGGGTTAGGGTTAGGGTAGTTATTAAACCTATCCCACTCTCTACTTACCCCTTAGCACGTAAAGGAATATTATTTGGGGGTCCAGCCATGGAGAAAAGTTTAGACACTAGGATAAGATAAGGAACACACCCATTATAAAGAAATCACATTAGGATTCTCTTTTTAAGCTGTTCCTTAAGACACTAGTGCTTAGGAAATCTATTGGAGGCAGAAGCAGTCAAGGGTAGACTAGGGTTAGGGTTAGGCTTAGGGTTAGGCTTAGGGTACGGCTTAGGGTACGGGTTCGGGGAGGGCTTCGGGTACGGCGTAGGGTATGGGTTAGGGTTAGGGTTACGGTTAGTGTTAGGGTTAGGGCTCGGTTTAGGGTACGGGTTAGGATTAGGGTACGTGTTAGGGTTATGGTAGGGGTTAGGGTTAGGGTACACGTTAGGGTTAGGGTAGTTATTAAACCTATCCCACTCTCTAGATACCCCTTAGCACGTAAAGGAATATTATTTGGGGGTTCAGCCATGGAGAAGAGTTTAGACACTAAGATAATATAAGGAACACACACATTATAAAGAAATCACATTAGGATTCTCTTTTTAAGCTGTTCCTTAAAACACTAGTGCTTAGGAAATCTATTGGAGGCAGAAGCAGTCAAGGGTAGCCTAGGGTTAGGGTTAGGCTTAGGGTTAGGCTTAGGGTACGGCTTAGGGTACGGTTTCGGGGAGGGCTTCGGGTACGGCGTAGGGTATGGGTTAGGGTTAGGGTTAGGGTTAGGGTTAGGGTTAGGGTTAATGTTAGGGTTAGGGCTCTGTTTAGGGTACGGGTTAGGATTAGGGTACGTGTTAGGGTTAGGGTAGGGGTTAGCGTTAGGGTACGCGTTACGGTTAGGGTAGTTATTAAACCTATCCCACTCTCTAGTTACCCCTTAGCACGTAAAGGAATATTATTTGGGGGTCCAGCCATGGAGAAGAGTTTAGACACTAGGATAAGATAAGGAACACACCCATTATAAAGAAATCACATTAGGATTCTCTTTTTAAGCTGTTCCTTAAAACACTAGTGCTTAGGAAATCTATTGGAGGCAGAAGCAGTCAAGGGTAGCCTAGGGTTAGGGTTAGGCTTAGGGTTAGGCTTAGGGTACGGCTTAGGGTACGGGTTCGTGGAGGGCTTCGGGTACGGCGTAGGGTATGGGTTAGTGTTAGGGTTAGGGTTAGTGTTAGGGTTAGGGCTCGGTTTAGGGTACGGGTTAGGATTAGGGTACGTGTTAGGGTTAGGGTAGGGGTTAGGGTTAGGGTACGCGTTAGGGTTAGGGTAGTTATTAAACCTATCCCACTCTCTAGATACTCCTTAGCACGTAAAGGAATATTATTTGGGGGTCCAGCCATGGAGAAGTGTTTAGACACTAAGATAATATAAGGAACACACACATTATAAAGAAATCACATTAGGATTCTCTTTTGAAGCTGTTCCTTAAAACACTAGTGCTTAGGAAATCTATTGGAGGCAGAAGCAGTCAAGGGTAGCCTAGGGTTAGGGTTAGGCTTAGGGTTAGGCTTAGGGTACGGCTTAGGGTACGGGTTCGGGGAGGGCTTCGGGTACGGCATAGGGTATGGGTTAGGGTTAGGGTTAGGGTTAGTGTTAGGGTTAGGGCTCGGTTTAGGGTACGGGTTAGGATTAGGGTACGTGTTAGGGTTAGGGTAGGGGTTAGCGTTAGGGTACGCGTTAGGGTTAGGGTAGTTATTAAACCTATCCCACTCTCTAGTTACCCCTTAGCACGTAAAGGAATATTATTTGGGGGTCCAGCCGTGGAGAAGAGTTTAGACACTAGGATAAGATCAGGAACACACCCATTATAAAGAAATCACATTAGGATTCTCTTTTTAAGCTGTTCCTTAAAACACTAGTGCTTAGGAAATCTATTGGAGGCAGAAGCAGTCAAGGGTAGCCTAGGGTTAGGGTTAGGCTTAGGGTTAGGCTTAGGGTACGGCTTAGGGTTCGGTTTCGGGGAGGGCTTCGGGTACGGCGTAGGGTATGGGTTAGGGTTAGGGTTAGGGTTAGGGTTAGGGTTAGGGTTATTGTTAGGGTTAGGGCTCTGTTTAGGGTACGGGTTAGGATTAGGGTACGTGTTAGGGTTAGGGTAGGGGTTAGCGTTAGGGTACGCGTTAGGGTTAGGGTAGTTATTAAACCTATCCCACTCTCTAGTTACCCCTTAGCACGTAAAGGAATATTATTTGGGGGTCCAGCCATGGAGAAGAGTTTAGACACTAGGATAAGATAAGGAACACACACATTATAAAGAAATCACATTAGGATTCTCTTTTTAAGCTGTTCCTTAAAACACTAGTGCTTAGGAAATCTATTGGAGGCAGAAGCAGTCAAGGGTAGCCTAGGGTTAGGGTTAGGCTTAGGGTTAGGCTTAGGGTACGGCTTAGGGTACGGGTTCGGGGAGGGCTTCGGGTACGGCGTAGGGTATGGGTTAGGGTTAGTGTTAGGGTTAGTGTTAGGGTTAGGGCTCGGTTTAGTGTACGGGTTAGGATTAGGGTACGTGTTAGGGTTAGGGTAGGGGTTAGCGTTAGGGTACGCGTTAGGGTTAGGGTAGTTATTAAACCTATCCCACTCTCTAGTTACCCCTTAGCACGTAAAGGAATATTATTTCGGGGTCCAGCCATGGAGAAGAGTTTAGACACTAGGATAAGATAAGGAACACACCAATTATAGAGAAATCACATTAGGATTCTCTTTTTAAGCTGTTCCTTAAAACACTAGTGCTTAGGAAATCTATTGGAGGCAGAAGCAGTCAAGGGTAGCCTAGGGTTAGGGTTTGGCTTAGGGTTAGGCTTAGGGTACGGCTTAGGGTACGGGTTAGGGGAGGGATTCGGGTACGGCGTAGGGTATGGGTTAGGGTTAGGGTTAGGGTTAGTGTTAGGGTTAGGGCTCGGTTTAGGGTACGGGTTAGGATTAGGGTACCTGTTAGGGTTAGGGTAGGGGTTAGGGTTAGGGTACGCATTAGGGTTAGGGTAGTTATTAAACCTATCCCACTCTCTAGATACCCCTTAGCACGTAAAGGAATATTATTTGGGGGTCCAGCCATGGAGAAGAGTTTAGACACTAGGATAAGATAAGGAACACACCCATTATAAAGAAATCACTTTAGGATTCTCTTTTTAAGCTGTTCCTTAAAACACTAGTGCTTAGGAAATCTATTGGAGGCAGAAGCAGTCAAGGGTAGCCTAGGGTTAGAGTTAGGCTTAGGGTTAGGCTTAGGGTACGGCTTAGGGTACGGGTTCGGGGAGGGCTTCGGGTACGGCGTAGGGTATGGGTGAGGGTTAGGGTTAGGGTTAGTGTTAGGGTTAGGGCTCGGTTTAGGGTACGGGTTAGGATTTGGGTACGTGTTAGGGTTAGGGTAGGGGTTAGGGTTAGGGTTAGGGTTAGGGTTAGGGTAGTTATTAAACCTATCCCACTCTCTACTTACCCCTTAGCACGTAAAGGAATATTATTTGGGGGTCCAGCCATGGAGAAAAGTTTAGACACTAGGATAAGATAAGGAACACACCCATTATAAAGAAATCACATTAGGATTCTCTTTTTAAGCTGTTCCTTAAAACACTAGTGCTTAGGAAATCTATTGGAGGCAGAAGCAGTCAAGGGTAGACTAGGGTTAGGGTTAGGCTTAGGGTTAGGCTTAGGGTACGGCTTAGGGTACGGGTTCGGGGAGGGCTTCGGGTACGGCGTAGGGTATGGGTTAGGGTTAGGGTTACGGTTAGTGTTAGGGTTAGGGCTCGGTTTAGGGTACGGGTTAGGATTAGGGTACGTGTTAGGGTTATGGTAGGGGTTAGGGTTAGGGTACACGTTAGGGTTAGGGTAGTTATTAAACCTATCCCACTCTCTAGATACCCCTTAGCACGTAAAGGAATATTATTTGGGGGTTCAGCCATGGAGAAGAGTTTAGACACTAAGATAATATAAGGAACACACACATTATAAAGAAATCACATTAGGATTCTCTTTTTAAGCTGTTCCTTAAAACACTAGTGCTTAAGAAATCTATTGGAGGCAGAAGCAGTCAAGGGTAGCCTAGGGTTAGGGTTAGGCTTAGGGTTAGGCTTAGGGTACGGCTTAGGATACGGTTTCGGGGAGGGCTTCGGGTACGGCGTAGGGTATGGGTTAGGGTTAGTGTTAGGGTTAGGGTTAGGGTTAGGGTTAATGTTAGGGTTAGGGCTCTGTTTAGGGTACGGGTTAGGATTAGGGTACGTGTTAGGGTTAGGGTAGGGGTTAGCGTTAGGGTACGCGTTACGGTTAGGGTAGTTATTAAACCTATCCCACTCTCTAGTTACCCATTAGCACGTAAAGGAATATTATTTGGGGGTCCAGCCATGGAGAAGAGTTTAGACACTAGGATAAGATAAGGAACACACCCATTATAAAGAAATCACATTAGGATTCTCTTTTTAAGCTGTTCCTTAAAACACTAGTGCTTAGGAAATCTATTGGAGGCAGAAGCAGTCAAGGGTAGCCTAGGGTTAGGGTTAGGCTTAGGGTTAGGCTTAGGGTACGGCTTAGGGTACGGGTTAGGGGAGGGATTCGGGTACGGCGTAGGGTATGGGTTAGGGTTAGGGTTAGGGTTAGTGTTAGGGTTAGGGCTCGGTTTAGGGTACGGGTTAGGATTAGGGTACCTGTTAGGGTTAGGGTAGGGGTTAGGGTTAGGGTACGCATTAGGGTTAGGGTAGTTATTAAACCTATCCCACTCTCTAGATACCCCTTAGCACGTAAAGGAATATTATTTGGGGGTCCAGCCATGGAGAAGAGTTTAGACACTAGGATAAGATAAGGAACACACCCATTATAAAGAAATCACTTTAGGATTCTCTTTTTAAGCTGTTCCTTAAAACACTAGTGCTTAGGAAATCTATTGGAGGCAGAAGCAGTCAAGGGTAGCCTAGGGTTAGAGTTAGGCTTAGGGTTAGGCTTAGGGTACGGCTTAGGGTACGGGTTCGGGGAGGGCTTCGGGTACGGCGTAGGGTATGGGTGAGGGTTAGGGTTAGGGTTAGTGTTAGGGTTAGGGCTCGGTTTAGGGTACGGGTTAGGATTAGGGTACGTGTTAGGGTTAGGGTAGGGGTTAGGGTTAGGGTTAGGGTTAGGGTTAGGGTAGTTATTAAACCTATCCCACTCTCTACTTACCCCTTAGCACGTAAAGGAATATTATTTGGGGGTCCAGCCATGGAGAAAAGTTTAGACACTAGGATAAGATAAGGAACACACCCATTATAAAGAAATCACATTAGGATTCTCTTTTTAAGCTGTTCCTTAAAACACTAGTGCTTAGGAAATCTATTGGAGGCAGAAGCAGTCAAGGGTAGACTAGGGTTAGGGTTAGGCTTAGGGTTAGGCTTAGGGTACGGCTTAGGGTACGGGTTCGGGGAGGGCTTCGGGTACGGCGTAGGGTATGGGTTAGGGTTAGGGTTACGGTTAGTGTTAGGGTTAGGGCTCGGTTTAGGGTACGGGTTAGGATTAGGGTACGTGTTAGGGTTATGGTAGGGGTTAGGGTTAGGGTACACGTTAGGGTTAGGGTAGTTATTAAACCTATCCCACTCTCTAGATACCCCTTAGCACGTAAAGGAATATTATTTGGGGGTTCAGCCATGGAGAAGAGTTTAGACACTAAGATAATATAAGGAACACACACATTATAAAGAAATCACATTAGGATTCTCTTTTTAAGCTGTTCCTTAAAACACTAGTGCTTAAGAAATCTATTGGAGGCAGAAGCAGTCAAGGGTAGCCTAGGGTTAGGGTTAGGCTTAGGGTTAGGCTTAGGGTACGGCTTAGGATACGGTTTCGGGGAGGGCTTCGGGTACGGCGTAGGGTATGGGTTAGGGTTAGTGTTAGGGTTAGGGTTAGGGTTAGGGTTAATGTTAGGGTTAGGGCTCTGTTTAGGGTACGGGTTAGGATTAGGGTACGTGTTAGGGTTAGGGTAGGGGTTAGCGTTAGGGTACGCGTTACGGTTAGGGTAGTTATTAAACCTATCCCACTCTCTAGTTACCCATTAGCACGTAAAGGAATATTATTTGGGGGTCCAGCCATGGAGAAGAGTTTAGACACTAGGATAAGATAAGGAACACACCCATTATAAAGAAATCACATTAGGATTCTCTTTTTAAGCTGTTCCTTAAAACACTAGTGCTTAGGAAATCTATTGGAGGCAGAAGCAGTCAAGGGTAGCCTAGGGTTAGGGTTAGGCTTAGGGTTAGGCTTAGGGTACGGCTTAGGGTACGGGTTCGGGGAGGGCTTCGGGTACGGCGTAGGGTATGGGTTAGGGTTAGGGTTAGGGTTAGTGTTAGGGTTAGGGCTCGGTTTAGGTTACGGGTTAGGATTAGGGTACGTGTTAGGGTTAGGGTAAGGGTTAGGGTTATGGTACGCGTTAGGGTTAGGGTAGTGATTAAACCTATCCCACTCTCTAGATACCCCTTCGCACATAAAGGAATATTATTTGGGGGTCCAGCCATGGAGAAGAGTTTAGACACTAGGATTAGATAAGGAACACACCCATTATAAAGAAATCACATTAGGATTCTCTTTTTAAGCTGTTCCTTAAAACACTAGTGCTTAGGAAATCTATTGGAGGCAGAAGCAGTCAAGGGTAGCCTAGGGTTAGGGTTAGGCTTAGGGTTAGGCTTAGGGTACGGCTTAGGGTACGGGTTCGTGGAGGGCTTCGGGTACGGCGTAGGGTATGGGTTAGTGTTAGGATTAGGGTTAGTGTTAGGGTTAGGGCTCGGTTTAGGGTACGGGTTAGGATTAGGGTACGTGTTAGGGTTAGGGTAGGGGTTAGGGTTAGGGTACGCGTTAGGGTTAGGGTAGTTATTAAACCTATCCCACTCTCTAGATACTCCTTAGCACGTAAAGGAATATTATTTGGGGGTCCAGCCATGGAGAAGTGTTTAGACACTAAGATAATATAAGGAGCACACACATTATAAAGAAATCACATTAGGATTCTCTTTTGAAGCTGTTCCTTAAAACACTAGTGCTTAGGAAATCTATTGGAGGCAGAAGCAGTCAAGGGTAGCCTAGGGTTAGGGTTAGGCTTAGGGTTAGGCTTAGGGTACGGCTTAGGGTACGGGTTCGGGGAGGGCTTCGGGTACGGCATAGGGTATGGGTTAGGGTTAGGGTTAGGGTTAGTGTTAGGGTTAGGGCTCGGTTTAGGGTACGGGTTAGGATTAGGGTACGTGTTAGGGTTAGGGTAGGGGTTAGCGTTAGGGTACGTGTTAGGGTTAGGGTAGTTATTAAACCTATCCCACTCTCTAGTTACCCCTTAGCACGTAAAGGAATATTATTTGGGGGTCCAGCCGTGGAGAAGAGTTTAGACACTAGGATAAGATAAGGAACACACACATTATAAAGAAATCACATTAGGATTCTCTTTTTAAGCTGTTCCTTAAAACACTAGTGCTTAGGAAATCTATTGGAGGCAGAAGCAGTCAAGGGTAGCCTAGGGTTAGGGTTAGGCTTAGGGTTAGGCTTAGGGTACGGCTTAGGGTACGGGTTCGGGGAGGGCTTCGGGTACGGCGTAGGGTATGGGTTAGGGTTAGGGTTACGGTTAGTGTTAGGGTTAGGGCTCGGTTTAGGGTACGGGTTAGGATTAGGGTACGTGTTAGGGTTAGGGTAGGGGTTAGGGTTAGGGTACACGTTAGGGTTAGGGTAGTTATTAAACCTATCCCACTCTCTAGATACCCCTTAGCACGTAAAGGAATATTATTTGGGGGTCCAGCCATGGAGAAGAGTTTAGACACTAAGATAATATAAGGAACACACACATTATAAAGAAATCACATTAGGATTCTCTTTTTAAGCTGTTCCTTAAAACACTATTGCTTAGGAAATCTATTGGAGGCAGAAGCAGTCAAGGGTAGCCTAGGGTTAGGGTTAGGCTTTGGGTTAGGCTTAGGGTACGGCTTAGGGTACGGGTTCGGGGAGGGCTTCGGGTACGGCGTAGGGTATGGGTTAGGGTTAGGGTTAGGGTTAGTGTTAGGGTTAGGGCTCGGTTTAGGGTACAGGTTAGGATTAGGGTACGTGTTAGGGTTAGGGTAGGGGTTAGCGTTAGGGTACGCGTTAGGGTTAGGGTAGTTATTAAACCTATCCCACTCTCTAGTTACCCCTTAGCACGTAAAGGAATATTATTTGGGGGTCCAGCCATGGAGAAGAGTTTAGACACTAGGATAAGATAAGGAACACACCCATTATAAAGAAATCACATTAGGATTCTCTTTTTAAGCTGTTCCTTAAAACACTAGTGCTTAGGAAATCTATTGGAGGCAGAAGCAGTCAAGGGTAGCCTAGGGTTAGGGTTAGGCTTAGGGTTAGGCTTAGGGTACGGCTTAGGGTTCGGTTTCGGGGAGGGCTTCGGGTACGGCGTAGGGTATGGGTTAGGGTTAGGGTTAGGGTTAGGGTTAGGGTTAATGTTAGGCTTAGGGCTCTGTTTAGGGTACGGGTTAGGATTAGGGTACGTGTTAGGGTTAGGGTAGGGGTTAGCGTTAGGGTACGCGTTACGGTTAGGGTAGTTATTAAACCTATCCCACTCTCTAGTTACCCCTTAGCACGTAAAGGAATATTATTTGGGGGTCCAGCCATGGAGAAGAGTTTAGACACTAGGATAAGATAAGGAACACACCCATTATAAAGAAATCACATTAGGATTCTCTTTTTAAGCTGTTCCTTAAAACACTAGTGCTTAGGAAATCTATTGGAGGCAGAAGCAGTCAAGGGTAGCCTAGGGTTAGAGTTAGGCTTAGGGTTAGGCTTAGGGTACGGGTTCGGGGAGGGCTTCGGGTACGGCGTAGGGTATGGGTGAGGGTTAGGGTTAGGGTTAGTGTTAGGGTTAGGGCTCGGTTTAGGGTACGGGTTAGGATTAGGGTACGTGTTAGGGTTAGGGTAGGGGTTAGGGTTAGGGTTAGGGTTAGGGTTAGGGTAGTTATTAAACCTATCCCACTCTCTACTTACCCCTTAGCACGTAAAGGAATATTATTTGGGGGTCCAGCCATGGAGAAAAGTTTAGACACTAGGATAAGATAAGGAACACACCCATTATAAAGAAATCACATTAGGATTCTCTTTTTAAGCTGTTCCTTAAGACACTAGTGCTTAGGAAATCTATTGGAGGCAGAAGCAGTCAAGGGTAGACTAGGGTTAGGGTTAGGCTTAGGGTTAGGCTTAGGGTACGGCTTAGGGTACGGGTTCGGGGAGGGCTTCGGGTACGGCGTAGGGTATGGGTTAGGGTTAGGGTTACGGTTAGTGTTAGGGTTAGGGCTCGGTTTAGGGTACGGGTTAGGATTAGGGTACGTGTTAGGGTTATGGTAGGGGTTAGGGTTAGGGTACACGTTAGGGTTAGGGTAGTTATTAAACCTATCCCACTCTCTAGATACCCCTTAGCACGTAAAGGAATATTATTTGGGGGTTCAGCCATGGAGAAGAGTTTAGACACTAAGATAATATAAGGAACACACACATTATAAAGAAATCACATTAGGATTCTCTTTTTAAGCTGTTCCTTAAAACACTAGTGCTTAGGAAATCTATTGGAGGCAGAAGCAGTCAAGGGTAGCCTAGGGTTAGGGTTAGGCTTAGGGTTAGGCTTAGGGTACGGCTTAGGGTACGGTTTCGGGGAGGGCTTCGGGTACGGCGTAGGGTATGGGTTAGGGTTAGGGTTAGGGTTAGGGTTAGGGTTAGGGTTAATGTTAGGGTTAGGGCTCTGTTTAGGGTACGGGTTAGGATTAGGGTACGTGTTAGGGTTAGGGTAGGGGTTAGCGTTAGGGTACGCGTTACGGTTAGGGTAGTTATTAAACCTATCCCACTCTCTAGTTACCCCTTAGCACGTAAAGGAATATTATTTGGGGGTCCAGCCATGGAGAAGAGTTTAGACACTAGGATAAGATAAGGAACACACCCATTATAAAGAAATCACATTAGGATTCTCTTTTTAAGCTGTTCCTTAAAACACTAGTGCTTAGGAAATCTATTGGAGGCAGAAGCAGTCAAGGGTAGCCTAGGGTTAGGGTTAGGCTTAGGGTTAGGCTTAGGGTACGGCTTAGGGTACGGGTTCGGGGAGGGCTTCGGGTACGGCGTAGGGTATGGGTTAGGGTTAGGGTTAGGGTTAGTGTTAGGGTTAGGGCTCGGTTTAGGTTACGGGTTAGGATTAGGGTACGTGTTAGGGTTAGGGTAGGGGTTAGGGTTATGGTACGCGTTAGGGTTAGGGTAGTGATTAAACCTATCCCACTCTCTAGATACCCCTTAGCACATAAAGGAATATTATTTGGGGGTCCAGCCATGGAGAAGAGTTTAGACACTAGGATTAGATAAGGAACACACCCATTATAAAGAAATCACATTAGGATTCTCTTTTTAAGCTGTTCCTTAAAACACTAGTGCTTAGGAAATCTATTGGAGGCAGAAGCAGTCAAGGGTAGCCTAGGGTTAGGGTTAGGCTTAGGGTTAGGCTTAGGGTACGGCTTAGGGTTCGGTTTCGGGGAGGGCTTCGGGTACGGCGTAGGGTATGGGTTAGGGTTAGGGTTAGGGTTAGGGTTAGGGTTAATGTTAGGGTTAGGGCTCTGTTTAGGGTACGGGTTAGGATTAGGGTACGTGTTAGGGTTAGGGTAGGGGTTAGCGTTAGGGTACGCGTTACGGTTAGGGTAGTTATTAAACCTATCCCACTCTCTAGTTACCCCTTAGCACGTAAAGGAATATTATTTGGGGGTCCAGCCATGGAGAAGAGTTTAGACACTAGGATAAGATAAGGAACACACCCATTATAAAGAAATCACATTAGGATTCTCTTTTTAAGCTGTTCCTTAAAACACTAGTGCTTAGGAAATCTATTGGAGGCAGAAGCAGTCAAGGGTAGCCTAGGGTTAGAGTTAGGCTTAGGGTTAGGCTTAGGGTACGGGTTCGGGGAGGGCTTCGGGTACGGCGTAGGGTATGGGTGAGGGTTAGGGTTAGGGTTAGTGTTAGGGTTAGGGCTCGGTTTAGGGTACGGGTTAGGATTAGGGTACGTGTTAGGGTTAGGGTAGGGGTTAGGGTTAGGGTTAGGGTTAGGGTTAGGGTAGTTATTAAACCTATCCCACTCTCTACTTACCCCTTAGCACGTAAAGGAATATTATTTGGGGGTCCAGCCATGGAGAAAAGTTTAGACACTAGGATAAGATAAGGAACACACCCATTATAAAGAAATCACATTAGGATTCTCTTTTTAAGCTGTTCCTTAAGACACTAGTGCTTAGGAAATCTATTGGAGGCAGAAGCAGTCAAGGGTAGACTAGGGTTAGGGTTAGGCTTAGGGTTAGGCTTAGGGTACGGCTTAGGGTACGGGTTCGGGGAGGGCTTCGGGTACGGCGTAGGGTATGGGTTAGGGTTAGGGTTACGGTTAGTGTTAGGGTTAGGGCTCGGTTTAGGGTACGGGTTAGGATTAGGGTACGTGTTAGGGTTATGGTAGGGGTTAGGGTTAGGGTACACGTTAGGGTTAGGGTAGTTATTAAACCTATCCCACTCTCTAGATACCCCTTAGCACGTAAAGGAATATTATTTGGGGGTTCAGCCATGGAGAAGAGTTTAGACACTAAGATAATATAAGGAACACACACATTATAAAGAAATCACATTAGGATTCTCTTTTTAAGCTGTTCCTTAAAACACTAGTGCTTAGGAAATCTATTGGAGGCAGAAGCAGTCAAGGGTAGCCTAGGGTTAGGGTTAGGCTTAGGGTTAGGCTTAGGGTACGGCTTAGGGTACGGTTTCGGGGAGGGCTTCGGGTACGGCGTAGGGTATGGGTTAGGGTTAGGGTTAGGGTTAGGGTTAGGGTTAGGGTTAATGTTAGGGTTAGGGCTCTGTTTAGGGTACGGGTTAGGATTAGGGTACGTGTTAGGGTTAGGGTAGGGGTTAGCGTTAGGGTACGCGTTACGGTTAGGGTAGTTATTAAACCTATCCCACTCTCTAGTTACCCCTTAGCACGTAAAGGAATATTATTTGGGGGTCCAGCCATGGAGAAGAGTTTAGACACTAGGATAAGATAAGGAACACACCCATTATAAAGAAATCACATTAGGATTCTCTTTTTAAGCTGTTCCTTAAAACACTAGTGCTTAGGAAATCTATTGGAGGCAGAAGCAGTCAAGGGTAGCCTAGGGTTAGGGTTAGGCTTAGGGTTAGGCTTAGGGTACGGCTTAGGGTACGGGTTCGGGGAGGGCTTCGGGTACGGCGTAGGGTATGGGTTAGGGTTAGGGTTAGGGTTAGTGTTAGGGTTAGGGCTCGGTTTAGGTTACGGGTTAGGATTAGGGTACGTGTTAGGGTTAGGGTAGGGGTTAGGGTTATGGTACGCGTTAGGGTTAGGGTAGTGATTAAACCTATCCCACTCTCTAGATACCCCTTAGCACATAAAGGAATATTATTTGGGGGTCCAGCCATGGAGAAGAGTTTAGACACTAGGATTAGATAAGGAACACACCCATTATAAAGAAATCACATTAGGATTCTCTTTTTAAGCTGTTCCTTAAAACACTAGTGCTTAGGAAATCTATTGGAGGCAGAAGCAGTCAAGGGTAGCCTAGGGTTAGGGTTAGGCTTAGGGTTAGGCTTAGGGTACGGCTTAGGGTACGGGTTCGTGGAGGGCTTCGGGTACGGCGTAGGGTATGGGTTAGTGTTAGGGTTAGGGTTAGTGTTAGGGTTAGGGCTCGGTTTAGGGTACGGGTTAGGATTAGGGTACGTGTTAGGGTTAGGGTAGGGGTTAGGGTTAGGGTACGCGTTAGGGTTAGGGTAGTTATTAAACCTATCCCACTCTCTAGATACTCCTTAGCACGTAAAGGAATATTATTTGGGGGTCCAGCCATGGAGAAGTGTTTAGACACTAAGATAATATAAGGAACACACACATTATAAAGAAATCACATTAGGATTCTCTTTTGAAGCTGTTCCTTAAAACACTAGTGCTTAGGAAATCTATTGGAGGCAGAAGCAGTCAAGGGTAGCCTAGGGTTAGGGTTAGGCTTAGGGTTAGGCTTAGGGTACGGCTTAGGGTACGGGTTCGGGGAGGGCTTCGGGTACGGCATAGGGTATGGGTTAGGGTTAGGGTTAGGGTTAGTGTTAGGGTTAGGGCTCGGTTTAGGGTACGGGTTAGGATTAGGGTACGTGTTAGGGTTAGGGTAGGGGTTAGCGTTAGGGTACGCGTTAGGGTTAGGGTAGTTATTAAACCTATCCCACTCTCTAGTTACCCCTTAGCACGTAAAGGAATATTATTTGGGGGTCCAGCCGTGGAGAAGAGTTTAGACACTAGGATAAGATAAGGAACACACACATTATAAAGAAATCACATTAGGATTCTCTTTTTAAGCTGTTCCTTAAAACACTAGTGCTTAGGAAATCTATTGGAGGCAGAAGCAGTCAAGGGTAGCCTAGGGTTAGGGTTAGGCTTAGGGTTAGGCTTAGGGTACGGCTTAGGGTACGGGTTCGGGGAGGGCTTCGGGTACGGCGTAGGGTATGGGTTAGGGTTAGGGTTAGGGTTTGTGTTAGGGTTAGGGCTCGGTTTAGGGTACGGGTTAGGATTAGGGTACGTGTTAGGGTTAGGGTAGTGGTTAGGGTTAGGGTACGCGTTAGGGTTAGGGTAGTTATTAAACCTATCCCACTCTCTAGATACTCCTTAGCACGTAAAGGAATATTATTTGGGGGTCCAGCCATGGAGAAGTGTTTAGACACTAAGATAATATAAGGAACACACACATTATAAAGAAATCACATTAGGATTCTCTTTTTAAGCTGTTCCTTAAAACACTAGTGCTTAGGAAATCTATTGGAGGCAGAAGCAGTCAAGGGTAGCCTAGGGTTAGGGTTAGGCTTAGGGTTAGGCTTAGGGTACGGCTTAGGGTACGGGTTCGGGGAGGGCTTCGGGTACGGCGTAGGGTACGGGTTAGGGTTAGGGTTAGGGTTAGTGTTAGGGTTAGGGCTCGGTTTAGGGTAAGGGTTAGGATTAGGGTAAGTGTTAGGGTTAGGGTAGGGGTTAGCGTTAGGGTACGCGTTAGGGTTAGGGTAGTTATTAAACCTATCCCACTCTCTAGTTACCCCTTAGCACGTAAAGGAATATTATTTGGGGGTCCAGCCATGGAGAAGAGTTTAGACACTAGGATAAGATAAGGAACACACCCATTATAAAGAAATCACATTAGGATTCTCTTTTTAAGCTGTTCCTTAAAACACTGGTGCTTAGGAAATCTATTGGAGGCAGAAGCAGTCAAGGGTAGCCTAGGGTTAGGGTTAGGCTTAGGGTTAGGCTTAGGGTACGGCTTAGCGTACGGGTTCGGGGAGGGCTTCGGGTACGGCGTAGGGTATGGGTTAGGGTTAGGGTTAGGGTTAGTGTTAGGGTTAGGGCTCGGTTTAGGGTACGGGTTAGGATTAGGGTACGTGTTAGTGTTAGGGTAGGGGTTAGCGTTAGGGTACGCGTTAGGGTTAGGGTAGTTATTAAACCTATCCCACTCTCTACTTACCCCTTAGCACGTAAAGGAATATTATTTGGGGGTCCAGCCATGGAGAAGAGTTTAGACACTAGGATAAGATGAGGAACACACACAATATAAAGAAATCACATTAGGATTCTCTTTTTAAGCTGTTCCTTAAAACACTAGTGCTTAGGAAATCTATTGGAGGCAGAAGCAGTCAAGGGTAGCCTAGGGTTAGGGTTAGGCTTAGGGTTAGGCTTAGGGTACGGCTTAGGGTACGGGTTCGGGGAGGGCTTCGGGTACGGCGTAGGGTATGGGTTAGTGTTAGGGTTAGGGTTAGTGTTAGGGTTAGGGCTCGGTTTAGGGTACGGGTTAGGATTAGGGTACGTGTTAGGGTTAGGGTAGGGGTTAGGGTTATGGTATGCGTTAGGGTTAGGGTATTGATTAAACCTATCCCACTCTCTAGATACCCCTTAGCACATAAAGGAATATTATTTGGGGGTCCAGCCATGGAGAAGAGTTTAGACACTAGGATTAGATAAGGAACACACCCATTATAAAGAAATCACATTAGGATTCTCTTTTTAAGCTGTTCCTTAAAACACTAGTGCTTAGGAAATCTATTGGAGGCAGAAGCAGTCAAGGGTAGCCTAGGGTTATGGTTAGGCTTAGGGTTAGGCTTAGGGTACGGCTTAGGGTACGGGTTCGGGGAGGGCTTCGGGTACGGCGTAGGGTATGGATTAGGGTTAGGGTTAGGGTTAGTGTTAGGGTTAGGGCTCGGTTTAGGGTACGGGTTAGGATTAGGGTACGTGTTAGGGTTAGGGTAGGGGTTAGCGTTAGGGTACGCGTTAGGGTTAGGGTAGTTATTAAACCTATCCCACTCTCTAGATACCCCTTAGCACGTAAAGGAATATTATTTGGGGGTCCAGCCATGGAGAAGAGTTTAGACACTATGATAATATAAGGAACACACACATTATAAAGAAATCACATTAGGATTCTCTTTTTAAGCTGTTCCTTAAAACACTAGTGCTTAGGAAATCTATTGGAGGCAGAAGCAGTCAAGGGTAGCCTAGGGTTAGGGTTAGGCTTAGGGTTAGGCTTAGGGTACGGCTTAGGGTACGGTTTCGGGGAGGGCTTCGGGTACGGAGTAGGGTATGGGTTAGGGTTAGTGTTAGGGTTAGGGTTAGGGTTAGGGTTAATGTTAGGGTTAGGGCTCTGTTTAGGGTACGGGTTAGGATTAGGGTACGTGTTAGGGTTAGGGTAGGGGTTAGCGTTAGGGTACGCGTTACGGTTAGGGTAGTTATTAAACCTATCCCACTCTCTAGTTACCCCTTAGCACGTAAAGGAATATTATTTGGGGGTCCAGCCATGGAGAAGAGTTTAGACACTAGGATAAGATAAGGAACACACCCATTATAAAGAAATCACATTAGGATTCTCTTTTTAAGCTGTTCCTTAAAACACTAGTGCTTAGGAAATCTATTGGAGGCAGAAGCAGTCAAGGGTAGCCTAGGGTTAGGGTTAGGCTTAGGGTTAGGCTTAGGGTACGGCTTAGGGTACGGGTTCGGGGAGGGCTTCGGGTACGGCGTAGGGTATGGGTTAGGGTTAGGGTTAGGGTTAGTGTTAGGGTTAGGGCTCGGTTTAGGTTACGGGTTAGGATTAGGGTACGTGTTAGGGTTAGGGTAGGGGTTAGGGTTATGGTACGCGTTAGGGTTAGGGTAGTGATTAAACCTATCCCACTCTCTAGATACCCCTTAGCACATAAAGGAATATTATTTGGGGGTCCAGCCATGGAGAAGAGTTTAGACACTAGGATTAGATAAGGAACACACCCATTATAAAGAAATCACATTAGGATTCTCTTTTTAAGCTGTTCCTTAAAACACTAGTGCTTAGGAAATCTATTGGAGGCAGAAGCAGTCAAGGGTAGCCTAGGGTTAGGGTTAGGCTTAGGGTTAGGCTTAGGGTACGGCTTAGGGTACGGGTTCGTGGAGGGCTTCGGGTACGGCGTAGGGTATGGGTTAGTGTTAGGGTTAGGGTTAGTGTTAGGGTTAGGGCTCGGTTTAGGGTACGGGTTAGGATTAGGGTACGTGTTAGGGTTAGGGTAGGGGTTAGGGTTAGGGTACGCGTTAGGGTTAGGGTAGTTATTAAACCTATCCCACTCTCTAGATACTCCTTAGCACGTAAAGGAATATTATTTGGGGGTCCAGCCATGGAGAAGTGTTTAGACACTAAGATAATATAAGGAACACACACATTATAAAGAAATCACATTAGGATTCTCTTTTGAAGCTGTTCCTTAAAACACTAGTGCTTAGGAAATCTATTGGAGGCAGAAGCAGTCAAGGGTAGCCTAGGGTTAGGGTTAGGCTTAGGGTTAGGCTTAGGGTACGGCTTAGGGTACGGGTTCGGGGAGGGCTTCGGGTACGGCGTAGGGTATGGGTTAGGGTTAGGGTTAGGGTTAGTGTTAGGGTTAGGGCTCGGTTTAGGGTACGGGTTAGGATTAGGGTACGTGTTAGGGTTAGGGTAGGGGTTAGCGTTAGGGTACGCGTTAGGGTTAGGGTAGTTATTAAACCTATCCCACTCTCTAGTTACCCCTTAGCACGTAAAGGAATATTATTTGGGGGTCCAGCCGTGGAGAAGAGTTTAGACACTAGGATAAGATAAGGAACACACCCATTATAAAGAAATCACATTAGGATTCTCTTTTTAAGCTGTTCCTTAAAACACTAGTGCTTAGGAAATCTATTGGAGGCAGAAGCAGTCAAGGGTAGCCTAGGGTTAGGGTTAGGCTTAGGGTTAGGCTTAGGGTACGGCTTAGGGTACGGGTTCGGGGAGGGCTTCGGGTACGGCGTAGGGTATGGGTTAGGGTTAGGGTTAGGGTTAGTGTTAGGGTTAGGGCTCGGTTTAGGGTACGGGTTAGGATTAGGGTACGTGTTAGGGTTAGGGTAGGGGTTAGGGTTATGGTACGCGTTAGGGTTAGGGTAGTGATTAAACCTATCCCACTCTCTAGATACCCCTTAGCACATAAAGGAATATTATTTGGGGGTCCAGCCATGGAGAAGAGTTTAGACACTAGGATTAGATAAGGAACACACCCATTATAAAGAAATCACATTAGGATTCTCTTTTTAAGCTGTTCCTTAAAACACTAGTGCTTAGGAAATCTATTGGAGGCAGAAGCAGTCAAGGGTAGCCTAGGGTTATGGTTAGGCTTAGGGTTAGGCTTAGGGTACGGCTTAGGGTACGGGTTCGGGGAGGGCTTCGGGTACGGCGCAGGGTATGGGTTAGGGTTAGGGTTAGGGTTAGTGTTAGGGTTAGGGCTCGGTTTAGGGTACGGGTTAGGATTAGGGTACGTGTTAGGGTTAGGGTAGGGGTTAGCGTTAGGGTACGCGTTAGGGTTAGGGTAGTTATTAAACCTATCCCACTCTCTAGTTACCCCTTAGCACGTAAAGGAATATTATTTGGGGGTCCAGCCATGGAGAAGAGTTTAGACACTAGGATAAGATAAGGAGCACACACATTATTAAGAAATCACATTAGGATTCTCTTTTTAAGCTGTTCCTTAAAACACTAGTGCTTAGGAAATCTATTGGAGGCAGAAGCAGTCAAGGGTAGCCTAGGGTTAGGGTTAGGCTTAGGGTTAGGCTTAGGGTACGGCTTAGGGTACGGGTTCGTGGAGGGCTTCGGGTACGGCGTAGGGTATGGGTTAGGGTTAGGGTTAGGGTTAGTGTTAGGGTTAGGGCTCGGTTTAGGGTACGGGTTAGGATTAGGGTACGTGTTAGGGTTAGGGTAGGGGTTAGGGTTAGGGTACGCGTTAGGGTTAGGGTAGTTATTAAACCTATCCCACTCTCTAGATACTCCTTAGCACGTAAAGGAATATTATTTGGGGGTGCAGCCTTGGAGAAGTGTTTAGACACTAAGATAATATAAGGAACACACCCATTATAAAGAAATCACATTAGGATTCTCTTTTTAAGCTGTTCCTTAAAACACTAGTGCTTAGGAAATCTATTGGAGGCAGAAGCAGTCAAGGGTAGCCTAGGGTTATGGTTAGGCTTAGGGTTAGGCTTAGGGTACGGCTTAGGGTACGGGTTCGGGGAGGGCTTCGGGTACGGCGTAGGGTATGGGTTAGGGTTAGGGTTAGGGTTAGTGTTAGGGTTAGGGCTCGGTTTAGGGTACGGGTTAGGATTAGGGTACGTGTTAGGGTTAGGGTAGGGGTTAGCGTTAGGGTACGCGTTAGGGTTAGGGTAGTTATTAAACCTATCCCACTCTCTAGATACTCCTTAGCACGTAAAGGAATATTATTTGGGGGTCCAGCCATGGAGAAGAGTTTAGACACTAGGATAAGATAAGGAGCACACACATTATAAAGAAATCACATTAGGATTCTCTTTTTAAGCTGTTCCTTAAAACACTAGTGCTTAGGAAATCTATTGGAGGAAGAAGCAGTCAAGGGTAGCCTAGGGTTAGGGTTAGGCTTAGGGTTAGGCTTAGGGTACGGCTTAGGGTACGGGTTCGTGGAGGGCTTCGGGTACGGCGTAGGGTATGGGTTAGGGTTAGGGTTAGGGTTAGTGTTAGGGTTAGGGCTCGGTTTAGGGTACGGGTTAGGATTAGGGTACGTGTTAGGGTTAGGGTAGGGGTTAGGGTTAGGGTACGCGTTAGGGTTAGGGTAGTTATTAAACCTATCCCACTCTCTAGATACTCCTTTGCACGTAAAGGAATATTATTTGGGGGTGCAGCCTTGGAGAAGTGTTTAGACACTAAGATAATATAAGGAACACACCCATTATAAAGAAATCACATTAGGATTCTCTTTTTAAGCTGTTCCTTAAAACACTAGTGCTTAGGAAATCTATTGGAGGCAGAAGCAGTCAAGGGTAGCCTAGGGTTAGGGTTAGGCTTAGGGTTAGGCTTAGGGTACGGCTTAGGGTACGGGTTCGGGGAGGGCTTCGGGTACGGCGTAGGGTATGGGTTAGTGTTAGGGTTAGGGTTAGTGTTAGGGTTAGGGCTCGGTTTAGGGTACGGGTTAGGATTAGGGTACGTGTTAGGGTTAGGGTAGGGGTTAGGGTTAGGGTACGCGTTAGGGTTAGGGTAGTTATTAAACCTATCCCACTCTCTAGATACTCCTTAGCACGTAAAGGAATATTATTTGGGGGTCCAGCCATGGAGAAGTGTTTAGACACTAAGATAATATAAGGAACACACACATTATAAAGAAATCACATTAGGATTCTCTTTTGAAGCTGTTCCTTAAAACACTAGTGCTTAGGAAATCTATTGGAGGCAGAAGCAGTCAAGGGTAGCCTAGGGTTAGGGTTAGGCTTAGGGTTAGGCTTAGGGTACGGCTTAGGGTACGGGTTCGGGGAGGGCTTCGGGTACGGCGTAGGGTATGGGTTAGGGTTAGGGTTAGGGTTAGTGTTAGGGTTAGGGCTCGGTTTAGGGTACGGGTTAGGATTAGGGTACGTGTTAGGGTTAGGGTAGGGGTTAGCGTTAGGGTACGCGTTAGGGTTAGGGTAGTTATTAAACCTATCCCACTCTCTAGTTACCCCTTAGCACGTAAAGGAATATTATTTGGGGGTCCAGCCGTGGAGAAGAGTTTAGACACTAGGATAAGATAAGGAACACACACATTATAAAGAAATCACATTAGGATTCTCTTTTTAAGCTGTTCCTTAAAACACTAGTGCTTAGGAAATCTATTGGAGGCAGAAGCAGTCAAGGGTAGCCTAGGGTTAGGGTTAGGCTTAGGGTTAGGCTTAGGGTACGGCTTAGGGTACGGGTTCGGGGAGGGCTTCGGGTACGGCGTAGGGTACGGGTTAGGGTTAGGGTTAGGGTTAGTGTTAGGGTTAGGGCTCGGTTTAGGGTAAGGGTTAGGATTAGGGTAAGTGTTAGGGTTAGGGTAGGGGTTAGCGTTAGGGTACGCGTTAGGGTTAGGGTAGTTATTAAACCTATCCCACTCTCTAGTTACCCCTTAGCACGTAAAGGAATATTATTTGGGGGTCCAGCCATGGAGAAGAGTTTAGACACTAGGATAAGATAAGGAACACACCCATTATAAAGAAATCACATTAGGATTCTCTTTTTAAGCTGTTCCTTAAAACACTGGTGCTTAGGAAATCTATTGGAGGCAGAAGCAGTCAAGGGTAGCCTAGGGTTAGGGTTAGGCTTAGGGTTAGGCTTAGGGTACGGCTTAGCGTACGGGTTCGGGGAGGGCTTCGGGTACGGCGTAGGGTATGGGTTAGGGTTAGGGTTAGGGTTAGTGTTAGGGTTAGGGCTCGGTTTAGGGTACGGGTTAGGATTAGGGTACGTGTTAGTGTTAGGGTAGGGGTTAGCGTTAGGGTACGCGTTAGGGTTAGGGTAGTTATTAAACCTATCCCACTCTCTACTTACCCCTTAGCACGTAAAGGAATATTATTGGGGGTCCAGCCATGGAGAAGAGTTTAGACACTAGGATAAGATGAGGAACACACACAATATAAAGAAATCACATTAGGATTCTCTTTTTAAGCTGTTCCTTAAAACACTAGTGCTTAGGAAATCTATTGGAGGCAGAAGCAGTCAAGGGTAGCCTAGGGTTATGGTTAGGCTTAGGGTTAGGCTTAGGGTACGGCTTAGGGTACGGGTTCGGGGAGGGCTTCGGGTACGGCGCAGGGTATGGGTTAGGGTTAGGGTTAGGGTTAGTGTTAGGGTTAGGGCTCGGTTTAGGGTACGGGTTAGGATTAGGGTACGTGTTAGGGTTAGGGTAGGGGTTAGCGTTAGGGTACGCGTTAGGGTTAGGGTAGTTATTAAACCTATCCCACTCTCTAGTTACCCCTTAGCACGTAAAGGAATATTATTTGGGGGTCCAGCCATGGAGAAGAGTTTAGACACTAGGATAAGATAAGGAGCACACACATTATTAAGAAATCACATTAGGATTCTCTTTTTAAGCTGTTCCTTAAAACACTAGTGCTTAGGAAATCTATTGGAGGCAGAAGCAGTCAAGGGTAGCCTAGGGTTAGGGTTAGGCTTAGGGTTAGGCTTAGGGTACGGCTTAGGGTACGGGTTCGTGGAGGGCTTCGGGTACGGCGTAGGGTATGGGTTAGGGTTAGGGTTAGGGTTAGTGTTAGGGTTAGGGCTCGATTTAGGGTACGGGTTAGGATTAGGGTACGTGTTAGGGTTAGGGTAGGGGTTAGGGTTAGGGTACGCGTTAGGGTTAGGGTAGTTATTAAACCTATCCCACTCTCTAGATACTCCTTAGCACGTAAAGGAATATTATTTGGGGGTGCAGCCTTGGAGAAGTGTTTAGACACTAAGATAATATAAGGAACACACCCATTATAAAGAAATCACATTAGGATTCTCTTTTTAAGCTGTTCCTTAAAACACTAGTGCTTAGGAAATCTATTGGAGGCAGAAGCAGTCAAGGGTAGCCTAGGGTTAGGGTTAGGCTTAGGGTTAGGCTTAGGGTTAGGCTTAGGGTACGGGTTCGGGGAGGGCTTCGGGTACGGCGTAGGGTATGGGTTAGGGTTAGGGTTAGGGTTAGTGTTAGGGTTAGGGCTCGGTTTAGGGTACGGGTTAGGATTAGGGTACGTGTTAGGGTTAGGGTAGGGGTTAGCGTTAGGGTACGCGTTAGGGTTAGGGTAGTTATTAAACCTATCCCACTCTCTAGTTACCCCTTAGCACGTAAAGGAATATTATTTGGGGGTCCAGCCGTGGAGAAGAGTTTAGACACTAGGATAAGATAAGGAACACACACATTATAAAGAAATCACATTAGGATTCTCTTTTTAAGCTGTTCCTTAAAACACTAGTGCTTAGGAAATCTATTGGAGGCAGAAGCAGTCAAGGGTAGCCTAGGGTTATGGTTAGGCTTAGGGTTAGGCTTAGGGTACGGCTTAGGGTACGGGTTCGGGGAGGGCTTCGGGTACGGCGTAGGGTATGGGTTAGGGTTAGGGTTAGGGTTAGTGTTAGGGTTAGGGCTCGGTTTAGGGTACGGGTTAGGATTAGGGTACGTGTTAGGGTTAGGGTAGGGGTTAGCGTTAGGGTACGCGTTAGGGTTAGGGTAGTTATTAAACCTATCCCACTCTCTAGTTACCCCTTAGCACGTAAAGGAATATTATTTGGGGGTCCAGCCATGGAGAAGAGTTTAGACACTAGGATAAGATAAGGAGCACACACATTATAAAGAAATCACATTAGGATTCTCTTTTTAAGCTGTTCCTTAAAACACTAGTGCTTAGGAAATCTATTGGAGGAAGAAGCAGTCAAGGGTAGCCTAGGGTTAGGGTTAGGCTTAGGGTTAGGCTTAGGGTACGGCTTAGGGTACGGGTTCGTGGAGGGCTTCGGGTACGGCGTAGGGTATGGGTTAGGGTTAGGGTTAGGGTTAGTGTTAGGGTTAGGGCTCGGTTTAGGGTACGGGTTAGGATTAGGGTACGTGTTAGGGTTAGGGTAGGGGTTAGGGTTAGGGTACGCGTTAGGGTTAGGGTAGTTATTAAACCTATCCCACTCTCTAGATACTCCTTTGCACGTAAAGGAATATTATTTGGGGGTGCAGCCTTGGAGAAGTGTTTAGACACTAAGATAATATAAGGAACACACCCATTATAAAGAAATCACATTAGGATTCTCTTTTTAAGCTGTTCCTTAAAACACTAGTGCTTAGGAAATCTATTGGAGGCAGAAGCAGTCAAGGGTAGCCTAGGGTTAGGGTTAGGCTTAGGGTTAGGCTTAGGGTACGGCTTAGGGTACGGGTTCGGGGAGGGCTTCGGGTACGGCGTAGGGTATGGGTTAGGGTTAGGGTTAGGGTTAGTGTTAGGGTTAGGGCTCGGTTTAGGGTACGGGTTAGGATTAGGGTACGTGTTAGTGTTAGGGTAGGGGTTAGCGTTAGGGTACGCGTTAGGGTTAGGGTAGTTATTAAACCTATCCCACTCTCTAGTTACCCCTTAGCACGTAAAGGAATATTATTTGGGGGTCCAGCCATGGAGAAGAGTTTAGACACTAGGATAAGATAAGGAACACACACATTATAAAGAAATCACATTAGGATTCTCTTTTTAAGCTGTTCCTTAAAACACTAGTGCTTAGGAAATCTATTGGAGGCAGAAGCAGTCAAGGGTAGCCTAGGGTTAGGGTTAGGCTTAGGGTTAGGCTTAGGGTACGGCTTAGGGTACGGGTTCGTGGAGGGCTTCGGGTACGGCGTAGGGTATGGGTTAGGGTTAGGGTTAGGGTTAGTGTTAGGGTTAGGGCTCTGTTTAGGGTACGGGTTAGGATTAGGGTACGTGTTAGGGTTAGGGTAGGGGTTAGGGTTAGGGTACGCGTTAGGGTTAGGGTAGTTATTAAACCTATCCCACTCTCTAGATACTCCTTAGCACGTAAAGGAATATTATTTGGGTTCCAGCCATGGAGAAGTGTTTAGACACTAAGATAATATAAGGAACACACACATTATAAAGAAATCACATTAGGATTCTCTTTTTAAGCTGTTCCTTAAAACACTAGTGCTTAGGAAATCTATTGGAGGCAGAAGCAGTCAAGGGTAGCCTAGGGTTAGGGTTAGGCTTAGGGTTAGGCTTAGGGTACGGCTTAGGGTACGGGTTCGGGGAGGGCTTCGGGTACGGCGTAGGGTACGGGTTAGGGTTAGGGTTAGGGTTAGTGTTAGGGTTAGGGCTCGGTTTAGGGTACGGGTTAGGATTAGGGTACGTGTTAGGGTTAGGGTAGGGGTTAGCGTTAGGGTACGCGTTAGGGTTAGGGTAGTTATTAAACCTATCCCACTCTCTAGTTACCCCTTAGCACGTAAAGGAATATTATTTGGGGGTCCAGCCATGGAGAAGAGTTTAGACACTAGGATAAGATCAGGAACACAACCATTATAAAGAAATCACATTAGGATTCTCTTTTTAAGCTGTTCCTTAAAACACTAGTGCTTAGGAAATCTATTGGAGGCAGAAGCAGTCAAGGGTAGCCTAGGGTTAGGGTTAAGCTTAGGGTTAGGCTTAGGGTACGGCTTAGGGTACGGGTTCGGGGAGGGCTTCGGGTACGGCGTAGGGTATGGGTTAGGGTTAGGGTTAAGGTTAGTGTTAGGGTTAGGGCTCGGTTTAGGGTACGGGTTAGGATTAGGGTACGTGTTAGTGTTAGGGTAGGGGTTAGCGTTAGGGTACGCGTTAGGGTTAGGGTAGTTATTAAACCTATCCCACTCCCTAGTTACCCCTTAGCACGTAAAGGAATATTATTTGGGGGTCCAGCCATGGAGAAGAGTTTAGACACTAGGATAAGATAAGGAACACACACATTATAAAGAAATCACATTAGGATTCTCTTTTTAAGCTGTTCCTTAAAACACTAGTGCTTAGGAAATCTATTGGAGGCAGAAGCAGTCAAGGGTAGCCTAGGGTTAGGGTTAGGCTTAGGGTTAGGCTTAGGGTACGGCTTAGGGTACGGGTTCGGGGAGGGCTTCAGGTACGGCGTAGGGTATGGGTTAGGGTTAGGGTTAGGGTTAGTGTTAGGGTTAGGGCTCGGTTTAGGGTAAGGGTTAGGATTAGGGTACGTGTTAGGGTTAGGTTAGGGGTTAGGGTTATGGTACGCGTTAGGGTTAGGGTAGTGATTAAACCTATCCCACTCTCTAGATACCCCTTAGCACATAAAGGAATATTATTTGGGGGTCCAGCCCTGGAGAAGAGTTTAGACACTAGGATTAGATAAGGAACACACCCATTATAAAGAAATCACATTAGGATTCTCTTTTTAAGCTGTTCCTTAAAACACTAGTGCTTAGGAAATCTATTGGAGGCAGAAGCAGTCAAGGGTAGCCTAGGGTTAGAGTTAGGCTTAGGGTTAGGCTTAGGGTACGGTTTAGGGTACGGGTTCGGGGAGGGCTTCGGGTACGGCGTAGGGTATGGGTGAGGGTTAGGGTTAGGGTTAGTGTTAGGGTTAGGGCTCGGTTTAGGGTACGGGTTAGGATTAGGGTACGTGTTAGGGTTAGGCTAGGGGTTAGGGTTAGGGTTAGGGTTAGGGTAGTTATTAAACCTATCCCACTCTCTAGTTACCCCTTAGCACGTAAAGGAATATTATTTGGGGGTCCAGCCATGGAGAAAAGTTTAGACACTAGGATAAGATAAGGAACACACCCATTATAAAGAAATCACATTAGGATTCTCTTTTTAAGCTGTTCCTTAAAACACTAGTGCTTAGGAAATCTATTGGAGGCAGAAGCAGTCAAGGGTAGACTAGGGTTAGGGTTAGGCTTAGGGTTAGGCTTAGGGTACGGCTTAGGGTACGGGTTCGGGGAGGGCTTCGGGTACGGCGTAGGGTATGGGTTAGGGTTAGGGTTACGGTTAGTGTTAGGGTTAGGGCTCGGTTTAGGGTACGGGTTAGGATTAGGGTACGTGTTAGGGTTATGGTAGGGGTTAGGGTTAGGGTACACGTTAGGGTTAGGGTAGTTATTAAACCTATCCCACTCTCTAGATACCCCTTAGCACGTAAAGGAATATTATTTGGGGGTCCAGCCATGGAGAAGAGTTTAGACACTAGGATAAGATAAGGAACACACCCATTATAAAGAAATCACTTTAGGATTCTCTTTTTAAGCTGTTCCTTAAAACACTAGTGCTTAGGAAATCTATTGGAGGCAGAAGCAGTCAAGGGTAGCCTAGGGTTAGAGTTAGGCTTAGGGTTAGGCTTAGGGTACGGCTTAGGGTACGGGTTCGGGGAGGGCTTCGGGTACGGCGTAGGGTATGGGTGATGGTTAGGGTTAGGGTTAGTGTTAGGGTTAGGGCTCGGTTTAGGGTACGGGTTAGGATTAGGGTACGTGTTAGGGTTAGGGTAGGGGTTAGGGTTAGGGTACGCGTTAGGGTTAGGGTAGTTATTAAACCTATCCCACTCTCTAGATACTCCTTAGCACGTAAAGGAATATTATTTGGGGGTCCAGCCATGGAGAAGTGTTTAGACACTAAGATAATATAAGGAACACACACATTATAAAGAAATCACATTAGGATTCTCTTTTTAAGCTGTTCCTTAAAACACTAGTGCTTAGGAAATCTATTGGAGGCAGAAGCAGTCAAGGGTAGCCTAGGGTTAGGGTTAGGCTTAGGGTTAGGCTTAGGGTACGGCTTAGGGTACGGGTTCGGGGAGGGCTTCGGGTACGGCGTAGGGTACGGGTTAGGGTTAGGGTTAGGGTTAGTGTTAGGGTTAGGGCTCGGTTTAGGGTACGGGTTAGGATTAGGGTACCTGTTAGGGTTAGGGTAGGGGTTAGGGTTAGGGTACGCATTAGGGTTAGGGTAGTTATTAAACCTATCCCACTCTCTAGATACCCCTTAGCACGTAAAGGAATATTATTTGGGGGTCCAGCCATGGAGAAGAGTTTAGACACTAGGATAAGATAAGGAACACACCCATTATAAAGAAATCACTTTAGGATTCTCTTTTTAAGCTGTTCCTTAAAACACTAGTGCTTAGGAAATCTATTGGAGGCAGAAGCAGTCAAGGGTAGCCTAGGGTTAGAGTTAGGCTTAGGGTTAGGCTTAGGGTACGGCTTAGGGTACGGGTTCGGGGAGGGCTTCGGGTACGGCGTAGGGTATGGGTGAGGGTTAGGGTTAGGGTTAGTGTTAGGGTTAGGGCTCGGTTTAGGGTACGGGTTAGGATTAGGGTACGTGTTAGGGTTAGGGTAGGGGTTAGGGTTAGGGTTAGGGTTAGGGTTAGGGTAGTTATTAAACCTATCCCACTCTCTACTTACCCCTTAGCACGTAAAGGAATATTATTTGGGGGTCCAGCCATGGAGAAAAGTTTAGACACTAGGATAAGATAAGGAACACACCCATTATAAAGAAATCACATTAGGATTCTCTTTTTAAGCTGTTCCTTAAAACACTAGTGCTTAGGAAATCTATTGGAGGCAGAAGCAGTCAAGGGTAGACTAGGGTTAGGGTTAGGCTTAGGGTTAGGCTTAGGGTACGGCTTAGGGTACGGGTTCGGGGAGGGCTTCGGGTACGGCGTAGGGTATGGGTTAGGGTTAGGGTTACGGTTAGTGTTAGGGTTAGGGCTCGGTTTAGGGTACGGGTTAGGATTAGGGTACGTGTTAGGGTTATGGTAGGGGTTAGGGTTAGGGTACACGTTAGGGTTAGGGTAGTTATTAAACCTATCCCACTCTCTAGATACCCCTTAGCACGTAAAGGAATATTATTTGGGGGTTCAGCCATGGAGAAGAGTTTAGACACTAAGATAATATAAGGAACACACACATTATAAAGAAATCACATTAGGATTCTCTTTTTAAGCTGTTCCTTAAAACACTAGTGCTTAAGAAATCTATTGGAGGCAGAAGCAGTCAAGGGTAGCCTAGGGTTAGGGTTAGGCTTAGGGTTAGGCTTAGGGTACGGCTTAGGATACGGTTTCGGGGAGGGCTTCGGGTACGGCGTAGGGTATGGGTTAGGGTTAGTGTTAGGGTTAGGGTTAGGGTTAGGGTTAATGTTAGGGTTAGGGCTCTGTTTAGGGTACGGGTTAGGATTAGGGTACGTGTTAGGGTTAGGGTAGGGGTTAGCGTTAGGGTACGCGTTACGGTTAGGGTAGTTATTAAACCTATCCCACTCTCTAGTTACCCATTAGCACGTAAAGGAATATTATTTGGGGGTCCAGCCATGGAGAAGAGTTTAGACACTAGGATAAGATAAGGAACACACCCATTATAAAGAAATCACATTAGGATTCTCTTTTTAAGCTGTTCCTTAAAACACTAGTGCTTAGGAAATCTATTGGAGGCAGAAGCAGTCAAGGGTAGCCTAGGGTTAGGGTTAGGCTTAGGGTTAGGCTTAGGGTACGGCTTAGGGTACGGGTTCGGGGAGGGCTTCGGGTACGGCGTAGGGTATGGGTTAGGGTTAGGGTTAGGGTTAGTGTTAGGGTTAGGGCTCGGTTTAGGTTACGGGTTAGGATTAGGGTACGTGTTAGGGTTAGGGTAAGGGTTAGGGTTATGGTACGCGTTAGGGTTAGGGTAGTGATTAAACCTATCCCACTCTCTAGATACCCCTTCGCACATAAAGGAATATTATTTGGGGGTCCAGCCATGGAGAAGAGTTTAGACACTAGGATTAGATAAGGAACACACCCATTATAAAGAAATCACATTAGGATTCTCTTTTTAAGCTGTTCCTTAAAACACTAGTGCTTAGGAAATCTATTGGAGGCAGAAGCAGTCAAGGGTAGCCTAGGGTTAGGGTTAGGCTTAGGGTTAGGCTTAGGGTACGGCTTAGGGTACGGGTTCGTGGAGGGCTTCGGGTACGGCGTAGGGTATGGGTTAGTGTTAGGATTAGGGTTAGTGTTAGGGTTAGGGCTCGGTTTAGGGTACGGGTTAGGATTAGGGTACGTGTTAGGGTTAGGGTAGGGGTTAGGGTTAGGGTACGCGTTAGGGTTAGGGTAGTTATTAAACCTATCCCACTCTCTAGATACTCCTTAGCACGTAAAGGAATATTATTTGGGGGTCCAGCCATGGAGAAGTGTTTAGACACTAAGATAATATAAGGAGCACACACATTATAAAGAAATCACATTAGGATTCTCTTTTGAAGCTGTTCCTTAAAACACTAGTGCTTAGGAAATCTATTGGAGGCAGAAGCAGTCAAGGGTAGCCTAGGGTTAGGGTTAGGCTTAGGGTTAGGCTTAGGGTACGGCTTAGGGTACGGGTTCGGGGAGGGCTTCGGGTACGGCATAGGGTATGGGTTAGGGTTAGGGTTAGGGTTAGTGTTAGGGTTAGGGCTCGGTTTAGGGTACGGGTTAGGATTAGGGTACGTGTTAGGGTTAGGGTAGGGGTTAGCGTTAGGTTACGTGTTAGGGTTAGGGTAGTTATTAAACCTATCCCACTCTCTAGTTACCCCTTAGCACGTAAAGGAATATTATTTGGGGGTCCAGCCGTGGAGAAGAGTTTAGACACTAGGATAAGATAAGGAACACACACATTATAAAGAAATCACATTAGGATTCTCTTTTTAAGCTGTTCCTTAAAACACTAGTGCTTAGGAAATCTATTGGAGGCAGAAGCAGTCAAGGGTAGCCTAGGGTTAGGGTTAGGCTTAGGGTTAGGCTTAGGGTACGGCTTAGGGTACGGGTTCGGGGAGGGCTTCGGGTACGGCGTAGGGTATGGGTTAGGGTTAGGGTTAGGGTTAGTGTTAGGGTTAGGGCTCGGTTTAGGGTACGGGTTAGGATTAGGGTACGTGTTAGGGTTAGGGTAGGGGTTAGCGTTAGGGTACGCGTTAGGGTTAGGGTAGTTATTAAACCTATCCCACTCTCTAGTTACCCCTTAGCACGTAAAGGAATATTATTTGGGGGTCCAGCCATGGAGAAGAGTTTAGACACTAGGATAAGATAAGGAACACACCAATTATAGAGAAATCACATTAGGATTCTCTTTTTAAGCTGTTCCTTAAAACACTAGTGCTTAGGAAATCTATTGGAGGCAGAAGCAGTCAAGGGTAGCCTAGGGTTAGGGTTAGGCTTAGGGTTAGGCTTAGGGTACGGCTTAGGGTTCGGTTTCGGGGAGGGCTTCGGGTACGGCGTAGGGTATGGGTTAGGGTTAGGGTTAGGGTTAGGGCTCGGTTTAGGGTACGGGTTAGGATTAGGGTACGTGTTAGGGTTAGGGTAGGGGTTAGGGTTAGGGTTAGGGTTAGGATTAGGGTAGTTATTAAACCTATCCCACTCTCTACTTACCCCTTAGCACGTAAAGGAATATTATTTGGGGGTCCAGCCATGGAGAAAAGTTTAGACACTAGGATAAGATAAGGAAGACACCCATTATAAAGAAATCACATTAGGATTCTCTTTTTAAGCTGTTCCTTAAAACACTAGTGCTTAGGAAATCTATTGGAGGCAGAAGCAGTCAAGGGTAGACTAGGGTTAGGGTTAGGCTTAGGGTTAGGCTTAGGGTACGGCTTAGGGTACGGGTTCGGGGAGGGCTTCGGGTACGGCGTAGGGTATGGGTTAGGGTTAGGGTTACGGTTAGTGTTAGGGTTAGGGCTCGGTTTAGGGTACGGGTTAGGATTAGGGTACGTGTTAGGGTTAGGGTAGGGGTTAGGGTTAGGGTACACGTTAGGGTTAGGGTAGTTATTAAACCTATCCCACTCTCTAGATACCCCTTAGCACGTAAAGGAATATTATTTGGGGGTCCAGCCATGGAGAAGAGTTTAGACACTAAGATAATATAAGGAACACACACATTATAAAGAAATCACATTAGGATTCTCTTTTTAAGCTGTTCCTTAAAACACTATTGCTTAGGAAATCTATTGGAGGCAGAAGCAGTCAAGGGTAGCCTAGGGTTAGGGTTAGGCTTTGGGTTAGGCTTAGGGTACGGCTTAGGGTACGGGTTCGGGGAGGGCTTCGGGTACGGCGTAGGGTATGGGTTAGGGTTAGGGTTAGGGTTAGTGTTAGGGTTAGGGCTCGGTTTAGGGTACAGGTTAGGATTAGGGTACGTGTTAGGGTTAGGGTAGGGGTTAGCGTTAGGGTACGCGTTAGGGTTAGGGTAGTTATTAAACCTATCCCACTCTCTAGTTACCCCTTAGCACGTAAAGGAATATTATTTGGGGGTCCAGCCATGGAGAAGAGTTTAGACACTAGGATAAGATAAGGAACACACCCATTATAAAGAAATCACATTAGGATTCTCTTTTTAAGCTGTTCCTTAAAACACTAGTGCTTAGGAAATCTATTGGAGGCAGAAGCAGTCAAGGGTAGCCTAGGGTTAGGGTTAGGCTTAGGGTTAGGCTTAGGGTACGGCTTAGGGTTCGGTTTCGGGGAGGGCTTCGGGTACGGCGTAGGGTATGGGTTAGGGTTAGGGTTAGGGTTAGGGTTAGGGTTAATGTTAGGGTTAGGGCTCTGTTTAGGGTACGGGTTAGGATTAGGTTACGTGTTAGGGTTAGGGTAGGGGTTAGCGTTAGGGTACGCGTTACGGTTAGGGTAGTTATTAAACCTATCCCACTCTCTAGTTACCCCTTAGCACGTAAAGGAATATTATTTGGGGGTCCAGCCATGGAGAAGAGTTTAGACACTAGGATAAGATAAGGAACACACCCATTATAAAGAAATCACATTAGGATTCTCTTTTTAAGCTGTTCCTTAAAACACTAGTGCTTAGGAAATCTATTGGAGGCAGAAGCAGTCAAGGGTAGCCTAGGGTTAGAGTTAGGCTTAGGGTTAGGCTTAGGGTACGGGTTCGGGGAGGGCTTCGGGTACGGCGTAGGGTATGGGTGAGGGTTAGGGTTAGGGTTAGTGTTAGGGTTAGGGCTCGGTTTAGGGTACGGGTTAGGATTAGGGTACGTGTTAGGGTTAGGGTAGGGGTTAGGGTTAGGGTTAGGGTTAGGGTTAGGGTAGTTATTAAACCTATCCCACTCTCTACTTACCCCTTAGCACGTAAAGGAATATTATTTGGGGGTCCAGCCATGGAGAAAAGTTTAGACACTAGGATAAGATAAGGAACACACCCATTATAAAGAAATCACATTAGGATTCTCTTTTTAAGCTGTTCCTTAAGACACTAGTGCTTAGGAAATCTATTGGAGGCAGAAGCAGTCAAGGGTAGACTAGGGTTAGGGTTAGGCTTAGGGTTAGGCTTAGGGTACGGCTTAGGGTACGGGTTCGGGGAGGGCTTCGGGTACGGCGTAGGGTATGGGTTAGGGTTAGGGTTACGGTTAGTGTTAGGGTTAGGGCTCGGTTTAGGGTACGGGTTAGGATTAGGGTACGTGTTAGGGTTATGGTAGGGGTTAGGGTTAGGGTACACGTTAGGGTTAGGGTAGTTATTAAACCTATCCCACTCTCTAGATACCCCTTAGCACGTAAAGGAATATTATTTGGGGGTTCAGCCATGGAGAAGAGTTTAGACACTAAGATAATATAAGGAACACACACATTATAAAGAAATCACATTAGGATTCTCTTTTTAAGCTGTTCCTTAAAACACTAGTGCTTAGGAAATCTATTGGAGGCAGAAGCAGTCAAGGGTAGCCTAGGGTTAGGGTTAGGCTTAGGGTTAGGCTTAGGGTACGGCTTAGGGTACGGTTTCGGGGAGGGCTTCGGGTACGGCGTAGGGTATGGGTTAGGGTTAGGGTTAGGGTTAGGGTTAGGGTTAGGGTTAATGTTAGGGTTAGGGCTCTGTTTAGGGTACGGGTTAGGATTAGGGTACGTGTTAGGGTTAGGGTAGGGGTTAGCGTTAGGGTACGCGTTACGGTTAGGGTAGTTATTAAACCTATCCCACTCTCTAGTTACCCCTTAGCACGTAAAGGAATATTATTTGGGGGTCCAGCCATGGAGAAGAGTTTAGACACTAGGATAAGATAAGGAACACACCCATTATAAAGAAATCACATTAGGATTCTCTTTTTAAGCTGTTCCTTAAAACACTAGTGCTTAGGAAATCTATTGGAGGCAGAAGCAGTCAAGGGTAGCCTAGGGTTAGGGTTAGGCTTAGGGTTAGGCTTAGGGTACGGCTTAGGGTACGGGTTCGTGGAGGGCTTCGGGTACGGCGTAGGGTATGGGTTAGTGTTAGGGTTAGGGTTAGTGTTAGGGTTAGGGCTCGGTTTAGGGTACGGGTTAGGATTAGGGTACGTGTTAGGGTTAGGGTAGGGGTTAGGGTTAGGGTACGCGTTAGGGTTAGGGTAGTTATTAAACCTATCCCACTCTCTAGATACTCCTTAGCACGTAAAGGAATATTATTTGGGGGTCCAGCCATGGAGAAGTGTTTAGACACTAAGATAATATAAGGAACACACACATTATAAAGAAATCACATTAGGATTCTCTTTTGAAGCTGTTCCTTAAAACACTAGTGCTTAGGAAATCTATTGGAGGCAGAAGCAGTCAAGGGTAGCCTAGGGTTAGGGTTAGGCTTAGGGTTAGGCTTAGGGTACGGCTTAGGGTACGGGTTCGGGGAGGGCTTCGGGTACGGCATAGGGTATGGGTTAGGGTTAGGGTTAGGGTTAGTGTTAGGGTTAGGGCTCGGTTTAGGGTACGGGTTAGGATTAGGGTACGTGTTAGGGTTAGGGTAGGGGTTAGCGTTAGGGTACGCGTTAGGGTTAGGGTAGTTATTAAACCTATCCCACTCTCTAGTTACCCCTTAGCACGTAAAGGAATATTATTTGGGGGTCCAGCCGTGGAGAAGAGTTTAGACACTAGGATAAGATCAGGAACACACCCATTATAAAGAAATCACATTAGGATTCTCTTTTTAAGCTGTTCCTTAAAACACTAGTGCTTAGGAAATCTATTGGAGGCAGAAGCAGTCAAGGGTAGCCTAGGGTTAGGGTTAGGCTTAGGGTTAGGCTTAGGGTACGGCTTAGGGTTCGGTTTCGGGGAGGGCTTCGGGTACGGCGTAGGGTATGGGTTAGGGTTAGGGTTAGGGTTAGGGTTAGGGTTAGGGTTATTGTTAGGGTTAGGGCTCTGTTTAGGGTACGGGTTAGGATTAGGGTACGTGTTAGGGTTAGGGTAGGGGTTAGCGTTAGGGTACGCGTTAGGGTTAGGGTAGTTATTAAACCTATCCCACTCTCTAGTTACCCCTTAGCACGTAAAGGAATATTATTTGGGGGTCCAGCCATGGAGAAGAGTTTAGACACTAGGATAAGATAAGGAACACACACATTATAAAGAAATCACATTAGGATTCTCTTTTTAAGCTGTTCCTTAAAACACTAGTGCTTAGGAAATCTATTGGAGGCAGAAGCAGTCAAGGGTAGCCTAGGGTTAGGGTTAGGCTTAGGGTTAGGCTTAGGGTACGGCTTAGGGTACGGGTTCGGGGAGGGCTTCGGGTACGGCGTAGGGTATGGGTTAGGGTTAGTGTTAGGGTTAGTGTTAGGGTTAGGGCTCGGTTTAGTGTACGGGTTAGGATTAGGGTACGTGTTAGGGTTAGGGTAGGGGTTAGCGTTAGGGTACGCGTTAGGGTTAGGGTAGTTATTAAACCTATCCCACTCTCTAGTTACCCCTTAGCACGTAAAGGAATATTATTTCGGGGTCCAGCCATGGAGAAGAGTTTAGACACTAGGATAAGATAAGGAACACACCCATTATAAAGAAATCACTTTAGGATTCTCTTTTTAAGCTGTTCCTTAAAACACTAGTGCTTAGGAAATCTATTGGAGGCAGAAGCAGTCAAGGGTAGCCTAGGGTTAGAGTTAGGCTTAGGGTTAGGCTTAGGGTACGGCTTAGGGTACGGGTTCGGGGAGGGCTTCGGGTACGGCGTAGGGTATGGGTGAGGGTTAGGGTTAGGGTTAGTGTTAGGGTTAGGGCTCGGTTTAGGGTACGGGTTAGGATTTGGGTACGTGTTAGGGTTAGGGTAGGGGTTAGGGTTAGGGTTAGGGTTAGGGTTAGGGTAGTTATTAAACCTATCCCACTCTCTACTTACCCCTTAGCACGTAAAGGAATATTATTTGGGGGTCCAGCCATGGAGAAAAGTTTAGACACTAGGATAAGATAAGGAACACACCCATTATAAAGAAATCACATTAGGATTCTCTTTTTAAGCTGTTCCTTAAAACACTAGTGCTTAGGAAATCTATTGGAGGCAGAAGCAGTCAAGGGTAGACTAGGGTTAGGGTTAGGCTTAGGGTTAGGCTTAGGGTACGGCTTAGGGTACGGGTTCGGGGAGGGCTTCGGGTACGGCGTAGGGTATGGGTTAGGGTTAGGGTTACGGTTAGTGTTAGGGTTAGGGCTCGGTTTAGGGTACGGGTTAGGATTAGGGTACGTGTTAGGGTTATGGTAGGGGTTAGGGTTAGGGTACACGTTAGGGTTAGGGTAGTTATTAAACCTATCCCACTCTCTAGATACCCCTTAGCACGTAAAGGAATATTATTTGGGGGTTCAGCCATGGAGAAGAGTTTAGACACTAAGATAATATAAGGAACACACACATTATAAAGAAATCACATTAGGATTCTCTTTTTAAGCTGTTCCTTAAAACACTAGTGCTTAAGAAATCTATTGGAGGCAGAAGCAGTCAAGGGTAGCCTAGGGTTAGGGTTAGGCTTAGGGTTAGGCTTAGGGTACGGCTTAGGATACGGTTTCGGGGAGGGCTTCGGGTACGGCGTAGGGTATGGGTTAGGGTTAGTGTTAGGGTTAGGGTTAGGGTTAGGGTTAATGTTAGGGTTAGGGCTCTGTTTAGGGTACGGGTTAGGATTAGGGTACGTGTTAGGGTTAGGGTAGGGGTTAGCGTTAGGGTACGCGTTACGGTTAGGGTAGTTATTAAACCTATCCCACTCTCTAGTTACCCATTAGCACGTAAAGGAATATTATTTGGGGGTCCAGCCATGGAGAAGAGTTTAGACACTAGGATAAGATAAGGAACACACCCATTATAAAGAAATCACATTAGGATTCTCTTTTTAAGCTGTTCCTTAAAACACTAGTGCTTAGGAAATCTATTGGAGGCAGAAGCAGTCAAGGGTAGCCTAGGGTTAGGGTTAGGCTTAGGGTTAGGCTTAGGGTACGGCTTAGGGTACGGGTTAGGGGAGGGATTCGGGTACGGCGTAGGGTATGGGTTAGGGTTAGGGTTAGGGTTAGTGTTAGGGTTAGGGCTCGGTTTAGGGTACGGGTTAGGATTAGGGTACCTGTTAGGGTTAGGGTAGGGGTTAGGGTTAGGGTACGCATTAGGGTTAGGGTAGTTATTAAACCTATCCCACTCTCTAGATACCCCTTAGCACGTAAAGGAATATTATTTGGGGGTCCAGCCATGGAGAAGAGTTTAGACACTAGGATAAGATAAGGAACACACCCATTATAAAGAAATCACTTTAGGATTCTCTTTTTAAGCTGTTCCTTAAAACACTAGTGCTTAGGAAATCTATTGGAGGCAGAAGCAGTCAAGGGTAGCCTAGGGTTAGAGTTAGGCTTAGGGTTAGGCTTAGGGTACGGCTTAGGGTACGGGTTCGGGGAGGGCTTCGGGTACGGCGTAGGGTATGGGTGAGGGTTAGGGTTAGGGTTAGTGTTAGGGTTAGGGCTCGGTTTAGGGTACGGGTTAGGATTAGGGTACGTGTTAGGGTTAGGGTAGGGGTTAGGGTTAGGGTTAGGGTTAGGGTTAGGGTAGTTATTAAACCTATCCCACTCTCTACTTACCCCTTAGCACGTAAAGGAATATTATTTGGGGGTCCAGCCATGGAGAAAAGTTTAGACACTAGGATAAGATAAGGAACACACCCATTATAAAGAAATCACATTAGGATTCTCTTTTTAAGCTGTTCCTTAAAACACTAGTGCTTAGGAAATCTATTGGAGGCAGAAGCAGTCAAGGGTAGACTAGGGTTAGGGTTAGGCTTAGGGTTAGGCTTAGGGTACGGCTTAGGGTACGGGTTCGGGGAGGGCTTCGGGTACGGCGTAGGGTATGGGTTAGGGTTAGGGTTACGGTTAGTGTTAGGGTTAGGGCTCGGTTTAGGGTACGGGTTAGGATTAGGGTACGTGTTAGGGTTATGGTAGGGGTTAGGGTTAGGGTACACGTTAGGGTTAGGGTAGTTATTAAACCTATCCCACTCTCTAGATACCCCTTAGCACGTAAAGGAATATTATTTGGGGGTTCAGCCATGGAGAAGAGTTTAGACACTAAGATAATATAAGGAACACACACATTATAAAGAAATCACATTAGGATTCTCTTTTTAAGCTGTTCCTTAAAACACTAGTGCTTAGGAAATCTATTGGAGGCAGAAGCAGTCAAGGGTAGCCTAGGGTTAGGGTTAGGCTTAGGGTTAGGCTTAGGGTACGGCTTAGGGTACGGTTTCGGGGAGGGCTTCGGGTACGGCGTAGGGTATGGGTTAGGGTTAGGGTTAGGGTTAGGGTTAGGGTTAGGGTTAATGTTAGGGTTAGGGCTCTGTTTAGGGTACGGGTTAGGATTAGGGTACGTGTTAGGGTTAGGGTAGGGGTTAGCGTTAGGGTACGCGTTACGGTTAGGGTAGTTATTAAACCTATCCCACTCTCTAGTTACCCCTTAGCACGTAAAGGAATATTATTTGGGGGTCCAGCCATGGAGAAGAGTTTAGACACTAGGATAAGATAAGGAACACACCCATTATAAAGAAATCACATTAGGATTCTCTTTTTAAGCTGTTCCTTAAAACACTAGTGCTTAGGAAATCTATTGGAGGCAGAAGCAGTCAAGGGTAGCCTAGGGTTAGGGTTAGGCTTAGGGTTAGGCTTAGGGTACGGCTTAGGGTACGGGTTCGTGGAGGGCTTCGGGTACGGCGTAGGGTATGGGTTAGTGTTAGGGTTAGGGTTAGTGTTAGGGTTAGGGCTCGGTTTAGGGTACGGGTTAGGATTAGGGTACGTGTTAGGGTTAGGGTAGGGGTTAGGGTTAGGGTACGCGTTAGGGTTAGGGTAGTTATTAAACCTATCCCACTCTCTAGATACTCCTTAGCACGTAAAGGAATATTATTTGGGGGTCCAGCCATGGAGAAGTGTTTAGACACTAAGATAATATAAGGAACACACACATTATAAAGAAATCACATTAGGATTCTCTTTTGAAGCTGTTCCTTAAAACACTAGTGCTTAGGAAATCTATTGGAGGCAGAAGCAGTCAAGGGTAGCCTAGGGTTAGGGTTAGGCTTAGGGTTAGGCTTAGGGTACGGCTTAGGGTACGGGTTCGGGGAGGGCTTCGGGTACGGCATAGGGTATGGGTTAGGGTTAGGGTTAGGGTTAGTGTTAGGGTTAGGGCTCGGTTTAGGGTACGGGTTAGGATTAGGGTACGTGTTAGGGTTAGGGTAGGGGTTAGCGTTAGGGTACGCGTTAGGGTTAGGGTAGTTATTAAACCTATCCCACTCTCTAGTTACCCCTTAGCACGTAAAGGAATATTATTTGGGGGTCCAGCCGTGGAGAAGAGTTTAGACACTAGGATAAGATCAGGAACACACCCATTATAAAGAAATCACATTAGGATTCTCTTTTTAAGCTGTTCCTTAAAACACTAGTGCTTAGGAAATCTATTGGAGGCAGAAGCAGTCAAGGGTAGCCTAGGGTTAGGGTTAGGCTTAGGGTTAGGCTTAGGGTACGGCTTAGGGTTCGGTTTCGGGGAGGGCTTCGGGTACGGCGTAGGGTATGGGTTAGGGTTAGGGTTAGGGTTAGGGTTAGGGTTAGGGTTATTGTTAGGGTTAGGGCTCTGTTTAGGGTACGGGTTAGGATTAGGGTACGTGTTAGGGTTAGGGTAGGGGTTAGCGTTAGGGTACGCGTTAGGGTTAGGGTAGTTATTAAACCTATCCCACTCTCTAGTTACCCCTTAGCACGTAAAGGAATATTATTTGGGGGTCCAGCCATGGAGAAGAGTTTAGACACTAGGATAAGATAAGGAACACACACATTATAAAGAAATCACATTAGGATTCTCTTTTTAAGCTGTTCCTTAAAACACTAGTGCTTAGGAAATCTATTGGAGGCAGAAGCAGTCAAGGGTAGCCTAGGGTTAGGGTTAGGCTTAGGGTTAGGCTTAGGGTACGGCTTAGGGTACGGGTTCGGGGAGGGCTTCGGGTACGGCGTAGGGTATGGGTTAGGGTTAGTGTTAGGGTTAGTGTTAGGGTTAGGGCTCGGTTTAGTGTACGGGTTAGGATTAGGGTACGTGTTAGGGTTAGGGTAGGGGTTAGCGTTAGGGTACGCGTTAGGGTTAGGGTAGTTATTAAACCTATCCCACTCTCTAGTTACCCCTTAGCACGTAAAGGAATATTATTTCGGGGTCCAGCCATGGAGAAGAGTTTAGACACTAGGATAAGATAAGGAACACACCAATTATAGAGAAATCACATTAGGATTCTCTTTTTAAGCTGTTCCTTAAAACACTAGTGCTTAGGAAATCTATTGGAGGCAGAAGCAGTCAAGGGTAGCCTAGGGTTAGGGTTTGGCTTAGGGTTAGGCTTAGGGTACGGCTTAGGGTACGGGTTAGGGGAGGGATTCGGGTACGGCGTAGGGTATGGGTTAGGGTTAGGGTTAGGGTTAGTGTTAGGGTTAGGGCTCGGTTTAGGGTACGGGTTAGGATTAGGGTACCTGTTAGGGTTAGGGTAGGGGTTAGGGTTAGGGTACGCATTAGGGTTAGGGTAGTTATTAAACCTATCCCACTCTCTAGATACCCCTTAGCACGTAAAGGAATATTATTTGGGGGTCCAGCCATGGAGAAGAGTTTAGACACTAGGATAAGATAAGGAACACACCCATTATAAAGAAATCACTTTAGGATTCTCTTTTTAAGCTGTTCCTTAAAACACTAGTGCTTAGGAAATCTATTGGAGGCAGAAGCAGTCAAGGGTAGCCTAGGGTTAGAGTTAGGCTTAGGGTTAGGCTTAGGGTACGGCTTAGGGTACGGGTTCGGGGAGGGCTTCGGGTACGGCGTAGGGTATGGGTGAGGGTTAGGGTTAGGGTTAGTGTTAGGGTTAGGGCTCGGTTTAGGGTACGGGTTAGGATTTGGGTACGTGTTAGGGTTAGGGTAGGGGTTAGGGTTAGGGTTAGGGTTAGGGTTAGGGTAGTTATTAAACCTATCCCACTCTCTACTTACCCCTTAGCACGTAAAGGAATATTATTTGGGGGTCCAGCCATGGAGAAAAGTTTAGACACTAGGATAAGATAAGGAACACACCCATTATAAAGAAATCACATTAGGATTCTCTTTTTAAGCTGTTCCTTAAAACACTAGTGCTTAGGAAATCTATTGGAGGCAGAAGCAGTCAAGGGTAGACTAGGGTTAGGGTTAGGCTTAGGGTTAGGCTTAGGGTACGGCTTAGGGTACGGGTTCGGGGAGGGCTTCGGGTACGGCGTAGGGTATGGGTTAGGGTTAGGGTTACGGTTAGTGTTAGGGTTAGGGCTCGGTTTAGGGTACGGGTTAGGATTAGGGTACGTGTTAGGGTTATGGTAGGGGTTAGGGTTAGGGTACACGTTAGGGTTAGGGTAGTTATTAAACCTATCCCACTCTCTAGATACCCCTTAGCACGTAAAGGAATATTATTTGGGGGTTCAGCCATGGAGAAGAGTTTAGACACTAAGATAATATAAGGAACACACACATTATAAAGAAATCACATTAGGATTCTCTTTTTAAGCTGTTCCTTAAAACACTAGTGCTTAAGAAATCTATTGGAGGCAGAAGCAGTCAAGGGTAGCCTAGGGTTAGGGTTAGGCTTAGGGTTAGGCTTAGGGTACGGCTTAGGATACGGTTTCGGGGAGGGCTTCGGGTACGGCGTAGGGTATGGGTTAGGGTTAGTGTTAGGGTTAGGTTTAGGGTTAGGGTTAATGTTAGGGTTAGGGCTCTGTTTAGGGTACGGGTTAGGATTAGGGTACGTGTTAGGGTTAGGGTAGGGGTTAGCGTTAGGGTACGCGTTACGGTTAGGGTAGTTATTAAACCTATCCCACTCTCTAGTTACCCATTAGCACGTAAAGGAATATTATTTGGGGGTCCAGCCATGGAGAAGAGTTTAGACACTAGGATAAGATAAGGAACACACCCATTATAAAGAAATCACATTAGGATTCTCTTTTTAAGCTGTTCCTTAAAACACTAGTGCTTAGGAAATCTATTGGAGGCAGAAGCAGTCAAGGGTAGCCTAGGGTTAGGGTTAGGCTTAGGGTTAGGCTTAGGGTACGGCTTAGGGTACGGGTTAGGGGAGGGATTCGGGTACGGCGTAGGGTATGGGTTAGGGTTAGGGTTAGGGTTAGTGTTAGGGTTAGGGCTCGGTTTAGGGTACGGGTTAGGATTAGGGTACCTGTTAGGGTTAGGGTAGGGGTTAGGGTTAGGGTACGCATTAGGGTTAGGGTAGTTATTAAACCTATCCCACTCTCTAGATACCCCTTAGCACGTAAAGGAATATTATTTGGGGGTCCAGCCATGGAGAAGAGTTTAGACACTAGGATAAGATAAGGAACACACCCATTATAAAGAAATCACTTTAGGATTCTCTTTTTAAGCTGTTCCTTAAAACACTAGTGCTTAGGAAATCTATTGGAGGCAGAAGCAGTCAAGGGTAGCCTAGGGTTAGAGTTAGGCTTAGGGTTAGGCTTAGGGTACGGCTTAGGGTACGGGTTCGGGGAGGGCTTCGGGTACGGCGTAGGGTATGGGTGAGGGTTAGGGTTAGGGTTAGTGTTAGGGTTAGGGCTCGGTTTAGGGTACGGGTTAGGATTAGGGTACGTGTTAGGGTTAGGGTAGGGGTTAGGGTTAGGGTTAGGGTTAGGGTTAGGGTAGTTATTAAACCTATCCCACTCTCTACTTACCCCTTAGCACGTAAAGGAATATTATTTGGGGGTCCAGCCATGGAGAAAAGTTTAGACACTAGGATAAGATAAGGAACACACCCATTATAAAGAAATCACATTAGGATTCTCTTTTTAAGCTGTTCCTTAAAACACTAGTGCTTAGGAAATCTATTGGAGGCAGAAGCAGTCAAGGGTAGACTAGGGTTAGGGTTAGGCTTAGGGTTAGGCTTAGGGTACGGCTTAGGGTACGGGTTCGGGGAGGGCTTCGGGTACGGCGTAGGGTATGGGTTAGGGTTAGGGTTACGGTTAGTGTTAGGGTTAGGGCTCGGTTTAGGGTACGGGTTAGGATTAGGGTACGTGTTAGGGTTATGGTAGGGGTTAGGGTTAGGGTACACGTTAGGGTTAGGGTAGTTATTAAACCTATCCCACTCTCTAGATACCCCTTAGCACGTAAAGGAATATTATTTGGGGGTTCAGCCATGGAGAAGAGTTTAGACACTAAGATAATATAAGGAACACACACATTATAAAGAAATCACATTAGGATTCTCTTTTTAAGCTGTTCCTTAAAACACTAGTGCTTAAGAAATCTATTGGAGGCAGAAGCAGTCAAGGGTAGCCTAGGGTTAGGGTTAGGCTTAGGGTTAGGCTTAGGGTACGGCTTAGGATACGGTTTCGGGGAGGGCTTCGGGTACGGCGTAGGGTATGGGTTAGGGTTAGTGTTAGGGTTAGGGTTAGGGTTAGGGTTAATGTTAGGGTTAGGGCTCTGTTTAGGGTACGGGTTAGGATTAGGGTACGTGTTAGGGTTAGGGTAGGGGTTAGCGTTAGGGTACGCGTTACGGTTAGGGTAGTTATTAAACCTATCCCACTCTCTAGTTACCCATTAGCACGTAAAGGAATATTATTTGGGGGTCCAGCCATGGAGAAGAGTTTAGACACTAGGATAAGATAAGGAACACACCCATTATAAAGAAATCACATTAGGATTCTCTTTTTAAGCTGTTCCTTAAAACACTAGTGCTTAGGAAATCTATTGGAGGCAGAAGCAGTCAAGGGTAGCCTAGGGTTAGGGTTAGGCTTAGGGTTAGGCTTAGGGTACGGCTTAGGGTACGGGTTCGGGGAGGGCTTCGGGTACGGCGTAGGGTATGGGTTAGGGTTAGGGTTAGGGTTAGTGTTAGGGTTAGGGCTCGGTTTAGGTTACGGGTTAGGATTAGGGTACGTGTTAGGGTTAGGGTAAGGGTTAGGGTTATGGTACGCGTTAGGGTTAGGGTAGTGATTAAACCTATCCCACTCTCTAGATACCCCTTCGCACATAAAGGAATATTATTTGGGGGTCCAGCCATGGAGAAGAGTTTAGACACTAGGATTAGATAAGGAACACACCCATTATAAAGAAATCACATTAGGATTCTCTTTTTAAGCTGTTCCTTAAAACACTAGTGCTTAGGAAATCTATTGGAGGCAGAAGCAGTCAAGGGTAGCCTAGGGTTAGGGTTAGGCTTAGGGTTAGGCTTAGGGTACGGCTTAGGGTACGGGTTCGTGGAGGGCTTCGGGTACGGCGTAGGGTATGGGTTAGTGTTAGGATTAGGGTTAGTGTTAGGGTTAGGGCTCGGTTTAGGGTACGGGTTAGGATTAGGGTACGTGTTAGGGTTAGGGTAGGGGTTAGGGTTAGGGTACGCGTTAGGGTTAGGGTAGTTATTAAACCTATCCCACTCTCTAGATACTCCTTAGCACGTAAAGGAATATTATTTGGGGGTCCAGCCATGGAGAAGTGTTTAGACACTAAGATAATATAAGGAGCACACACATTATAAAGAAATCACATTAGGATTCTCTTTTGAAGCTGTTCCTTAAAACACTAGTGCTTAGGAAATCTATTGGAGGCAGAAGCAGTCAAGGGTAGCCTAGGGTTAGGGTTAGGCTTAGGGTTAGGCTTAGGGTACGGCTTAGGGTACGGGTTCGGGGAGGGCTTCGGGTACGGCATAGGGTATGGGTTAGGGTTAGGGTTAGGGTTAGTGTTAGGGTTAGGGCTCGGTTTAGGGTACGGGTTAGGATTAGGGTACGTGTTAGGGTTAGGGTAGGGGTTAGCGTTAGGGTACGTGTTAGGGTTAGGGTAGTTATTAAACCTATCCCACTCTCTAGTTACCCCTTAGCACGTAAAGGAATATTATTTGGGGGTCCAGCCGTGGAGAAGAGTTTAGACACTAGGATAAGATAAGGAACACACACATTATAAAGAAATCACATTAGGATTCTCTTTTTAAGCTGTTCCTTAAAACACTAGTGCTTAGGAAATCTATTGGAGGCAGAAGCAGTCAAGGGTAGCCTAGGGTTAGGGTTAGGCTTAGGGTTAGGCTTAGGGTACGGCTTAGGGTACGGGTTCGGGGAGGGCTTCGGGTACGGCGTAGGGTATGGGTTAGGGTTAGGGTTACGGTTAGTGTTAGGGTTAGGGCTCGGTTTAGGGTACGGGTTAGGATTAGGGTACGTGTTAGGGTTAGGGTAGGGGTTAGGGTTAGGGTACACGTTAGGGTTAGGGTAGTTATTAAACCTATCCCACTCTCTAGATACCCCTTAGCACGTAAAGGAATATTATTTGGGGGTCCAGCCATGGAGAAGAGTTTAGACACTAAGATAATATAAGGAACACACACATTATAAAGAAATCACATTAGGATTCTCTTTTTAAGCTGTTCCTTAAAACACTATTGCTTAGGAAATCTATTGGAGGCAGAAGCAGTCAAGGGTAGCCTAGGGTTAGGGTTAGGCTTTGGGTTAGGCTTAGGGTACGGCTTAGGGTACGGGTTCGGGGAGGGCTTCGGGTACGGCGTAGGGTATGGGTTAGGGTTAGGGTTAGGGTTAGTGTTAGGGTTAGGGCTCGGTTTAGGGTACAGGTTAGGATTAGGGTACGTGTTAGGGTTAGGGTAGGGGTTAGCGTTAGGGTACGCGTTAGGGTTAGGGTAGTTATTAAACCTATCCCACTCTCTAGTTACCCCTTAGCACGTAAAGGAATATTATTTGGGGGTCCAGCCATGGAGAAGAGTTTAGACACTAGGATAAGATAAGGAACACACCCATTATAAAGAAATCACATTAGGATTCTCTTTTTAAGCTGTTCCTTAAAACACTAGTGCTTAGGAAATCTATTGGAGGCAGAAGCAGTCAAGGGTAGCCTAGGGTTAGGGTTAGGCTTAGGGTTAGGCTTAGGGTACGGCTTAGGGTTCGGTTTCGGGGAGGGCTTCGGGTACGGCGTAGGGTATGGGTTAGGGTTAGGGTTAGGGTTAGGGTTAGGGTTAATGTTAGGGTTAGGGCTCTGTTTAGGGTACGGGTTAGGATTAGGGTACGTGTTAGGGTTAGGGTAGGGGTTAGCGTTAGGGTACGCGTTACGGTTAGGGTAGTTATTAAACCTATCCCACTCTCTAGTTACCCCTTAGCACGTAAAGGAATATTATTTGGGGGTCCAGCCATGGAGAAGAGTTTAGACACTAGGATAAGATAAGGAACACACCCATTATAAAGAAATCACATTAGGATTCTCTTTTTAAGCTGTTCCTTAAAACACTAGTGCTTAGGAAATCTATTGGAGGCAGAAGCAGTCAAGGGTAGCCTAGGGTTAGAGTTAGGCTTAGGGTTAGGCTTAGGGTACGGGTTCGGGGAGGGCTTCGGGTACGGCGTAGGGTATGGGTGAGGGTTAGGGTTAGGGTTAGTGTTAGGGTTAGGGCTCGGTTTAGGGTACGGGTTAGGATTAGGGTACGTGTTAGGGTTAGGGTAGGGGTTAGGGTTAGGGTTAGGGTTAGGGTTAGGGTAGTTATTAAACCTATCCCACTCTCTACTTACCCCTTAGCACGTAAAGGAATATTATTTGGGGGTCCAGCCATGGAGAAAAGTTTAGACACTAGGATAAGATAAGGAACACACCCATTATAAAGAAATCACATTAGGATTCTCTTTTTAAGCTGTTCCTTAAGACACTAGTGCTTAGGAAATCTATTGGAGGCAGAAGCAGTCAAGGGTAGACTAGGGTTAGGGTTAGGCTTAGGGTTAGGCTTAGGGTACGGCTTAGGGTACGGGTTCGGGGAGGGCTTCGGGTACGGCGTAGGGTATGGGTTAGGGTTAGGGTTACGGTTAGTGTTAGGGTTAGGGCTCGGTTTAGGGTACGGGTTAGGATTAGGGTACGTGTTAGGGTTATGGTAGGGGTTAGGGTTAGGGTACACGTTAGGGTTAGGGTAGTTATTAAACCTATCCCACTCTCTAGATACCCCTTAGCACGTAAAGGAATATTATTTGGGGGTTCAGCCATGGAGAAGAGTTTAGACACTAAGATAATATAAGGAACACACACATTATAAAGAAATCACATTAGGATTCTCTTTTTAAGCTGTTCCTTAAAACACTAGTGCTTAGGAAATCTATTGGAGGCAGAAGCAGTCAAGGGTAGCCTAGGGTTAGGGTTAGGCTTAGGGTTAGGCTTAGGGTACGGCTTAGGGTACGGTTTCGGGGAGGGCTTCGGGTACGGCGTAGGGTATGGGTTAGGGTTAGGGTTAGGGTTAGGGTTAGGGTTAGGGTTAATGTTAGGGTTAGGGCTCTGTTTAGGGTACGGGTTAGGATTAGGGTACGTGTTAGGGTTAGGGTAGGGGTTAGCGTTAGGGTACGCGTTACGGTTAGGGTAGTTATTAAACCTATCCCACTCTCTAGTTACCCCTTAGCACGTAAAGGAATATTATTTGGGGGTCCAGCCATGGAGAAGAGTTTAGACACTAGGATAAGATAAGGAACACACCCATTATAAAGAAATCACATTAGGATTCTCTTTTTAAGCTGTTCCTTAAAACACTAGTGCTTAGGAAATCTATTGGAGGCAGAAGCAGTCAAGGGTAGCCTAGGGTTAGGGTTAGGCTTAGGGTTAGGCTTAGGGTACGGCTTAGGGTACGGGTTCGGGGAGGGCTTCGGGTACGGCGTAGGGTATGGGTTAGGGTTAGGGTTAGGGTTAGTGTTAGGGTTAGGGCTCGGTTTAGGTTACGGGTTAGGATTAGGGTACGTGTTAGGGTTAGGGTAGGGGTTAGGGTTATGGTACGCGTTAGGGTTAGGGTAGTGATTAAACCTATCCCACTCTCTAGATACCCCTTAGCACATAAAGGAATATTATTTGGGGGTCCAGCCATGGAGAAGAGTTTAGACACTAGGATTAGATAAGGAACACACCCATTATAAAGAAATCACATTAGGATTCTCTTTTTAAGCTGTTCCTTAAAACACTAGTGCTTAGGAAATCTATTGGAGGCAGAAGCAGTCAAGGGTAGCCTAGGGTTAGGGTTAGGCTTAGGGTTAGGCTTAGGGTACGGCTTAGGGTACGGGTTCGTGGAGGGCTTCGGGTACGGCGTAGGGTATGGGTTAGTGTTAGGGTTAGGGTTAGTGTTAGGGTTAGGGCTCGGTTTAGGGTACGGGTTAGGATTAGGGTACGTGTTAGGGTTAGGGTAGGGGTTAGGGTTAGGGTACGCGTTAGGGTTAGGGTAGTTATTAAACCTATCCCACACTCTAGATACTCCTTAGCACGTAAAGGAATATTATTTGGGGGTCCAGCCATGGAGAAGTGTTTAGACACTAAGATAATATAAGGAACACACACATTATAAAGAAATCACATTAGGATTCTCTTTTGAAGCTGTTCCTTAAAACACTAGTGCTTAGGAAATCTATTGGAGGCAGAAGCAGTCAAGGGTAGCCTAGGGTTAGGGTTAGGCTTAGGGTTAGGCTTAGGGTACGGCTTAGGGTACGGGTTCGGGGAGGGCTTCGGGTACGGCATAGGGTATGGGTTAGGGTTAGGGTTAGGGTTAGTGTTAGGGTTAGGGCTCGGTTTAGGGTACGGGTTAGGATTAGGGTACGTGTTAGGGTTAGGGTAGGGGTTAGCGTTAGGGTACGCGTTAGGGTTAGGGTAGTTATTAAACCTATCCCACTCTCTAGTTACCCCTTAGCACGTAAAGGAATATTATTTGGGGGTCCAGCCGTGGAGAAGAGTTTAGACACTAGGATAAGATAATGAACACACACATTATAAAGAAATCACATTAGGATTCTCTTTTTAAGCTGTTCCTTAAAACACTAGTGCTTAGGAAATCTATTGGAGGCAGAAGCAGTCAAGGGTAGCCTAGGGTTAGGGTTAGGCTTAGGGTTAGGCTTAGGGTACGGCTTAGGGTACGGGTTCGGGGAGGGCTTCGGGTACGGCGTAGGGTATGGGTTAGGGTTAGGGTTAGGGTTTGTGTTAGGGTTAGGGCTCGGTTTAGGGTACGGGTTAGGATTAGGGTACGTGTTAGGGTTAGGGTAGTGGTTAGGGTTAGGGTACGCGTTAGGGTTAGGGTAGTTATTAAACCTATCCCACTCTCTAGATACTCCTTAGCACGTAAAGGAATATTATTTGGGGGTCCAGCCATGGAGAAGTGTTTAGACACTAAGATAATATAAGGAACACACACATTATAAAGAAATCACATTAGGATTCTCTTTTTAAGCTGTTCCTTAAAACACTAGTGCTTAGGAAATCTATTGGAGGCAGAAGCAGTCAAGGGTAGCCTAGGGTTAGGGTTAGGCTTAGGGTTAGGCTTAGGGTACGGCTTAGGGTACGGGTTCGGGGAGGGCTTCGGGTACGGCGTAGGGTACGGGTTAGGGTTAGGGTTAGGGTTAGTGTTAGGGTTAGGGCTCGGTTTAGGGTAAGGGTTAGGATTAGGGTAAGTGTTAGGGTTAGGGTAGGGGTTAGCGTTAGGGTACGCGTTAGGGTTAGGGTAGTTATTAAACCTATCCCACTCTCTAGTTACCCCTTAGCACGTAAAGGAATATTATTTGGGGGTCCAGCCATGGAGAAGAGTTTAGACACTAGGATAAGATAAGGAACACACCCATTATAAAGAAATCACATTAGGATTCTCTTTTTAAGCTGTTCCTTAAAACACTGGTGCTTAGGAAATCTATTGGAGGCAGAAGCAGTCAAGGGTAGCCTAGGGTTAGGGTTAGGCTTAGGGTTAGGCTTAGGGTACGGCTTAGCGTACGGGTTCGGGGAGGGCTTCGGGTACGGCGTAGGGTATGGGTTAGGGTTAGGGTTAGGGTTAGTGTTAGGGTTAGGGCTCGGTTTAGGGTACGGGTTAGGATTAGGGTACGTGTTAGTGTTAGGGTAGGGGTTAGCGTTAGGGTACGCGTTAGGGTTAGGGTAGTTATTAAACCTATCCCACTCTCTACTTACCCCTTAGCACGTAAAGGAATATTATTTGGGGGTCCAGCCATGGAGAAGAGTTTAGACACTAGGATAAGATGAGGAACACACACAATATAAAGAAATCACATTAGGATTCTCTTTTTAAGCTGTTCCTTAAAACACTAGTGCTTAGGAAATCTATTGGAGGCAGAAGCAGTCAAGGGTAGCCTAGGGTTAGGGTTAGGCTTAGGGTTAGGCTTAGGGTACGGCTTAGGGTACGGGTTCGGGGAGGGCTTCGGGTACGGCGTAGGGTATGGGTTAGTGTTAGGGTTAGGGTTAGTGTTAGGGTTAGGGCTCGGTTTAGGGTACGGGTTAGGATTAGGGTACGTGTTAGGGTTAGGGTAGGGGTTAGGGTTATGGTATGCGTTAGGGTTAGGGTATTGATTAAACCTATCCCACTCTCTAGATACCCCTTAGCACATAAAGGAATATTATTTGGGGGTCCAGCCATGGAGAAGAGTTTAGACACTAGGATTAGATAAGGAACACACCCATTATAAAGAAATCACATTAGGATTCTCTTTTTAAGCTGTTCCTTAAAACACTAGTGCTTAGGAAATCTATTGGAGGCAGAAGCAGTCAAGGGTAGCCTAGGGTTATGGTTAGGCTTAGGGTTAGGCTTAGGGTACGGCTTAGGGTACGGGTTCGGGGAGGGCTTCGGGTACGGCGTAGGGTATGGATTAGGGTTAGGGTTAGGGTTAGTGTTAGGGTTAGGGCTCGGTTTAGGGTACGGGTTAGGATTAGGGTACGTGTTAGGGTTAGGGTAGGGGTTAGCGTTAGGGTACGCGTTAGGGTTAGGGTAGTTATTAAACCTATCCCACTCTCTAGATACCCCTTAGCACGTAAAGGAATATTATTTGGGGGTCCAGCCATGGAGAAGAGTTTAGACACTATGATAATATAAGGAACACACACATTATAAAGAAATCACATTAGGATTCTCTTTTTAAGCTGTTCCTTAAAACACTAGTGCTTAGGAAATCTATTGGAGGCAGAAGCAGTCAAGGGTAGCCTAGGGTTAGGGTTAGGCTTAGGGTTAGGCTTAGGGTACGGCTTAGGGTACGGTTTCGGGGAGGGCTTCGGGTACGGAGTAGGGTATGGGTTAGGGTTAGTGTTAGGGTTAGGGTTAGGGTTAGGGTTAATGTTAGGGTTAGGGCTCTGTTTAGGGTACGGGTTAGGATTAGGGTACGTGTTAGGGTTAGGGTAGGGGTTAGCGTTAGGGTACGCGTTACGGTTAGGGTAGTTATTAAACCTATCCCACTCTCTAGTTACCCCTTAGCACGTAAAGGAATATTATTTGGGGGTCCAGCCATGGAGAAGAGTTTAGACACTAGGATAAGATAAGGAACACACCCATTATAAAGAAATCACATTAGGATTCTCTTTTTAAGCTGTTCCTTAAAACACTAGTGCTTAGGAAATCTATTGGAGGCAGAAGCAGTCAAGGGTAGCCTAGGGTTAGGGTTAGGCTTAGGGTTAGGCTTAGGGTACGGCTTAGGGTACGGGTTCGGGGAGGGCTTCGGGTACGGCGTAGGGTATGGGTTAGGGTTAGGGTTAGGGTTAGTGTTAGGGTTAGGGCTCGGTTTAGGTTACGGGTTAGGATTAGGGTACGTGTTAGGGTTAGGGTAGGGGTTAGGGTTATGGTACGCGTTAGGGTTAGGGTAGTGATTAAACCTATCCCACTCTCTAGATACCCCTTAGCACATAAAGGAATATTATTTGGGGGTCCAGCCATGGAGAAGAGTTTAGACACTAGGATTAGATAAGGAACACACCCATTATAAAGAAATCACATTAGGATTCTCTTTTTAAGCTGTTCCTTAAAACACTAGTGCTTAGGAAATCTATTGGAGGCAGAAGCAGTCAAGGGTAGCCTAGGGTTAGGGTTAGGCTTAGGGTTAGGCTTAGGGTACGGCTTAGGGTACGGGTTCGTGGAGGGCTTCGGGTACGGCGTAGGGTATGGGTTAGTGTTAGGGTTAGGGTTAGTGTTAGGGTTAGGGCTCGGTTTAGGGTACGGGTTAGGATTAGGGTACGTGTTAGGGTTAGGGTAGGGGTTAGGGTTAGGGTACGCGTTAGGGTTAGGGTAGTTATTAAACCTATCCCACTCTCTAGATACTCCTTAGCACGTAAAGGAATATTATTTGGGGGTCCAGCCATGGAGAAGTGTTTAGACACTAAGATAATATAAGGAACACACACATTATAAAGAAATCACATTAGGATTCTCTTTTGAAGCTGTTCCTTAAAACACTAGTGCTTAGGAAATCTATTGGAGGCAGAAGCAGTCAAGGGTAGCCTAGGGTTAGGGTTAGGCTTAGGGTTAGGCTTAGGGTACGGCTTAGGGTACGGGTTCGGGGAGGGCTTCGGGTACGGCGTAGGGTATGGGTTAGGGTTAGGGTTAGGGTTAGTGTTAGGGTTAGGGCTCGGTTTAGGGTACGGGTTAGGATTAGGGTACGTGTTAGGGTTAGGGTAGGGGTTAGCGTTAGGGTACGCGTTAGGGTTAGGGTAGTTATTAAACCTATCCCACTCTCTAGTTACCCCTTAGCACGTAAAGGAATATTATTTGGGGGTCCAGCCGTGGAGAAGAGTTTAGACACTAGGATAAGATAAGGAACACACCCATTATAAAGAAATCACATTAGGATTCTCTTTTTAAGCTGTTCCTTAAAACACTAGTGCTTAGGAAATCTATTGGAGGCAGAAGCAGTCAAGGGTAGCCTAGGGTTAGGGTTAGGCTTAGGGTTAGGCTTAGGGTACGGCTTAGGGTACGGGTTCGGGGAGGGCTTCGGGTACGGCGTAGGGTATGGGTTAGGGTTAGGGTTAGGGTTAGTGTTAGGGTTAGGGCTCGGTTTAGGGTACGGGTTAGGATTAGGGTACGTGTTAGGGTTAGGGTAGGGGTTAGGGTTATGGTACGCGTTAGGGTTAGGGTAGTGATTAAACCTATCCCACTCTCTAGATACCCCTTAGCACATAAAGGAATATTATTTGGGGGTCCAGCCATGGAGAAGAGTTTAGACACTAGGATTAGATAAGGAACACACCCATTATAAAGAAATCACATTAGGATTCTCTTTTTAAGCTGTTCCTTAAAACACTAGTGCTTAGGAAATCTATTGGAGGCAGAAGCAGTCAAGGGTAGCCTAGGGTTATGGTTAGGCTTAGGGTTAGGCTTAGGGTACGGCTTAGGGTACGGGTTCGGGGAGGGCTTCGGGTACGGCGCAGGGTATGGGTTAGGGTTAGGGTTAGGGTTAGTGTTAGGGTTAGGGCTCGGTTTAGGGTACGGGTTAGGATTAGGGTACGTGTTAGGGTTAGGGTAGGGGTTAGCGTTAGGGTACGCGTTAGGGTTAGGGTAGTTATTAAACCTATCCCACTCTCTAGTTACCCCTTAGCACGTAAAGGAATATTATTTGGGGGTCCAGCCATGGAGAAGAGTTTAGACACTAGGATAAGATAAGGAGCACACACATTATTAAGAAATCACATTAGGATTCTCTTTTTAAGCTGTTCCTTAAAACACTAGTGCTTAGGAAATCTATTGGAGGCAGAAGCAGTCAAGGGTAGCCTAGGGTTAGGGTTAGGCTTAGGGTTAGGCTTAGGGTACGGCTTAGGGTACGGGTTCGTGGAGGGCTTCGGGTACGGCGTAGGGTATGGGTTAGGGTTAGGGTTAGGGTTAGTGTTAGGGTTAGGGCTCGGTTTAGGGTACGGGTTAGGATTAGGGTACGTGTTAGGGTTAGGGTAGGGGTTAGGGTTAGGGTACGCGTTAGGGTTAGGGTAGTTATTAAACCTATCCCACTCTCTAGATACTCCTTAGCACGTAAAGGAATATTATTTGGGGGTGCAGCCTTGGAGAAGTGTTTAGACACTAAGATAATATAAGGAACACACCCATTATAAAGAAATCACATTAGGATTCTCTTTTTAAGCTGTTCCTTAAAACACTAGTGCTTAGGAAATCTATTGGAGGCAGAAGCAGTCAAGGGTAGCCTAGGGTTATGGTTAGGCTTAGGGTTAGGCTTAGGGTACGGCTTAGGGTACGGGTTCGGGGAGGGCTTCGGGTACGGCGTAGGGTATGGGTTAGGGTTAGGGTTAGGGTTAGTGTTAGGGTTAGGGCTCGGTTTAGGGTACGGGTTAGGATTAGGGTACGTGTTAGGGTTAGGGTAGGGGTTAGCGTTAGGGTACGCGTTAGGGTTAGGGTAGTTATTAAACCTATCCCACTCTCTAGATACTCCTTAGCACGTAAAGGAATATTATTTGGGGGTCCAGCCATGGAGAAGAGTTTAGACACTAGGATAAGATAAGGAGCACACACATTATAAAGAAATCACATTAGGATTCTCTTTTTAAGCTGTTCCTTAAAACACTAGTGCTTAGGAAATCTATTGGAGGAAGAAGCAGTCAAGGGTAGCCTAGGGTTAGGGTTAGGCTTAGGGTTAGGCTTAGGGTACGGCTTAGGGTACGGGTTCGTGGAGGGCTTCGGGTACGGCGTAGGGTATGGGTTAGGGTTAGGGTTAGGGTTAGTGTTAGGGTTAGGGCTCGGTTTAGGGTACGGGTTAGGATTAGGGTACGTGTTAGGGTTAGGGTAGGGGTTAGGGTTAGGGTACGCGTTAGGGTTAGGGTAGTTATTAAACCTATCCCACTCTCTAGATACTCCTTTGCACGTAAAGGAATATTATTTGGGGGTGCAGCCTTGGAGAAGTGTTTAGACACTAAGATAATATAAGGAACACACCCATTATAAAGAAATCACATTAGGATTCTCTTTTTAAGCTGTTCCTTAAAACACTAGTGCTTAGGAAATCTATTGGAGGCAGAAGCAGTCAAGGGTAGCCTAGGGTTAGGGTTAGGCTTAGGGTTAGGCTTAGGGTACGGCTTAGGGTACGGGTTCGGGGAGGGCTTCGGGTACGGCGTAGGGTATGGGTTAGTGTTAGGGTTAGGGTTAGTGTTAGGGTTAGGGCTCGGTTTAGGGTACGGGTTAGGATTAGGGTACGTGTTAGGGTTAGGGTAGGGGTTAGGGTTAGGGTACGCGTTAGGGTTAGGGTATTTATTAAACCTATCCCACTCTCTAGATACTCCTTAGCACGTAAAGGAATATTATTTGGGGGTCCAGCCATGGAGAAGTGTTTAGACACTAAGATAATATAAGGAACACACACATTATAAAGAAATCACATTAGGATTCTCTTTTGAAGCTGTTCCTTAAAACACTAGTGCTTAGGAAATCTATTGGAGGCAGAAGCAGTCAAGGGTAGCCTAGGGTTAGGGTTAGGCTTAGGGTTAGGCTTAGGGTACGGCTTAGGGTACGGGTTCGGGGAGGGCTTCGGGTACGGCGTAGGGTATGGGTTAGGGTTAGGGTTAGGGTTAGTGTTAGGGTTAGGGCTCGGTTTAGGGTACGGGTTAGGATTAGGGTACGTGTTAGGGTTAGGGTAGGGGTTAGCGTTAGGGTACGCGTTAGGGTTAGGGTAGTTATTAAACCTATCCCACTCTCTAGTTACCCCTTAGCACGTAAAGGAATATTATTTGGGGGTCCAGCCGTGGAGAAGAGTTTAGACACTAGGATAAGATAAGGAACACACACATTATAAAGAAATCACATTAGGATTCTCTTTTTAAGCTGTTCCTTAAAACACTAGTGCTTAGGAAATCTATTGGAGGCAGAAGCAGTCAAGGGTAGCCTAGGGTTAGGGTTAGGCTTAGGGTTAGGCTTAGGGTACGGCTTAGGGTACGGGTTCGGGGAGGGCTTCGGGTACGGCGTAGGGTACGGGTTAGGGTTAGGGTTAGGGTTAGTGTTAGGGTTAGGGCTCGGTTTAGGGTAAGGGTTAGGATTAGGGTAAGTGTTAGGGTTAGGGTAGGGGTTAGCGTTAGGGTACGCGTTAGGGTTAGGGTAGTTATTAAACCTATCCCACTCTCTAGTTACCCCTTAGCACGTAAAGGAATATTATTTGGGGGTCCAGCCATGGAGAAGAGTTTAGACACTAGGATAAGATAAGGAACACACCCATTATAACGAAATCACATTAGGATTCTCTTTTTAAGCTGTTCCTTAAAACACTGGTGCTTAGGAAATCTATTGGAGGCAGAAGCAGTCAAGGGTAGCCTAGGGTTAGGGTTAGGCTTAGGGTTAGGCTTAGGGTACGGCTTAGCGTACGGGTTCGGGGAGGGCTTCGGGTACGGCGTAGGGTATGGGTTAGGGTTAGGGTTAGGGTTAGTGTTAGGGTTAGGGCTCGGTTTAGGGTACGGGTTAGGATTAGGGTACGTGTTAGTGTTAGGGTAGGGGTTAGCGTTAGGGTACGCGTTAGGGTTAGGGTAGTTATTAAACCTATCCCACTCTCTACTTACCCCTTAGCACGTAAAGGAATATTATTGGGGGTCCAGCCATGGAGAAGAGTTTAGACACTAGGATAAGATGAGGAACACACACAATATAAAGAAATCACATTAGGATTCTCTTTTTAAGCTGTTCCTTAAAACACTAGTGCTTAGGAAATCTATTGGAGGCAGAAGCAGTCAAGGGTAGCCTAGGGTTATGGTTAGGCTTAGGGTTAGGCTTAGGGTACGGCTTAGGGTACGGGTTCGGGGAGGGCTTCGGGTACGGCGCAGGGTATGGGTTAGGGTTAGGGTTAGGGTTAGTGTTAGGGTTAGGGCTCGGTTTAGGGTACGGGTTAGGATTAGGGTACGTGTTAGGGTTAGGGTAGGGGTTAGCGTTAGGGTACGCGTTAGGGTTAGGGTAGTTATTAAACCTATCCCACTCTCTAGTTACCCCTTAGCACGTAAAGGAATATTATTTGGGGGTCCAGCCATGGAGAAGAGTTTAGACACTAGGATAAGATAAGGAGCACACACATTATTAAGAAATCACATTAGGATTCTCTTTTTAAGCTGTTCCTTAAAACACTAGTGCTTAGGAAATCTATTGGAGGCAGAAGCAGTCAAGGGTAGCCTAGGGTTAGGGTTAGGCTTAGGGTTAGGCTTAGGGTACGGCTTAGGGTACGGGTTCGTGGAGGGCTTCGGGTACGGCGTAGGGTATGGGTTAGGGTTAGGGTTAGGGTTAGTGTTAGGGTTAGGGCTCGATTTAGGGTACGGGTTAGGGTTAGGGTAGGGGTTAGGGTTAGGGTACGCGTTAGGGTTAGGGTAGTTATTAAACCTATCCCACTCTCTAGATACTCCTTAGCACGTAAAGGAATATTATTTGGGGGTGCAGCCTTGGAGAAGTGTTTAGACACTAAGATAATATAAGGAACACACCCATTATAAAGAAATCACATTAGGATTCTCTTTTTAAGCTGTTCCTTAAAACACTAGTGCTTAGGAAATCTATTGGAGGCAGAAGCAGTCAAGGGTAGCCTAGGGTTAGGGTTAGGCTTAGGGTTAGGCTTAGGGTTAGGCTTAGGGTACGGGTTCGGGGAGGGCTTCGGGTACGGCGTAGGGTATGGGTTAGGGTTAGGGTTAGGGTTAGTGTTAGGGTTAGGGCTCGGTTTAGGGTACGGGTTAGGATTAGGGTACGTGTTAGGGTTAGGGTAGGGGTTAGCGTTAGGGTACGCGTTAGGGTTAGGGTAGTTATTAAACCTATCCCACTCTCTAGTTACCCCTTAGCACGTAAAGGAATATTATTTGGGGGTCCAGCCGTGGAGAAGAGTTTAGACACTAGGATAAGATAAGGAACACACACATTATAAAGAAATCACATTAGGATTCTCTTTTTAAGCTGTTCCTTAAAACACTAGTGCTTAGGAAATCTATTGGAGGAAGAAGCAGTCAAGGGTAGCCTAGGGTTAGGGTTAGGCTTAGGGTTAGGCTTAGGGTACGGCTTAGGGTACGGGTTCGTGGAGGGCTTCGGGTACGGCGTAGGGTATGGGTTAGGGTTAGGGTTAGGGTTAGTGTTAGGGTTAGGGCTCGGTTTAGGGTACGGGTTAGGATTAGGGTACGTGTTAGGGTTAGGGTAGGGGTTAGGGTTAGGGTACGCGTTAGGGTTAGGGTAGTTATTAAACCTATCCCACTCTCTAGATACTCCTTTGCACGTAAAGGAATATTATTTGGGGGTGCAGCCTTGGAGAAGTGTTTAGACACTAAGATAATATAAGGAACACACCCATTATAAAGAAATCACATTAGGATTCTCTTTTTAAGCTGTTCCTTAAAACACTAGTGCTTAGGAAATCTATTGGAGGCAGAAGCAGTCAAGGGTAGCCTAGGGTTAGGGTTAGGCTTAGGGTTAGGCTTAGGGTACGGCTTAGGGTACGGGTTCGGGGAGGGCTTCGGGTACGGCGTAGGGTATGGGTTAGTGTTAGGGTTAGGGTTAGTGTTAGGGTTAGGGCTCGGTTTAGGGTACGGGTTAGGATTAGGGTACGTGTTAGGGTTAGGGTAGGGGTTAGGGTTAGGGTACGCGTTAGGGTTAGGGTATTTATTAAACCTATCCCACTCTCTAGATACTCCTTAGCACGTAAAGGAATATTATTTGGGGGTCCAGCCATGGAGAAGTGTTTAGACACTAAGATAATATAAGGAACACACACATTATAAAGAAATCACATTAGGATTCTCTTTTGAAGCTGTTCCTTAAAACACTAGTGCTTAGGAAATCTATTGGAGGCAGAAGCAGTCAAGGGTAGCCTAGGGTTAGGGTTAGGCTTAGGGTTAGGCTTAGGGTACGGCTTAGGGTACGGGTTCGGGGAGGGCTTCGGGTACGGCGTAGGGTATGGGTTAGGGTTAGGGTTAGGGTTAGTGTTAGGGTTAGGGCTCGGTTTAGGGTACGGGTTAGGATTAGGGTACGTGTTAGGGTTAGGGTAGGGGTTAGCGTTAGGGTACGCGTTAGGGTTAGGGTAGTTATTAAACCTATCCCACTCTCTAGTTACCCCTTAGCACGTAAAGGAATATTATTTGGGGGTCCAGCCGTGGAGAAGAGTTTAGACACTAGGATAAGATAAGGAACACACACATTATAAAGAAATCACATTAGGATTCTCTTTTTAAGCTGTTCCTTAAAACACTAGTGCTTAGGAAATCTATTGGAGGCAGAAGCAGTCAAGGGTAGCCTAGGGTTAGGGTTAGGCTTAGGGTTAGGCTTAGGGTACGGCTTAGGGTACGGGTTCGGGGAGGGCTTCGGGTACGGCGTAGGGTACGGGTTAGGGTTAGGGTTAGGGTTAGTGTTAGGGTTAGGGCTCGGTTTAGGGTAAGGGTTAGGATTAGGGTAAGTGTTAGGGTTAGGGTAGGGGTTAGCGTTAGGGTACGCGTTAGGGTTAGGGTAGTTATTAAACCTATCCCACTCTCTAGTTACCCCTTAGCACGTAAAGGAATATTATTTGGGGGTCCAGCCATGGAGAAGAGTTTAGACACTAGGATAAGATAAGGAACACACCCATTATAACGAAATCACATTAGGATTCTCTTTTTAAGCTGTTCCTTAAAACACTGGTGCTTAGGAAATCTATTGGAGGCAGAAGCAGTCAAGGGTAGCCTAGGGTTAGGGTTAGGCTTAGGGTTAGGCTTAGGGTACGGCTTAGCGTACGGGTTCGGGGAGGGCTTCGGGTACGGCGTAGGGTATGGGTTAGGGTTAGGGTTAGGGTTAGTGTTAGGGTTAGGGCTCGGTTTAGGGTACGGGTTAGGATTAGGGTACGTGTTAGTGTTAGGGTAGGGGTTAGCGTTAGGGTACGCGTTAGGGTTAGGGTAGTTATTAAACCTATCCCACTCTCTACTTACCCCTTAGCACGTAAAGGAATATTATTGGGGGTCCAGCCATGGAGAAGAGTTTAGACACTAGGATAAGATGAGGAACACACACAATATAAAGAAATCACATTAGGATTCTCTTTTTAAGCTGTTCCTTAAAACACTAGTGCTTAGGAAATCTATTGGAGGCAGAAGCAGTCAAGGGTAGCCTAGGGTTATGGTTAGGCTTAGGGTTAGGCTTAGGGTACGGCTTAGGGTACGGGTTCGGGGAGGGCTTCGGGTACGGCGCAGGGTATGGGTTAGGGTTAGGGTTAGGGTTAGTGTTAGGGTTAGGGCTCGGTTTAGGGTACGGGTTAGGATTAGGGTACGTGTTAGGGTTAGGGTAGGGGTTAGCGTTAGGGTACGCGTTAGGGTTAGGGTAGTTATTAAACCTATCCCACTCTCTAGTTACCCCTTAGCACGTAAAGGAATATTATTTGGGGGTCCAGCCATGGAGAAGAGTTTAGACACTAGGATAAGATAAGGAGCACACACATTATTAAGAAATCACATTAGGATTCTCTTTTTAAGCTGTTCCTTAAAACACTAGTGCTTAGGAAATCTATTGGAGGCAGAAGCAGTCAAGGGTAGCCTAGGGTTAGGGTTAGGCTTAGGGTTAGGCTTAGGGTACGGCTTAGGGTACGGGTTCGTGGAGGGCTTCGGGTACGGCGTAGGGTATGGGTTAGGGTTAGGGTTAGGGTTAGTGTTAGGGTTAGGGCTCGATTTAGGGTACGGGTTAGGGTTAGGGTAGGGGTTAGGGTTAGGGTACGCGTTAGGGTTAGGGTAGTTATTAAACCTATCCCACTCTCTAGATACTCCTTAGCACGTAAAGGAATATTATTTGGGGGTGCAGCCTTGGAGAAGTGTTTAGACACTAAGATAATATAAGGAACACACCCATTATAAAGAAATCACATTAGGATTCTCTTTTTAAGCTGTTCCTTAAAACACTAGTGCTTAGGAAATCTATTGGAGGCAGAAGCAGTCAAGGGTAGCCTAGGGTTAGGGTTAGGCTTAGGGTTAGGCTTAGGGTTAGGCTTAGGGTACGGGTTCGGGGAGGGCTTCGGGTACGGCGTAGGGTATGGGTTAGGGTTAGGGTTAGGGTTAGTGTTAGGGTTAGGGCTCGGTTTAGGGTACGGGTTAGGATTAGGGTACGTGTTAGGGTTAGGGTAGGGGTTAGCGTTAGGGTACGCGTTAGGGTTAGGGTAGTTATTAAACCTATCCCACTCTCTAGTTACCCCTTAGCACGTAAAGGAATATTATTTGGGGGTCCAGCCGTGGAGAAGAGTTTAGACACTAGGATAAGATAAGGAACACACACATTATAAAGAAATCACATTAGGATTCTCTTTTTAAGCTGTTCCTTAAAACACTAGTGCTTAGGAAATCTATTGGAGGCAGAAGCAGTCAAGGGTAGCCTAGGGTTATGGTTAGGCTTAGGGTTAGGCTTAGGGTACGGCTTAGGGTACGGGTTCGGGGAGGGCTTCGGGTACGGCGTAGGGTATGGGTTAGGGTTAGGGTTAGGGTTAGTGTTAGGGTTAGGGCTCGGTTTAGGGTACGGGTTAGGATTAGGGTACGTGTTAGGGTTAGGGTAGGGGTTAGCGTTAGGGTACGCGTTAGGGTTAGGGTAGTTATTAAACCTATCCCACTCTCTAGTTACCCCTTAGCACGTAAAGGAATATTATTTGGGGGTCCAGCCATGGAGAAGAGTTTAGACACTAGGATAAGATAAGGAGCACACACATTATAAAGAAATCACATTAGGATTCTCTTTTTAAGCTGTTCCTTAAAACACTAGTGCTTAGGAAATCTATTGGAGGAAGAAGCAGTCAAGGGTAGCCTAGGGTTAGGGTTAGGCTTAGGGTTAGGCTTAGGGTACGGCTTAGGGTACGGGTTCGTGGAGGGCTTCGGGTACGGCGTAGGGTATGGGTTAGGGTTAGGGTTAGGGTTAGTGTTAGGGTTAGGGCTCGGTTTAGGGTACGGGTTAGGATTAGGGTACGTGTTAGGGTTAGGGTAGGGGTTAGGGTTAGGGTACGCGTTAGGGTTAGGGTAGTTATTAAACCTATCCCACTCTCTAGATACTCCTTTGCACGTAAAGGAATATTATTTGGGGGTGCAGCCTTGGAGAAGTGTTTAGACACTAAGATAATATAAGGAACACACCCATTATAAAGAAATCACATTAGGATTCTCTTTTTAAGCTGTTCCTTAAAACACTAGTGCTTAGGAAATCTATTGGAGGCAGAAGCAGTCAAGGGTAGCCTAGGGTTAGGGTTAGGCTTAGGGTTAGGCTTAGGGTACGGCTTAGGGTACGGGTTCGGGGAGGGCTTCGGGTACGGCGTAGGGTATGGGTTAGGGTTAGGGTTAGGGTTAGTGTTAGGGTTAGGGCTCGGTTTAGGGTACGGGTTAGGATTAGGGTACGTGTTAGTGTTAGGGTAGGGGTTAGCGTTAGGGTACGCGTTAGGGTTAGGGTAGTTATTAAACCTATCCCACTCTCTAGTTACCCCTTAGCACGTAAAGGAATATTATTTGGGGGTCCAGCCATGGAGAAGAGTTTAGACACTAGGATAAGATAAGGAACACATACATTATAAAGAAATCACATTAGGATTCTCTTTTTAAGCTGTTCCTTAAAACACTAGTGCTTAGGAAATCTATTGGAGGCAGAAGCAGTCAAGGGTAGCCTAGGGTTAGGGTTAGGCTTAGGGTTAGGCTTAGGGTACGGCTTAGGGTACGGGTTCGTGGAGGGCTTCGGGTACGGCGTAGGGTATGGGTTAGGGTTAGGGTTAGGGTTAGTGTTAGGGTTAGGGCTCTGTTTAGGGTACGGGTTAGGATTAGGGTACGTGTTAGGGTTAGGGTAGGGGTTAGGGTTAGGGTACGCGTTAGGGTTAGGGTAGTTATTAAACCTATCCCACTCTCTAGATACTCCTTAGCACGTAAAGGAATATTATTTGGGGGTCCAGCCATGGAGAAGTGTTTAGACACTAAGATAATATAAGGAACACACACATTATAAAGAAATCACATTAGGATTCTCTTTTTAAGCTGTTCCTTAAAACACTAGTGCTTAGGAAATCTATTGGAGGCAGAAGCAGTCAAGGATAGCCTAGGGTTAGGGTTAGGCTTAGGGTTAGGCTTCGGGTACGGCTTAGGGTACGGGTTCGGGGAGGGCTTCGGGTACGGCGTAGGGTACGGGTTAGGGTTAGGGTTAGGGTTAGTGTTAGGTTTAGGGCTCGGTTTAGGGTACGGGTTAGGATTAGGGTACGTGTTAGGGTTAGGGTAGGGGTTAGCGTTAGGGTACGCGTTAGGGTTAGGGTAGTTATTAAACCTATCCCACTCTCTAGTTACCCCTTAGCACGTAAAGGAATATTATTTGGGGGTCCAGCCATGGAGAAGAGTTTAGACACTAGGATAAGATCAGGAACACACCCATTATAAAGAAATCACATTAGGATTCTCTTTTTAAGCTGTTCCTTAAAACACTAGTGCTTAGGAAATCTATTGGAGGCAGAAGCAGTCAAGGGTAGCCTAGGGTTAGGGTTAGGCTTAGGGTTAGGCTTAGGGTTAGGCTTAGGTTACGGGTTCGGGGAGGGCTTCGGGTACGGCGTAGGGTATTGGTTAGGGTTAGGGTTAAGGTTAGTGTTAGGGTTAGGGCTCGGTTTAGGGTACGGGTTAGGATTAGGGTACGTGTTAGTGTTAGGGTAGGGGTTAGCGTTAGGGTACGCGTTAGGGTTAGGGTAGTTATTAAACCTATCCCACTCCCTAGTTACCCCTTAGCACGTAAAGGAATATTATTTGGGGGTCCAGCCATGGAGAAGAGTTTAGACACTAGGATAAGATGAGGAACACACACAATATAAATAAATCACATTAGGATTCTCTTTTTAAGCTGTTCCTTAAAACACTAGTGCTTAGGAAATCTATTGGAGGCAGAAGCAGTCAAGGGTAGCCTAGGGTTAGGGTTAGGCTTAGGGTTAGGCTTAGGGTACGGCTTAGGGTACGGGTTCGGGGAGGGCTTCAGGTACGGCGTAGGGTATGGGTTAGGGTTAGGGTTAGGGTTAGTGTTAGGGTTAGGGCTCGGTTTAGGGTACGGGTTAGGATTAGGGTACGTGTTAGGGTTAGGGTAGGGGTTAGGGTTATGGTACGCGTTAGGGTTAGGGTAGTGATTAAACCTATCCCACTCTCTAGATACCCCTTAGCACATAAAGGAATATTATTTGGGGGTCCAGCCATGGAGAAGAGTTTAGACACTAGGATTAGATAAGGAACACACCCATTATAAAGAAATCACATTAGGATTCTCTTTTTAAGCTGTTCCTTAAAACACTAGTGCTTAGGAAATCTATTGGAGGCAGAAGCAGTCAAGGGTAGCCTAGGGTTAGGGTTAGGCTTAGGGGTAGGCTTAGGGTACGGCTTAGGGTACGGGTTCGGGGAGGGCTTCGGGTACGGCGTAGGGTACGGGTTAGGGTTAGGGTTAGGGTTAGTGTTAGGGTTAGGGCTCGGTTTAGGGTACGGGTTAGGATTAGGGTACGTGTTAGGGTTAGGGTAGGGGTTAGCGTTAGGGTACGCGTTAGGGTTAGGGTAGTTATTAAACCTATCCCACTCTCTAGTTACCCCTTAGCACGTAAAGGAATATTATTTGGGGGTCCAGCCATGGAGAAGAGTTTAGACACTAGGATAAGATAAGGAACACACACATTATAAAGAAATCACATTAGGATTCCTTTTTAAGCTGTTCCTTAAAACACTAGTGCTTAGGAAATCTATTGGAGGCAGAAGCAGTCAAGGGTAGCCTAGGGTTAGGGTTAGGCTTAGGGTTAGGCTTAGGGTACGGCTTAGGGTACGGGTTCGTGGAGGGCTTCGGGTACGGCGTAGGGTATGGGTTAGGGTTAGGGTTAGGGTTAGTGTTAGGGTTAGGGCTCGGTTTAGGGTACGGGTTAGGATTAGGGTACGTGTTAGGGTTAGGGTAGGGGTTAGGGTTAGGGTACGCGTTAGGGTTAGGGTAGTTATTAAACCTATCCCACTCTCTAGATACTCCTTAGCACGTAAAGGAATATTATTTGGGGGTCCAGCCATGGAGAAGTGTTTAGACACTAAGATAATATAAGGAACACACACATTATAAAGAAATCACATTAGGATTCTCTTTTTAAGCTGTTCCTTAAAACACTAGTGCTTAGGAAATCTATTGGAGGCAGAAGCAGTCAAGGGTAGCCTAGGGTTAGGGTTAGGCTTAGGGTTAGGCTTAGGGTACGGCTTAGGGTACGGGTTCGGGGAGGGCTTCGGGTACGGCGTAGGGTACGGGTTAGGGTTAGGGTTAGGGCTCGGTTTAGGGTACGGGTTAGGATTAGGGTACGTGTTAGGGTTAGGGTAGGGGTTAGCGTTAGGGTACGCGTTAGGGTTAGGGTAGTTATTAAACCTATCCCACTCTCTAGTTACCCCTTAGCACGTAAAGGAATATTATTTGGGGGTCCAGCCATGGAGAAGAGTTTAGACACTAGGATAAGATCAGGAACACACCCATTATAAAGAAATCACATTAGGATTCTCTTTTTAAGCTGTTCCTTAAAACACTAGTGCTTAGGAAATCTATTGGAGGCAGAAGCAGTCAAGGGTAGCCTAGGGTTAGGGTTAGGCTTAGGGTTAGGCTTAGGGTACGGCTTAGGGTACGGGTTCGGGGAAGGCTTCGGGTACGGCGTAGGGTATGGGTTAGGGTTAGGGTTAAGGTTAGTGTTAGGGTTAGGGCTCGGTTTAGGGTACGGGTTAGGATTAGGGTACGTGTTAGTGTTAGGGTAGGGGTTAGCGTTAGGGTACGCGTTAGGGTTAGGGTAGTTATTAAACCTATCCCACTCCCTAGTTACCCCTTAGCACGTAAAGGAATATTATTTGGGGGTCCAGCCATGGAGAAGAGTTTAGACACTAGGATAAGATGAGGAACACACACAATATAAAGAAATCACATTAGGATTCTCTTTTTAAGCTGTTCCTTAAAACACTAGTGCTTAGGAAATCTATTGGAGGCAGAAGCAGTCAAGGGTAGCCTAGGGTTAGGGTTAGGCTTAGGGTTAGGCTTAGGGTACGGCTTAGGGTACGGGTTCGTGGAGGGCTTCGGGTACGGCGTAGGGTATGGGTTAGGGTTAGGGTTAGGGTTAGTGTTAGGGTTAGGGCTCGGTTTAGGGTACGGGTTAGGATTAGGGTACGTGTTAGGGTTAGGGTAGGGGTTAGGGTTAGGGTACGCGTTAGGGTTAGGGTAGTGATTAAACCTATCCCACTCTCTAGATACTCCTTAGCACGTAAAGGAATATTATTTGGGGGTGCAGCCATGGAGAAGTGTTTAGACACTAAGATAATATAAGGAACACACCCATTATAAAGAAATCACATTAGGATTCTCTTTTTAAGCTGTTCCTTAAAACACTAGTGCTTAGGAAATCTATTGGAGGCAGAAGCAGTCAAGGGTAGCCTAGGGTTAGGGTTAGGCTTAGGGTTAGGCTTAGGGTACGGCTTAGGGTACGGGTTCGGGGAGGGCTTCGGGTACGGCGTAGGGTATGGGTTAGGGTTAGGGTTAGGGTTAGTGTTAGGGTTAGGGCTCGGTTTAGGGTACGGGTTAGGATTAGGGTACGTGTTAGTGTTAGGGTAGGGGTTAGCGTTAGGGTACGCGTTAGGGTTAGGGTAGTTATTAAACCTATCCCACTCTCTAGTTACCCCTTAGCACGTAAAGAAATATTATTTGGGGGTCCAGCCATGGAGAAGAGTTTAGACACTAGGATAAGATAAGGAACACACACATTATAAAGAAATCACATTAGGATTCTCTTTTTAAGCTGTTCCTTAAAACACTAGTGCTTAGGAAATCTATTGGAGGCAGAAGCAGTCAAGGGTAGCCTAGGGTTAGGGTTAGGCTTAGGGTACGGCTTAGGGTACGGCTTAGGGTACGGGTTCGGGGAGGGCTTCAGGTACGGCGTAGGGTATGGGTTAGGGTTAGGGTTAGGGTTAGTGTTAGGGTTAGGGCTCGGTTTAGGGTACGGGTTAGGATTAGGGTACGTGTTAGGGTTAGGGTAGGGGTTAGGGTTAGGGTACCCGTTAGGGTTAGGGTAGTGATTAAACCCATCCCACTCTCTAGGTACCCCTTAGCACATAAAGGAATATTATTTGGGGGTCCAGCCATGGAGAAGAGTTTAGACACTAGGATTAGATAAGGAACACACCCATTATAAAGAAATCACATTAGGATTCTCTTTTTAAGCTGTTCCTTAAAACACTAGTGCTTAGGAAATCTATTGGAGGCAGAAGCAGTCAAGGGTAGCCTAGGGTTAGGGTTAGGCTTAGGGTTAGGCTTAGGGTACGGCTTAGGGTACGGGTTCGGGGAGGGCTTCGGGTACGGCGTAGGGTACGGGTTAGGGTTAGGGTTAGGGTTAGTGTTAGGGTTAGGGCTCGGTTTAGGGTACGGGTTAGGATTAGGGTACGTGTTAGGGTTAGGGTAGGGGTTAGCGTTAGGGTACGCGTTAGGGTTAGGGTAGTTATTAAACCTATCCCACTCTCTAGTTACCCCTTAGCACGTAAAGGAATATTATTTGGGGGTCCAGCCATGGAGAAGAGTTTAGACACTAGGATAAGATAAGGAACACACACATTATAAAGAAATCACATTAGGATTCTCTTTTTAAGCTGTTCCTTAAAACACTAGTGCTTAGGAAATCTATTGGAGGCAGAAGCAGTCAAGGGTAGCCTAGGGTTAGGGTTAGGCTTAGGGTTAGGCTTAGGGTACGGCTTAGGGTACGGGTTCGGGGAGGGCTTCGGGTACGGCGTAGGGTATGGGTTAGGGTTAGGGTTAGGGTTAGTGTTAGGGTTAGGGCTCGGTTTACGGTACGGGTTAGGATTAGGGTACGTGTTAGGGTTAGGGTAGGGGTTAGGGTTAGGGTACGCGTTAGGGTTAGGGTAGTTATTAAACCTATCCCACTCTCTAGATACTCCTTAGCACGTAAAGGAATATTATTTGGGGGTGCAGCCATGGAGAAGTGTTTAGACACTAAGATAATATAAGGAACACACACATTATAAAGAAATCACATTAGGATTCTCTTTTTAAGCTGTTCCTTAAAACACTAGTGCTTAGGAAATCTATTGGAGGCAGAAGCAGTCAAGGGTAGCCTAGGGTTAGGGTTAGGCTTAGGGTTAGGCTTAGGGTACGGCTTAGGGTACGGGTTCAGGGAGGGCTTCGGGTACGGCATAGGGTATGGGTAAGGGTTAGGGTTAGGGTTAGTGTTAGGGTTAGGGCTCGGTTTAGGGTACGGGTTAGGATTAGGGTACGTGTTAGTGTTAGGGTAGGGGTTAGCGTTAGGGTACGCGTTAGGGTTAGGGTAGTTATTAAACCTATCCCACTCTCTAGTTACCCCTTAGCACGTAAAGGAATATTATTTGGGGGTCCAGCCATGGAGAAGAGTTTAGACACTAGGATAAGATAAGGAACACACACATTATAAAGAAATCACATTAGGATTCTCTTTTTAAGCTGTTCCTTAAAACACTAGTGCTTAGGAAATCTATTGGAGGCAGAAGCAGTCAAGGGTAGCCTAGGGTTAGGGTTAGGCTTAGGGTTAGGCTTAGGGTACGGCTTAGGGTACGGGTTCGTGGAGGGCTTCGGGTACGGCGTAGGGTATGGGTTAGGGTTAGGGTTAGGGTTAGTGTTACGGTTAGGGCTCGGTTTAGGGTACGGGTTAGGATTAGGGTACGTGTTAGGGTTAGGGTAGGGGTTAGGGTTAGGGTACGCGTTAGGGTTAGGGTAGTTATTAAACCTATCCCACTCTCTAGATACTCCTTAGCACGTAAAGGAATATTATTTGGGGGTGCAGCCATGGAGAAGTGTTTAGACACTAAGATAATATAAGGAACACACACATTATAAAGAAATCACATTAGGATTCTCTTTTTAAGCTGTTCCTTAAAACACTAGTGCTTAGGAAATCTATTGGAGGCAGAAGCAGTCAAGGGTAGCCTAGGGTTAGGGTTAGGCTTAGGGTTAGGCTTAGGGTACGGCTTAGGGTACGGGTTCAGGGACGGCTTCGGGTACGGCATAGGGTATGGGTAAGGGTTAGGGTTAGGGTTAGTGTTAGGGTTAGGGCTCGGTTTAGGGTACGGGTTAGGATTAGGGTACGTGTTAGCGTTAGGGTAGGGGTTAGCGTTAGGGTACGCGTTAGGGTTAGGGTAGTTATTAAACCTATCCCACTCTCTAGTTACCCCTTAGCACGTAAAGGAATATTATTTGGGGGTCCAGCCATGGAGAAGAGTTTAGACACTAGGATAAGATAAGGAACACACACATTATAAAGAAATCACATTAGGATTCTCTTTTTAAGCTGTTCCTTAAAACACTAGTGCTTAGGAAATCTATTGGAGGCAGAAGCAGTCAAGGGTAGCCTAGGGTTAGGGTTAGGCTTAGGGTTAGGCTTAGGGTACGGCTTAGGGTACGGGTTCGGGGAGGGCTTCGGGTACGGCGTAGGGTATGGGTTAGGGTTAGGGTTAGGGTTAGTGTTAGGGTTAGGGCTCGGTTTAGGGTACGGGTTAGGATTAGGGTACGTGTTAGGGTTAGGGTAGGGGTTAGCGTTAGGGTACGCGTTAGGGTTAGGGTAGTTATTAAACCTATCCCACTCTCTAGTTACCCTTAGCACGTAAAGGAATATTATTTGGGGGTCCAGCCATGGAGAAGAGTTTAGACACTAGGATAAGATAAGGAACACACACATTATAAAGAAATCACATTAGGATTCTCTTTTTAAGCTGTTCCTTAAAACACTAGTGCTTAGGAAATCTATTGGAGGCAGAAGCAGTCAAGGGTAGCCTAGGGTTAGGGTTAGGCTTAGGGTTAGGCTTAGGGTTAGGCTTAGGGTACGGGTTCGGGGAGGGCTTCGGGTACGGCGTAGGGTATGGGTTAGGGTTAGGGTTAAGGTTAGTGTTAGGGTTAGGGCTCGGTTTAGGGTACGGGTTAGGATTAGGGTACGTGTTAGTGTTAGGGTAGGGGTTAGCGTTAGGGTACGCGTTAGGGTTAGGGTAGTTATTAAACCTATCCCACTCCCTAGTTACCCCTTAGCACGTAAAGGAATATTATTTGGGGGTCCAGCCATGGAGAAGAGTTTAGACACTAGGATAAGATGAGGAACACACACAATATAAAGAAATCACATTAGGATTCTCTTTTTAAGCTGTTCCTTAAAACACTAGTGCTTAGGAAATCTATTGGAGGCAGAAGCAGTCAAGGGTAGCCTAGGGTTAGGGTTAGGCTTAGGGTTAGGCTTAGGGTACGGCTTAGGGTACGGGTTCGGGGAGGGCTTCAGGTACGGCGTAGGGTATGGGTTAGGGTTAGGGTTAGGGTTAGTGTTAGGGTTAGGGCTCGGTTTAGGGTACGGGTTAGGATTAGGGTACGTGTTAGGGTTAGGGTAGGGGTTAGGGTTATGGTACGCGTTAGGGTTAGGGTAGTGATTAAACCTATCCCACTCTCTAGATACCCCTTAGCACATAAAGGAATATTATTTGGGGGTCCAGCCATGGAGAAGAGTTTAGACACTAGGATTAGATAAGGAACACACCCATTATAAAGAAATCACATTAGGATTCTCTTTTTAAGCTGTTCCTTAAAACACTAGTGCTTAGGAAATCTATTGGAGGCAGAAGCAGTCAAGGGTAGCCTAGGGTTAGGGTTAGGCTTAGGGGTAGGCTTAGGGTACGGCTTAGGGTACGGGTTCGGGGAGGGCTTCGGGTACGGCGTAGGGTACGGGTTAGGGTTAGGGTTAGGGTTAGTGTTAGGGTTAGGGCTCGGTTTAGGGTACGGGTTAGGATTAGGGTACGTGTTAGGGTTAGGGTAGGGGTTAGCGTTAGGGTACGCGTTAGGGTTAGGGTAGTTATTAAACCTATCCCACTCTCTAGTTACCCCTTAGCACGTAAAGGAATATTATTTGGGGGTCCAGCCATGGAGAAGAGTTTAGACACTAGGATAAGATAAGGAACACACACATTATAAAGAAATCACATTAGGATTCCTTTTTAAGCTGTTCCTTAAAACACTAGTGCTTAGGAAATCTATTGGAGGCAGAAGCAGTCAAGGGTAGCCTAGGGTTAGGGTTAGGCTTAGGGTTAGGCTTAGGGTACGGCTTAGGGTACGGGTTCGTGGAGGGCTTCGGGTACGGCGTAGGGTATGGGTTAGGGTTAGGGTTAGGGTTAGTGTTAGGGTTAGGGCTCGGTTTAGGGTACGGGTTAGGATTAGGGTACGTGTTAGGGTTAGGGTAGGGGTTAGGGTTAGGGTACGCGTTAGGGTTAGGGTAGTTATTAAACCTATCCCACTCTGTAGATACTCCTTAGCACGTAAAGGAATATTATTTGGGGGTCCAGCCATGGAGAAGTGTTTAGACACTAAGATAATATAAGGAACACACACATTATAAAGAAATCACATTAGGATTCTCTTTTTAAGCTGTTCCTTAAAACACTAGTGCTTAGGAAATCTATTGGAGGCAGAAGCAGTCAAGGGTAGCCTAGGGTTAGGGTTAGGCTTAGGGTTAGGCTTAGGGTACGGCTTAGGGTACGGGTTCGGGGAGGGCTTCGGGTACGGCGTAGGGTACGGGTTAGGGTTAGGGTTAGGGCTCGGTTTAGGGTACGGGTTAGGATTAGGGTACGTGTTAGGGTTAGGGTAGGGGTTAGCGTTAGGGTACGCGTTAGGGTTAGGGTAGTTATTAAACCTATCCCACTCTCTAGTTACCCCTTAGCACGTAAAGGAATATTATTTGGGGGTCCAGCCATGGAGAAGAGTTTAGACACTAGGATAAGATCAGGAACACACCCATTATAAAGAAATCACATTAGGATTCTCTTTTTAAGCTGTTCCTTAAAACACTAGTGCTTAGGAAATCTATTGGAGGCAGAAGCAGTCAAGGGTAGCCTAGGGTTAGGGTTAGGCTTAGGGTTAGGCTTAGGGTACGGCTTAGGGTACGGGTTCGGGGAAGGCTTCGGGTACGGCGTAGGGTATGGGTTAGGGTTAGGGTTAAGGTTAGTGTTAGGGTTAGGGCTCGGTTTAGGGTACGGGTTAGGATTAGGGTACGTGTTAGTGTTAGGGTAGGGGTTAGCGTTAGGGTACGCGTTAGGGTTAGGGTAGTTATTAAACCTATCCCACTCCCTAGTTACCCCTTAGCACGTAAAGGAATATTATTTGGGGGTCCAGCCATGGAGAAGAGTTTAGACACTAGGATAAGATGAGGAACACACACAATATAAAGAAATCACATTAGGATTCTCTTTTTAAGCTGTTCCTTAAAACACTAGTGCTTAGGAAATCTATTGGAGGCAGAAGCAGTCAAGGGTAGCCTAGGGTTAGGGTTAGGCTTAGGGTTAGGCTTAGGGTACGGCTTAGGGTACGGGTTCGTGGAGGGCTTCGGGTACGGCGTAGGGTATGGGTTAGGGTTAGGGTTAGGGTTAGTGTTAGGGTTAGGGCTCGGTTTAGGGTACGGGTTAGGATTAGGGTACGTGTTAGGGTTAGGGTAGGGGTTAGGGTTAGGGTACGCGTTAGGGTTAGGGTAGTGATTAAACCTATCCCACTCTCTAGATACTCCTTAGCACGTAAAGGAATATTATTTGGGGATGCAGCCATGGAGAAGTGTTTAGACACTAAGATAATATAAGGAACACACCCATTATAAAGAAATCACATTAGGATTCTCTTTTTAAGCTGTTCCTTAAAACACTAGTGCTTAGGAAATCTATTGGAGGCAGAAGCAGTCAAGGGTAGCCTAGGGTTAGGGTTAGGCTTAGGGTTAGGCTTAGGGTACGGCTTAGGGTACGGGTTCGGGGAGGGCTTCGGGTACGGCGTAGGGTATGGGTTAGGGTTAGGGTTAGGGTTAGTGTTAGGGTTAGGGCTCGGTTTAGGGTACGGGTTAGGATTAGGGTACGTGTTAGTGTTAGGGTAGGGGTTAGCGTTAGGGTACGCGTTAGGGTTAGGGTAGTTATTAAACCTATCCCACTCTCTAGTTACCCCTTAGCACGTAAAGAAATATTATTTGGGGGTCCAGCCATGGAGAAGAGTTTAGACACTAGGATAAGATAAGGAACACACACATTATAAAGAAATCACATTAGGATTCTCTTTTTAAGCTGTTCCTTAAAACACTACTGCTTAGGAAATCTATTGGAGGCAGAAGCAGTCAAGGGTAGCCTAGGGTTAGGGTTAGGCTTAGGGTTAGGCTTAGGGTACGGCTTAGGGTACGGGTTCGGGGAGGGCTTCAGGTACGGCGTAGGGTATGGGTTAGGGTTAGGGTTAGGGTTAGTGTTAGGGTTAGGGCTCGGTTTAGGGTACGGGTTAGGATTAGGGTACGTGTTAGGGTTAGGGTAGGGGTTAGGGTTAGGGTACCCGTTAGGGTTAGGGTAGTGATTAAACCCATCCCACTCTCTAGGTACCCCTTAGCACATAAAGGAATATTATTTGGGGGTCCAGCCATGGAGAAGAGTTTAGACACTAGGATTAGATAAGGAACACACCCATTATAAAGAAATCACATTAGGATTCTCTTTTTAAGCTGTTCCTTAAAACACTAGTGCTTAGGAAATCTATTGGAGGCAGAAGCAGTCAAGGGTAGCCTAGGGTTAGGGTTAGGCTTAGGGTTAGGCTTAGGGTACGGCTTAGGGTACGGGTTCAGGGAGGGCTTCGGGTACGGCATAGGGTATGGGTAAGGGTTAGGATTAGGGTTAGTGTTAGGGTTAGGGCTCGGTTTAGGGTACGGGTTAGGATTAGGGTACGTGTTAGCGTTAGGGTAGGGGTTAGCGTTAGGGTACGCGTTAGGGTTAGGGTAGTTATTAAACCTATCCCACTCTCTAGTTACCCCTTAGCACGTAAAGGAATATTATTTGGGGGTCCAGCCATGGAGAAGAGTTTAGACACTAGGATAAGATAAGGAACACACACATTATAAAGAAATCACATTAGGATTCTCTTTTTAAGCTGTTCCTTAAAACACTAGTGCTTAGGAAATCTATTGGAGGCAGAAGCAGTCAAGGGTAGCCTAGGGTTAGGGTTAGGCTTAGGGTTAGGCTTAGGGTACGGCTTAGGGTACGGGTTCGGGGAGGGCTTCGGGTACGGCGTAGGGTATGGGTTAGGGTTAGGGTTAGGGTTAGTGTTAGGGTTAGGGCTCGGTTTAGGGTACGGGTTAGGATTAGGGTACGTGTTAGGGTTAGGGTAGGGGTTAGCGTTAGGGTACGCGTTAGGGTTAGGGTAGTTATTAAACCTATCCCACTCTCTAGTTACCCCTTAGCACGTAAAGGAATATTATTTGGGGGTCCAGCCATGGAGAAGAGTTTAGACACTAGGATAAGATAAGGAACACACACATTATAAAGAAATCACATTAGGATTCTCTTTTTAAGCTGTTCCTTAAAACACTAGTGCTTAGGAAATCTATTGGAGGCAGAAGCAGTCAAGGGTAGCCTAGGGTTAGGGTTAGGCTTAGGGTTAGGCTTAGGGTACGGCTTAGGGTACGGGTTCGTGGAGGGCTTCGGGTACGGCGTAGGGTATGGGTTAGGGTTAGGGTTAGGGTTAGTGTTAGGGTTAGGGCTCGGTTTAGGGTACGGGTTAGGATTAGGGTACGTGTTAGTGTTAGGGTAGGGGTTAGCGTTAGGGTACGCGTTAGGGTTAGGGTAGTTATTAAACCTATCCCACTCTCTAGTTACCCCTTAGCACGTAAAGGAATATTATTTGGGGGTCCAGCCATGGAGAAGAGTTTAGACACTAGGATAAGATGAGGAACACACACATTATAAAGAAATCACATTAGGATTCTCTTTTTAAGCTGTTCCTTAAAACACTAGTGCTTAGGAAATCTATTGGAGGCAGAAGCAGTCAAGGGTAGCCTAGGGTTAGGGTTAGGCTTAGGGTTAGGCTTAGGGTACGACTTAGGGTACGGGTTCGGGGAGGGCTTCGGGTACGGCGTAGGGTATGGGTTAGGGTTAGGGTTAGGGTTAGTGTTAGGGTTAGGGCTCGGTTTAGGGTACGGGTTAGGATTAGGGTACGTGTTAGTGTTAGGGTAGGGGTTAGCGTTAGGGTACGCGTTAGGGTTAGGGTAGTTATTAAACCTATCCCACTCTCTAGTTACCCCTTAGCACGTAAAGGAATATTATTTGGGGGTCCAGCCATGGAGAAGAGTTTAGACACTAGGATAAGATGAGGAACACACACAATATAAAGAAATCACATTAGGATTCTCTTTTTAAGCTGTTCCTTAAAACACTAGTGCTTAGGAAATCTATTGGAGGCAGAAGCAGTCAAGGGTAGCCTAGGGTTAGGGTTAGGCTTAGGGTTAGGCTTAGGGTACGGCTTAGGGTACGGGTTCGGGGAGGGCTTCGGGTACGGCGTAGGGTATGGGTTAGTGTTAGGGTTAGGGTTAGTGTTAGGGTTAGGGCTCGGTTTAGGGTACGGGTTAGGATTAGGGTACGTGTTAGGGTTAGGTTAGGGGTTAGGGTTATGGTACGCGTTAGGGTTAGGGTAGTGATTAAACCTATCCCACTCTCTAGATAGCCCTTAGCACATAAAGGAATATTATTTGGGGGTCCAGCCATGGAGAAGAGTTTAGACACTAGGATTAGATAAGGAACACACCCATTATAAAGAAATCACATTAGGATTCTCTTTTTAAGCTGTTCCTTAAAACACTAGTGCTTAGGAAATCTATTAGAGGCAGAAGCAGTCAAGGGTAGCCTAGGGTTAGGGTTAGGCTTAGGGTTAGGCTTAGGGTACGGCTTAGGGTACGGGTTCAGGGAGGGCTTCGGGTACGGCGTAGGGTATGGGTTAGGGTTAGGGTTAGGGTTTCTGTTAGGGTTAGGGCTCGGTTTAGGGTACGGGATAGGATTAGGGTACGTGTTAGGGTTAGGGTAGGGGTTAGCGTTAGGGTACGCGTTAGGGTTAGGGTAGTTATTAAACCTATCCCACTCTCTAGTTACCCCTTAGCACGTAAAGGAATATTATTTGGGGGTCCAGCCATGGAGAAGAGTTTAGACACTAGGATAAGATAAGGAACACACACATTATAAAGAAATCACATTAGGATTCTCTTTTTAAGCTGTTCCTTAAAACACTAGTGCTTAGGAAATCTATTGGAGGCAGAAGCAGTCAAGGGTAGCCTAGGGTTAGGGTTAGGCTTAGGGTTAGGCTTAGGGTACGGCTTAGGGTACGGGTTCGTGGAGGGCTTCGGGTACGGCGTAGGGTATGGGTTAGGGTTAGGGTTAGGTTTAGTGTTAGGGTTAGGGCTCGGTTTAGGGTACGGGTTAGGATTAGGGTACGTGTTAGGGTTAGGGTAGGGGTTAGGGTTAGGGTACGCGTTAGGGTTAGGGTAGTTATTAAACCTATCCCACTCTCTAGATACTCCTTAGCACGTAAAGGAATATTATTTGGGGGTGCAGCCATGGAGAAGTGTTTAGACACTAAGATAATATAAGGAACACACCCATTATAAAGAAATCACATTAGGATTCTCTTTTTAAGCTGTTCCTTAAAACACTAGTGCTTAGGAAATCTATTGGAGGCAGAAGCAGTCAAGGGTAGCCTAGGGTTAGGGTTAGGCTTAGGGTTAGCCTTAGGGTACGGCTTAGGGTACGGGTTCGGGGAGGGCTTCGGGTACGGCGTAGGGTATGGGTTAGGGTTAGGGTTAGGGTTAGTGTTAGGGATAGGGCTCGGTTTAGGGTACGGGTTAGGATTAGGGTACGTGTTAGTGTTAGGGTAGGGGTTAGCGTTAGGGTACGCGTTAGGGTTAGGGTAGTTATTAAACCTATCCCACTCTCTAGTTACCCCTTAGCACGTAAAGGAATATTATTTGGGGGTCCAGCCATGGAGAAGAGTTTAGACACTAGGATAAGATAAGGAACACACACATTATAAAGAAATCACATTAGGATTCTCTTTTTAAGCTGTTACTTAAAACACTAGTGCTTAGGAAATCTATTGGAGGCAGAAGCAGTCAAGGGTAGCCTAGGGTTAGGGTCAGGCTTAGGGTTAGGCTTAGGGTACGGCTTAGGGTACGGGTTCGGGGAGGGCTTCGGGTACGGCGTAGGGTATGGGTTAGGGTTAGGGTTAGGGTTAGTGTTAGGGTTAGGGCTCGGTTTAGGGTACGGGTTAGGATTAGGGTACGTGTTAGTGTTAGGGTAGGGGTTAGCGTTAGGGTACGCGTTAGGGTTAGGGTAGTTATTAAACCTATCCCACTCTCTAGTTACCCCTTAGCACGTAAAGGAATATTATTTGGGGGTCCAGCCATGGAGAAGAGTTTAGACACTAGGATAAGATAAGGAACACACACATTATAAAGAAATCACATTAGGATTCTCTTTTTAAGCTGTTCCTTAAAACACTAGTGCTTAGGAAATCTATTGGAGGCAGAAGCAGTCAAGGGTAGCCTAGGGTTAGGGTTAGGCTTAGGGTTAGGCTTAGGGTACGGCTTAGGGTACGGGTTCGGGGAGGGCTTCGGGTACGGCGTAGGGTATGGGTTAGGGTTAGGGTTAGGGTTAGTGTTAGGGTTAGGGCTCGGTTTAGGGTACGGGTTAGGATTAGGGTACGTGTTAGGGTTAGGGTAGGGGTTAGGGTTAGGGTACGCGTTAGGGTTAGGGTAGTTATTAAACCTATCCCACTCTCTAGATACTCCTTAGCACGTAAAGGAATATTATTTGGGGGTGCAGCCATGGAGAAGTGTTTAGACACTAAGATAATATAAGGAACACACACATTATAAAGAAATCACATTAGGATTCTCTTTTTAAGCTGTTCCTTAAAACACTAGTGCTTAGGAAATCTATTGGAGGCAGAAGCAGTCAAGGGTAGCCTAGGGTTAGGGTTAGGCTTAGGGTTAGGCTTAGGGTACGGCTTAGGGTACGGGTTCAGGGAGGGCTTCTGGTACGGCATAGGGTATGGATAAGGGTTAGGGTTAGGGTTAGTGTTAGGGTTAGGGCTCGGTTTAGGGTACGGGTTAGGATTAGGGTACGTGTTAGTGTTAGGGTAGGGGTTAGCGTTAGGGTACGCGTTAGGGTTAGGGTAGTTATTAAACCTATCCCACTCTCTAGTTACCCCTTAGCACGTAAAGGAATATTATTTGGGGGTCCAGCCATGGAGAAGAGTTTAGACACTAGGATAAGATAAGGAACACACACATTATAAAGAAATCACATTAGGATTCTCTTTTTAAGCTGTTCCTTAAAACACTAGTGCTTAGGAAATCTATTGGAGGCAGAAGCAGTCAAGGGTAGCCTAGGGTTAGGGTTAGGCTTAGGATTAGGCTTAGGGTACGGCTTAGGGTACGGGTTCGGGGAGGGCTTCGGGTACGGCGTAGGGTATGGGTTAGGGTTAGGGTTAGGGTTAGTGTTAGGGTTAGGGCTCGGTTTGGGTACGGGTTAGGATTAGGGTACGTGTTAGGGTTAGGGTAGGGGTTAGCGTTAGGGTACGCGTTAGGGTTAGGGTAGTTATTAAACCTATCCCACTCTCTAGTTACCCCTTAGCACGTAAAGGAATATTATTTGGGGGTCCAGCCATGGAGAAGAGTTTAGACACTAGGATAAGATAAGGAACACACACATTATAAAGAAATCACATTAGGATTCTCTTTTTAAGCTGTTCCTTAAAACACTAGTGCTTAGGAAATCTATTGGAGGCAGAAGCAGTCAAGGGTAGCCTAGGGTTAGGGTTAGGCTTAGGGTTAGGCTTAGGGTACGGCTTAGGGTACGGGTTCGTGGAGGGCTTCGGGTACGGCGTAGGGTATGGGTTAGGGTTAGGGTTAGGGTTAGTGTTAGGGTTAGGCCTCGGTTTAGGGTACGGGTTAGGATTAGGGTACGTGTTAGGGTTAGGGTAGGGGTTAGGGTTAGGGTACGCGTTAGGGTTAGGGTAGTTATTAAACCTATCCCACTCTCTAGTTACCCCTTAGCACGTAAAGGAATATTATTTGGGGGTGCAGCCATGGAGAAGTGTTTAGACACTAAGATAATATAAGGAACACACACATTATAAAGAAATCACATTAGGATTCTCTTTTTAAGCTGTTCCTTAAAACACTAGTGCTTAGGAAATCTATTGGAGGCAGAAGCAGTCAAGGGTAGCCTAGGGTTAGGGTTAGGCTTAGGGTTAGGCTTAGGGTTCGGCTTAGGGTACGGGTTCAGGGAGGGCTTCGGGTACGGCATAGGGTATGGGTAAGGGTTAGGGTTAGGGTTAGTGTTAGGGTTAGGGCTCGGTTTAGGGTACGGGTTAGGATTAGGGTACGTGTTAGTGTTAGGGTAGGGGTTAGCGTTAGGGTACGCGTTAGGGTTAGGGTAGTTATTAAACCTATCCCACTCTCTAGTTACCCCTTAGCACGTAAAGGAATATTATTTGGGGGTCCAGCCATGGAGAAGAGTTTAGACACTAGGATAAGATAAGGAACACACACATTATAAAGAAATCACATTAGGATTCTCTTTTTAAGCTGTTCCTTAAAACACTAGTGCTTAGGAAATCTATTGGAGGCAGAAGCAGTCAAGGGTAGCCTAGGGTTAGGGTTAGGCTTAGGGTTAGGCTTAGGGTACGGCTTAGGGTACGGGTTCGTGGAGGGCTTCGGGTACGGCGTAGGGTATGGGTTAGGGTTAGGGTTAGGGTTAGTGTTAGGGTTAGGGCTCGGTTTAGGGTACGGGTTAGGATTAGGGTACGTGTTAGGGTTAGGGTAGGGGTTAGGGTTAGGGTACGCGTTAGGGTTAGGGTAGTTATTAAACCTATCCCACTCTCTAGATACTCCTTAGCACGTAAAGGAATATTATTTGGGGGTGCAGCCATGGAGAAGTGTTTAGACACTAAGATAATATAAGGAACACACACATTATAAAGAAATCACATTAGGATTCTCTTTTTAAGCTGTTCCTTAAAACACTAGTGCTTAGGAAATCTATTAGAGGCAGAAGCAGTCAAGGGTAGCCTAGGGTTAGGGTTAGGCTTAGGGTTAGGCTTAGGGTACGGCTTAGGGTACGGGTTCGTGGAGGGCTTCGGGTACGGCGTAGGGTATGGGTTAGGGTTAGGGTTAGGGTTAGTGTTAGGGTTAGGGCTCGGTTTAGGGTACGGGTTAGGATTAGGGTACGTGTTAGGGTTAGGGTAGGGGTTAGGGTTAGGGTACGCGTTAGGGTTAGGGAAGTTATTAAACCTATCCCACTCTCTAGATACTCCTTAGCACGTAAAGGAATATTATTTGGGGGTCCAGCCATGGAGAAGTGTTTAGACACTAAGATAATATAAGGAACACACACATTATAAAGAAATCACATTAGGATTCTCTTTTTAAGCTGTTCCTTAAAACACTAGTGCTTAGGAAATCTATTGGAGGCAGAAGCAGTCAAGGGTAGCCTAGGGTTAGGGTTAGGCTTAGGGTTAGGCTTAGGGTACGGCTTAGGGTACGGGTTCGTGGAGGGCTTCGGGTACGGCGTAGGGTATGGGTTAGGGTTAGTGTTAGGGTTAGGGCTCGGTTTAGGGTACGGGTTAGGATTAGGGTACGTGTTAGGGTTAGGGTAGGGGTTAGGGTTAGGGTAAGCGTTAGGGTTAGGGTAGTTATTAAACCTATCCCACTCTCTAGATACTCCTTAGCACGTAAAGGAATATTATTTGGGGGTCCAGCCATGGAGAAGTGTTTAGACACTAAGATAATATAAGGAACACACACATTATAAAGAAATCACATTAGGATTCTCTTTTTAAGCTGTTCCTTAAAACACTAGTGCTTAGGAAATCTATTGGAGGCAGAAGCAGTCAAGGGTAGCCTAGGGTTAGGGTTAGGCTTAGGGTTAGGCTTAGGGTACGGCTTAGGGTACGGGTTCGTGGAGGGCTTCGGGTACGGCGTAGGGTATGGGTTAGGGTTAGTGTTAGGGTTAGGGCTCGGTTTAGGGTACGGGTTAGGATTAGGGTACGTGTTAGGGTTAGGGTAGGGGTTAGGGTTAGGGTAAGCGTTAGGGTTAGGGTAGTTATTAAACCTATCCCACTCTCTAGATACTCCTTAGCACGTAAAGGAATATTATTTGGGGGTCCAGCCATGGAGAAGTGTTTAGACACTAAGATAATATAAGGAACACACACATTATAAAGAAATCACATTAGGATTCTCTTTTTAAGCTGTTCCTTAAAACACTAGTGCTTAGGAAATCTATTGGAGGCAGAAGCAGTCAAGGGTAGCCTAGGGTTAGGGTTAGGCTTAGGGTTAGGCTTAGGGTACGGCTTAGGGTACGGGTTCGGGGAGGGCTTCGGGTACGGCGTAGGGTACGGGTTAGGGTTAGGGTTAGGGTTAGTGTTAGGGTTAGGGCTCGGTTTAGGGTACGGGTTAGGATTAGGGTACGTGTTAGGGTTAGGGTAGGGGTTAGCGTTAGGGTACGCGTTAGGGTTAGGGTAGTTATTAAACCTATCCCACTCTCTAGTTACCCCTTAGCACGTAAAGGAATATTATTTAGGGGTCCAGCCATGGAGAAGAGTTTAGACACTAGGATAAGATAAGGAACACACCCATTATAAAGAAATCACATTAGGATTCTCTTTTTAAGCTGTTCCTTAAAACACTAGTGCTTAGGAAATCTATTGGAGGCAGAAGCAGTCAAGGGTAGCCTAGGGTTAGGGTTAGGCTTAGGGTTAGGCTTAGGGTACGGCTTAGGGTACGGGTTCGGGGAGGGCTTCGGGTACGGCGTAGGGTATGGGTTAGGGTTAGGGTTAGGGTTAGTGTTAGGTTTAGGGCTCGGTTTAGGGTACGGGTTAGGATTAGGGTACGTGTTAGGTTAGGGTAGGGGTTAGCGTTAGGGTACGCGTTAGGGTTAGGGTAGTTATTAAACCTATCCCACTCTCTAGTTACCCCTTAGCACGTAAAGGAATATTATTTGGGGGTCCAGCCATGGAGAAGAGTTTAGACACTAGGATAAGATAAGGAACACACACATTATAAAGAAATCACATTAGGATTCTCTTTTTAAGCTGTTCCTTAAAACACTAGTGCTTAGGAAATCTATTGGAGGCAGAAGCAGTCAAGGGTAGCCTAGGGTTAGGGTTAGGCTTAGGGTTAGGCTTAGGGTACGGCTTAGGGTACGGGTTCAGGGAGGGCTTCGTGTACGGCATAGGGTATGGGTAAGGGTTAGGGTTAGGGTTAGTGTTAGGGTTAGGGCTCGGTTTAGGGTACGGGTTAGGATTAGGGTACGTGTTAGTGTTAGGGTAGGGGTTAGCGTTAGGGTACGCGTTAGGGTTAGGGTAGTTATTAAACCTATCCCACTCTCTAGTTACCCCTTAGCACGTAAAGGAATATTATTTGGGGGTCCAGCCATGGAGAAGAGTTTAGACACTAGGATAAGATAAGGAACACACACATTATAAAGAAATCACATTAGGATTCTCTTTTTAAGCTGTTCCTTAAAACACTAGTGCTTAGGAAATCTATTGGAGGCAGAAGCAGTCAAAGGGTAGCCTAGGGTTAGGGTTAGGCTTAGGGTTAGGCTTAGGGTACGGCTTAGGGTACGGGTTCGGGGAGGGCTTCGGGTACGGCGTAGGGTATGGGTTAGGGTTAGGGTTAGGGTTAGTGTTAGGGTTAGGGCTCGGTTTAGGGTACGGGTTAGGATTAGGGTACGTGTTAGGGTTAGGGTAGGGGTTAGCGTTAGGGTACGCGTTAGGGTTAGGGTAGTTATTAAACCTATCCCACTCTCTAGTTACCCCTTAGCACGTAAAGGAATATTATTTGGGGGTCCAGCCATGGAGAAGAGTTTAGACACTAGGATAAGATAAGGAACACACACATTATAAAGAAATCACATTAGGATTCTCTTTTTAAGCTGTTCCTTAAAACACTAGTGCTTAGGAAATCTATTGGAGGCAGAAGCAGTCAAGGGTAGCCTAGGGTTAGGGTTAGGCTTAGGGATAGGCTTAGAGTACGGCTTAGGGTACGGGTTCGTGGAGGGCTTCGGGTACGGCGTAGGGTATGGGTTAGGGTTAGGGTTAGGGTTAGTGTTAGGGTTAGGGCTCGGTTTAGGGTACGGGGTAGGATTAGGGTACGTGTTAGGGTTAGGGTAGGGGTTAGGGTTAGGGTACGCGTTAGGGTTAGGGTAGTTATTAAACCTATCCCACTCTCTAGATACTCCTTAGCATGTAAAGGAATATTATTTGGGGGTGCAGCCATGGAGAAGTGTTTAGACACTAAGATAATATAAGGAACACACACATTATAAAGAAATCACATTAGGATTCTCTTTTTAAGCTGTTCCTTAAAACACTAGTGCTTAGGAAATCTATTGGAGGCAGAAGCAGTCAAGGGTAGCCTAGGGTTAGGGTTAGGCTTAGGGTTAGGCTTAGGGTACGGGTTCAGGGAGGGCTTCGGGTACGGCATAGGGTATGGGTAAGGGTTAGGGTTAGGGTTAGTGTTAGAGTTAGGGCTCGGTTTAGGGTACGGGTTAGGATTAGGGTACGTGTTAGTGTTAGGGTAGGGGTTAGCGTTAGGGTACGCGTTAGGGTTAGGGTAGTTATTAAACCTATCCCACTCTCTAGTTACCCCTTAGCACGTAAAGGAATATTATTTGGGGGTCCAGCCATGGAGAAGTGTTTAGACACTAGGATAAGATAAGGAACACACACATTATAAAGAAATCACATTAGGATTCTCTTTTTAAGCTGTTCCTTAAAACACTAGTGCTTAGGAAATCTATTGGAGGCAGAAGCAGTCAAGGGTAGCCTAGGGTTAGGGTTAGGCTTAGGGTTAGGCTTAGGGTACGGCTTAGGGTACGGGTTCGTGGAGGGCTTCGGGTACGGCGTAGGGTATGGGTTAGGGTTAGGGTTAGGGTTAGTGTTAGGGTTAGGGCTCGGTTTAGGGTACGGGTTAGGATTAGGGTACGTGTTAGGGTTAGGGTAGGCGTTAGGGTTAGGGTACGCGTTAGGGTTAGGGTAGTTATTAAACCTATCCCACTCTCTAGATACTCCTTAGCACGTATAGGAATATTATTTGGGGGTGCAGCCATGGAGAAGTGTTTAGACACTAGGATAAGATAAGGAACACACACATTATAAAGAAATCACATTAGGATTCTCTTTTTAAGCTGTTCCTTAAAACACTAGTGCTTAGGAAATCTATTGGAGGCAGAAGCAGTCAAGGGTAGCCTAGGGTTAGGGTTAGGCTTAGGGTTAGGCTTAGGGTACGGCTTAGGGTACGGGTTCGTGGAGGGCTTCGGGTACGGCGTAGGGTATGGGTTAGGGTTAGGGTTAGGGTTAGTGTTAGGGTTAGTGCTCGGTTTAGGGTACGGGTTAGGATTAGGGTACGTGTTAGGGTTAGGGTAGGGGTTAGGGTTAGGGTACGCGTTAGGGTTAGGGTAGTTATTAAACCTATCCCACTCTCTAGATACTCCTTATCACGTAAAGGAATATTATTTGGGGGTCCAGCCATGGAGAAGTGTTTAGACACTAAGATAATATAAGGAACACACACATTATAAAGAAATCACATTAGGATTCTCTTTTTAAGCTGTTCCTTAAAACACTAGTGCTTAGGAAATCTATTGGAGGCAGAAGCAGTCAAGGGTAGCCTAGGGTTAGGGTTAGGCTTAGGGTTAGGCTTAGGGTACGGCTTAGGGTACGGGTTCGTGGAGGGCTTCGGGTACGGCGTAGGGTATGGGTTAGGGTTAGTGTTAGGGTTAGGGCTCGGTTTAGGGTACGGGTTAGGATTAGGGTACGTGTTAGGGTTAGGGTAGGGGTTAGGGTTAGGGTACGCGTTAGGGTTAGGGTAGTTATTAAACCTATCCCACTCTCTAGATACTCCTTAGCACGTAAAGGAATATTATTTGGGGGTCCAGCCATGGAGAAGTGTTTAGACACTAAGATAATATAAGGAACACACACATTATAAAGAAATCACATTAGGATTCTCTTTTTAAGCTGTTCCTTAAAACACTAGTGCTTAGGAAATCTATTGGAGGCAGAAGCAGTCAAGGGTAGCCTAGGGTTAGGGTTAGGCTTAGGGTTAGGCTTAGGGTGCGGCTTAGGGTACGGGTTCGGGGAGGGCTTCGGGTACGGCGTAGGGTACGGGTTAGGGTTAGGGTTAGGGTTAGTGTTAGGGTTAGGGCTCGGTTTAGGGGACGGGTTAGGATTAGGGTACGTGTTAGGGTTAGGGTAGGGGTTAGCGTTAGGGTACGCGTTAGGGTTAGGATAGTTATTAAACCTATCCCACTCTCTAGTTACCCCTTAGCACGTAAAGGAATATTATTTGGGGGTCCAGCCATGGAGAAGAGTTTAGACACTAGGATAAGATCAGGAACACACCCATTATAAAGAAATCACATTAGGATTCTCTTTTTAAGCTGTTCCTTAAAACACTAGTGCTTAGGAAATCTATTGGAGGCAGAAGCAGTCAAGGGTAGCCTAGGGTTAGGGTTAGGCTTAGGGTTAGGCTTAGGGTTAGGCTTAGGGTACGGGTTCGGGGAGGGCTTCGGGTACGGCGTAGGGTATGGGTTAGGGTTAGGGTTAAGGTTAGTGTTAGGGTTAGGGCTCGGTTTAGGGTACGGGTTAGGATTAGGGTACGTGTTAGTGTTAGGGTAGGGGTTAGCGTTAGGGTACGCGTTAGGGTTAGGGTAGTTATTAAACCTATCCCACTCCCTAGTTACCCCTTAGCACGTAAAGGAATATTATTTGGGGGTCCAGCCATGGAGAAGAGTTTAGACACTAGGATAAGATGAGGAACACACACAATATAAAGAAATCACATTAGGATTCTCTTTTTAAGCTGTTCCTTAAAACACTAGTGCTTAGGAAATCTATTGGAGGCAGAAGCAGTCAAGGGTAGCCTAGGGTTAGGGTTAGGCTTAGGGTTAGGCTTAGGGTACGGCTTAGGGTACGGGTTCGGGGAGGGCTTCAGGTACGGCGTAGGGTATGGGTTAGGGTTAGGGTTAGGGTTAGTGTTAGGGTTAGGGCTCGGTTTAGGGTACGTGTTAGGGTTAGGGTAGGGGTTAGGGTTATGGTACGCGTTAGGGTTAGGGTAGTGATTAAACCTATCCCACTCTCTAGATACCCCTTAGCACATAAAGGAATATTATTTGGGGGTCCAGCCATGGAGAAGTGTTTAGACACTAGGATTAGATAAGGAACACACCCATTATAAAGAAATCACATTAGGATTCTCTTTTTAAGCTGTTCCTTAAAACACTAGTGCTTAGGAAATCTATTGGAGGCAGAAGCAGTCAAGGGTAGCCTAGGGTTAGGGTTAGGCTTAGGGGTAGGCTTAGGGTACGGCTTAGGGTACGGGTTCGGGGAGGGCTTCGGGTACGGCGTAGGGTATGGGTTAGGGTTAGGGTTAGGGTTAGTGTTAGGGTTAGGGCTCGGTTTAGGGTACGGGTTAGGATTAGGGTACGTGTTAGGGTTAGGGTAGGGGTTAGCGTTAGGGTACGCGTTAGGGTTAGGGTAGTTATTAAACCTATCCCACTCTCTAGTTACCCCTTAGCACGTAAAGGAATATTATTTGGGGGTCCAGCCATGGAGAAGAGTTTAGACACTAGGATAAGATAAGGAACACACACATTATAAAGAAATCACATTAGGATTCCTTTTTAAGCTGTTCCTTAAAACACTAGTGCTTAGGAAATCTATTGGAGGCAGAAGCAGTCAAGGGTAGCCTAGGGTTAGGGTTAGGCTTAGGGTTAGGCTTAGGGTACGGCTTAGGGTACGGGTTCGTGGAGGGCTTCGGGTACGGCGTAGGGTATGGGTTAGGGTTAGGGTTAGGGTTAGTGTTAGGGTTAGGGCTCGGTTTAGGGTACGGGTTAGGATTAGGGTACGTGTTAGGGTTAGGGTAGGGGTTAGGGTTAGGGTACGCGTTAGGGTTAGGGTAGTTATTAAACCTATCCCACTCTCTAGATACTCCTTAGCACGTAAAGGAATATTATTTGGGGGTCCAGCCATGGAGAAGTGTTTAGACACTAAGATAATATAAGGAACACACACATTATAAAGAAATCACATTAGGATTCTCTTTTTAAGCTGTTCCTTAAAACACTAGTGCTTAGGAAATCTATTGGAGGCAGAAGCAGTCAAGGGTAGCCTAGGGTTAGGGTTAGGCTTAGGGTTAGGCTTAGGGTACGGCTTAGGGTACGGGTTCGGGGAGGGCTTCGGGTACGGCGTAGGGTACGGGTTAGGGTTAGGGTTAGGGTTAGTGTTAGGGTTAGGGCTCGGTTTAGGGTACGGGTTAGGATTAGGGTACGTGTTAGGGTTAGGGTAGGGGTTAGCGTTAGGGTACGCGTTAGGGTTAGGATAGTTATTAAACCTATCCCACTCTCTAGTTACCCCTTAGCACGTAAAGGAATATTATTTGGGGGTCCAGCCATGGAGAAGAGTTTAGACACTAGGATAAGATCAGGAACACACCCATTATAAAGAAATCACATTAGGATTCTCTTTTTAAGCTGTTCCTTAAAACACTAGTGCTTAGGAAATCTATTGGAGGCAGAAGCAGTCAAGGGTAGCCTAGGGTTAGGGTTAGGCTTAGGGTTAGGCTTAGGGTTAGGCTTAGGGTACGGGTTCGGGGAGGGCTTCGGGTACGGCGTAGGGTATGGGTTAGGGTTAGGGTTAAGGTTAGTGTTAGGGTTAGGGCTCGGTTTAGGGTACGGGTTAGGATTAGGGTACGTGTTAGTGTTAGGGTAGGGGTTAGCGTTAGGGTACGCGTTAGGGTTAGGGTAGTTATTAAACCTATCCCACTCCCTAGTTACCCCTTAGCACGTAAAGGAATATTATTTGGGGGTCCAGCCATGGAGAAGAGTTTAGACACTAGGATAAGATGAGGAACACACACAATATAAAGAAATCACATTAGGATTCTCTTTTTAAGCTGTTCCTTAAAACACTAGTGCTTAGGAAATCTATTGGAGGCAGAAGCAGTCAAGGGTAGCCTAGGGTTAGGGTTAGGCTTAGGGTTAGGCTTAGGGTACGGCTTAGGGTACGGGTTCGGGGAGGGCTTCAGGTACGGCGTAGGGTATGGGTTAGGGTTAGGGTTAGGGTTAGTGTTAGGGTTAGGGCTCGGTTTAGGGTACGTGTTAGGGTTAGGGTAGGGGTTAGGGTTATGGTACGCGTTAGGGTTAGGGTAGTGATTAAACCTATCCCACTCTCTAGATACCCCTTAGCACATAAAGGAATATTATTTGGGGGTCCAGCCATGGAGAAGAGTTTAGACACTAGGATTAGATAAGGAACACACCCATTATAAAGAAATCACATTAGGATTCTCTTTTTAAGCTGTTCCTTAAAACACTAGTGCTTAGGAAATCTATTGGAGGCAGAAGCAGTCAAGGGTAGCCTAGGGTTAGGGTTAGGCTTAGGGGTAGGCTTAGGGTACGGCTTAGGGTACGGGTTCGGGGAGGGCTTCGGGTACGGCGTAGGGTATGGGTTAGGGTTAGGGTTAGGGTTAGTGTTAGGGTTAGGGCTCGGTTTAGGGTACGGGTTAGGATTAGGGTACGTGTTAGGGTTAGGGTAGGGGTTAGCGTTAGGGTACGCGTTAGGGTTAGGGTAGTTATTAAACCTATCCCACTCTCTAGTTACCCCTTAGCACGTAAAGGAATATTATTTGGGGGTCCAGCCATGGAGAAGAGTTTAGACACTAGGATAAGATAAGGAACACACACATTATAAAGAAATCACATTAGGATTCCTTTTTAAGCTGTTCCTTAAAACACTAGTGCTTAGGAAATCTATTGGAGGCAGAAGCAGTCAAGGGTAGCCTAGGGTTAGGGTTAGGCTTAGGGTTAGGCTTAGGGTACGGCTTAGGGTACGGGTTCGTGGAGGGCTTCGGGTACGGCGTAGGGTATGGGTTAGGGTTAGGGTTAGGGTTAGTGTTAGGGTTAGGGCTCGGTTTAGGGTACGGGTTAGGATTAGGGTACGTGTTAGGGTTAGGGTAGGGGTTAGGGTTAGGGTACGCGTTAGGGTTAGGGTAGTTATTAAACCTATCCCACTCTCTAGATACTCCTTAGCACGTAAAGGAATATTATTTGGGGGTCCAGCCATGGAGAAGTGTTTAGACACTAAGATAATATAAGGAACACACACATTATAAAGAAATCACATTAGGATTCTCTTTTTAAGCTGTTCCTTAAAACACTAGTGCTTAGGAAATCTATTGGAGGCAGAAGCAGTCAAGGGTAGCCTAGGGTTAGGGTTAGGCTTAGGGTTAGGCTTAGGGTACGGCTTAGGGTACGGGTTCGGGGAGGGCTTCGGGTACGGCGTAGGGTACGGGTTAGGGTTAGGGTTAGGGCTCGGTTTAGGGTACGGGTTAGGATTAGGGTACGTGTTAGGGTTAGGGTAGGGGTTAGCGTTAGGGTACGCGTTAGGGTTAGGGTAGTTATTAAACCTATCCCACTCTCTAGTTACCCCTTAGCACGTAAAGGAATATTATTTGGGGGTCCAGCCATGGAGAAGAGTTTAGACACTAGGATAAGATCAGGAACACACCCATTATAAAGAAATCACATTAGGATTCTCTTTTTAAGCTGTTCCTTAAAACACTAGTGCTTAGGAAATCTATTGGAGGCAGAAGCAGTCAAGGGTAGCCTAGGGTTAGGGTTAGGCTTAGGGTTAGGCTTAGGGTACGGCTTAGGGTACGGGTTCGGGGAAGGCTTCGGGTCCGGCGTAGGGTATGGGTTAGGGTTAGGGTTAAGGTTAGTGTTAGGGTTAGGGCTCGGTTTAGGGTACGGGTTAGGATTAGGGTACGTGTTAGTGTTAGGGTAGGGGTTAGCGTTAGGGCACGCGTTAGGGTTAGGGTAGTTATTAAACCTATCCCACTCCCTAGTTACCCCTTAGCACGTAAAGGAATATTATTTGGGGGTCCAGCCATGGAGAAGAGTTTAGACACTAGGATAAGATGAGGAACACACACAATATAAAGAAATCACATTAGGATTCTCTTTTTAAGCTGTTCCTTAAAACACTAGTGCTTAGGAAATCTATTGGAGGCAGAAGCAGTCAAGGGTAGCCTAGGGTTAGGGTTAGGCTTAGGGTTAGGCTTAGGGTACGGCTTAGGGTACGGGTTCGTGGAGGGCTTCGGGTACGGCGTAGGGTATGGGTTAGGGTTAGGGTTAGGGTTAGTGTTAGGGTTAGGGCTCGGTTTAGGGTACGGGTTAGGATTAGGGTACGTGTTAGGGTTAGGGTAGGGGTTAGGGTTAGGGTACGCGTTAGGGTTAGGGTAGTGATTAAACCTATCCCACTCTCTAGATACTCCTTAGCACGTAAAGGAATATTATTTGGGGGTGCAGCCATGGAGAAGTGTTTAGACACTAAGATAATATAAGGAACACACCCATTATAAAGAAATCACATTAGGATTCTCTTTTTAAGCTGTTCCTTAAAACACTAGTGCTTAGGAAATCTATTGGAGGCAGAAGCAGTCAAGGGTAGCCTAGGGTTAGGGTTAGGCTTAGGGTTAGGCTTAGGGTACGGCTTAGGGTACGGGTTCGGGGAGGGCTTCGGGTACGGCGTAGGGTATGGGTTAGGGTTAGGGTTAGGGTTAGTGTTAGGGTTAGGGCTCGGTTTAGGGTACGGGTTAGGATTAGGGTACGTGTTAGTGTTAGGGTAGGGGTTAGCGTTAGGGTACGCGTTAGGGTTAGGGTAGTTATTAAACCTATCCCACTCTCTAGTTACCCCTTAGCACGTAAAGAAATATTATTTGGGGGTCCAGCCATGGAGAAGAGTTTAGACACTAGGATAAGATAAGGAACACACACATTATAAAGAAATCACATTAGGATTCTCTTTTTAAGCTGTTCCTTAAAACACTACTGCTTAGGAAATCTATTGGAGGCAGAAGCAGTCAAGGGTAGCCTAGGGTTAGGGTTAGGCTTAGGGTTAGGCTTAGGGTACGGCTTAGGGTACGGGTTCGGGGAGGGCTTCGGGTACGGCGTAGGGTATGGGTTAGGGTTAGGGTTAGGGTTAGTGTTAGGGTTAGGGCTCGGTTTAGGGTACGGGTTAGGATTAGGGTACGTGTTAGTGTTAGGGTAGGGGTTAGCGTTAGGGTACGCGTTAGGGTTAGGGTAGTTATTAAACCTATCCCACTCTCTAGTTACCCCTTAGCACGTAAAGGAATATTATTTGGGGGTCCAGCCATGGAGAAGAGTTTAGACACTAGGATAAGATAAGGAACACACACATTACAAAGAAATCACATTAGGATTCTCTTTTTAAGCTGTTCCTTAAAACACTAGTGCTTAGGAAATCTATTGGAGGCAGAAGCAGTCAAGGGTAGCCTAGGGTTAGGGTTAGGCTTAGGGTTAGGCTTAGGGTACGGCTTAGGGTACGGGTTCGTGGAGGGCTTCGGGTACGGCGTAGGGTATGGGTTAGGGTTAGTGTTAGGGTTAGGGCTCGGTTTAGGGTACGGGTTAGGATTAGGGTACGTGTTAGGGTTAGGGTAGGGGTTAGGGTTAGGGTACGCGTTAGGGTTAGGGTAGTTATTAAACCTATCCCACTCTCTAGATACTCCTTAGCACGTAAAGGAATATTATTTGGGGGTCCAGCCATGGAGAAGTGTTTAGACACTAAGATAATATAAGGAACACACACATTATAAAGAAATCACATTAGGATTCTCTTTTTAAGCTGTTCCTTAAAACACTAGTGCTTAGGAAATCTATTGGAGGCAGAAGCAGTCAAGGGTAGCCTAGGGTTAGGGTTAGGCTTAGGGTTAGGCTTAGGGAACGGCTTAGGGTACGGGTTCGGGGAGGGCTTCGGGTACGGCGTAGGGTACGGGTTAGGGTTAGGGTTAGGGTTAGTGTTAGGGTTAGGGCTCGGTTTAGGGTACGGGTTAGGATTAGGGTACGTGTTAGGGTTAGGGTAGGGGTTAGCGTTAGGGTACGCGTTAGGGTTAGGGTAGTTATTAAACCTATCCCACTCTCTAGTTACCCCTTAGCACGTAAAGGAATATTATTTGGGGGTCCAGCCATGGAGAAGAGTTTAGACACTAGGATAAGATCAGGAACACACCCATTATAAAGAAATCACATTAGGATTCTCTTTTTAAGCTGTTCCTTAAAACACTAGTGCTTAGGAAATCTATTGGAGGCAGAAGCAGTCAAGGGTAGCCTAGGGTTAGGGTTAGGCTTAGGGTTAGGCTTAGGGTTAGGCTTAGGGTACGGGTTCGCGGAGGGCTTCGGGTACGGCGTAGGGTATGGGTTAGGGTTAGGGTTAAGGTTAGTGTTAGGGTTAGGGCTCGGTTTAGGGTACGGGTTAGGATTAGGGTACGTGTTAGTGTTAGGGTAGGGGTTAGCGTTAGGGTACGCGTTAGGGTTAGGGTAGTTATTAAACCTATCCCACTCCCTAGTTACCCCTTAGCACGTAAAGGAATATTATTTGGGGGTCCAGCCATGGAGAAGAGTTTAGACACTAGGATAAGATGAGGAACACACACAATATAAAGAAATCACATTAGGATTCTCTTTTTAAGCTGTTCCTTAAAACACTAGTGCTTAGGAAATCTATTGGAGGCAGAAGCAGTCAAGGGTAGCCTAGGGTTAGGGTTAGGCTTAGGGTTAGGCTTAGGGTACGGCTTAGGGTACGGGTTCGGGGAGGGCTTCAGGTACGGCGTAGGGTATGGGTTAGGGTTAGGGTTAGGGTTAGTGTTAGGGTTAGGGCTCGGTTTAGGGTACGGGTTAGGATTAGGGTACGTGTTAGGGTTAGGGTAGGGGTTAGGGTTATGGTACGCGTTAGGGTTAGGGTAGTGATTAAACCTATCCCACTCTCTAGATACCCCTTAGCACATAAAGGAATATTATTTGGGGGTCCAGCCATGGAGAAGAGTTTAGACACTAGGATTAGATAAGGAACACACCCATTATAAAGAAATCACATTAGGATTCTCTTTTTAAGCTGTTCCTTAAAACACTAGTGCTTAGGAAATCTATTGGAGGCAGAAGCAGTCAAGGGTAGCCTAGGGTTAGGGTTAGGCTTAGGGGTAGGCTTAGGGTACGGCTTAGGGTACGGGATCGGGGAGGGCTTCGGGTACGGCGTAGGGTATGGGTTAGGGTTAGGGTTAGGGTTAGTGTTAGGGTTAGGGCTCGGTTTAGGGTACGGGTTAGGATTAGGGTACGTGTTAGGGTTAGGGTAGGGGTTAGCGTTAGGGTACGCGTTAGGGTTAGGGTAGTTATTAAACCTATCCCACTCTCTAGTTACCCCTTAGCACGTAAAGGAATATTATTTGGGTGTCCAGCCATGGAGAAGAGTTTAGACACTAGGATAAGATAAGGAACACACACATTATAAAGAAATCACATTAGGATTCCTTTTTAAGCTGTTCCTTAAAACACTAGTGCTTAGGAAATCTATTGGAGGCAGAAGCAGTCAAGGGTAGCCTAGGGTTAGGGTTAGGCTTAGGGTTAGGCTTAGGGTACGGCTTAGGGTACGGGTTCGTGGAGGGCTTCGGGTACGGCGTAGGGTATGGGTTAGGGTTAGGGTTAGGGTTAGTGTTAGGGTTAGGGCTCGGTTTAGGGTACGGGTTAGGATTAGGGTACGTGTTAGGGTTAGGGTAGGGGTTAGGGTTAGGGTACGCGTTAGGGTTAGGGTAGTTATTAAACCTATCCCACTCTCTAGATACTCCTTAGCACGTAAAGGAATATTATTTGGGGGTCCAGCCATGGAGAAGTGTTTAGACACTAAGATAATATAAGGAACACACACATTATAAAGAAATCACATTAGGATTCTCTTTTTAAGCTGTTCCTTAAAACACTAGTGCTTAGGAAATCTATTGGAGGCAGAAGCAGTCAAGGGTAGCCTAGGGTTAGGGTTAGGCTTAGGGTTAGGCTTAGGGTACGGCTTAGGGTACGGGTTCGGGGAGGGCTTCGGGTACGGCGTAGGGTACGGGTTAGGGTTAGGGTTAGGGCTCGGTTTAGGGTACGGGTTAGGATTAGGGTACGTGTTAGGGTTAGGGTAGGGTTTAGCGTTAGGGTACGCGTTAGGGTTAGGGTAGTTATTAAACCTATCCCACTCTCTAGTTACCCCTTAGCACGTAAAGGAATATTATTTGGGGGTCCAGCCATGGAGAAGAGTTTAGACACTAGGATAAGATCAGGAACACACCCATTATAAAGAAATCACATTAGGATTCTCTTTTTAAGCTGTTCCTTAAAACACTAGTGCTTAGGAAATCTATTGGAGGCAGAAGCAGTCAAGGGTAGCCTAGGGTTAGGGTTAGGCTTAGGGTTAGGCTTAGGGTACGGCTTAGGGTACGGGTTCGGGGAAGGCTTCGGGTACGGCGTAGGGTATGGGTTAGGGTTAGGGTTAAGGTTAGTGTTAGGGTTAGGGCTCGGTTTAGGGTACGGGTTAGGATTAGGGTACGTGTTAGTGTTAGGGTAGGGGTTAGCGTTAGGGTACGCGTTAGGGTTAGGGTAGTTATTAAACCTATCCCACTCCCTAGTTACCCCTTAGCACGTAAAGGAATATTATTTGGGGGTCCAGCCATGGAGAAGAGTTTAGACACTAGGATAAGATGAGGAACACACACAATATAAAGAAATCACATTAGGATTCTCTTTTTAAGCTGTTCCTTAAAACACTAGTGCTTAGGAAATCTATTGGAGGCAGAAGCAGTCAAGGGTAGCCTAGGGTTAGGGTTAGGCTTAGGGTTAGGCTTAGGGTACGGCTTAGGGTACGGGTTCGTGGAGGGCTTCGGGTACGGCGTAGGGTATGGGTTAGGGTTAGGGTTAGGGTTAGTGTTAGGGTTAGGGCTCGGTTTAGGGTACGGGTTAGGATTAGGGTACGTGTTAGGGTTAGGGTAGGGGTTAGGGTTAGGGTACGCGTTATGGTTAGGGTAGTGATTAAACCTATCCCACTCTCTAGATACTCCTTAGCACGTAAAGGAATATTATTTGGGGGTGCAGCCATGGAGAAGTGTTTAGACACTAAGATAATATAAGGAACACACCCATTATAAAGAAATCACATTAGGATTCTCTTTTTAAGCTGTTCCTTAAAACACTAGTGGTTAGGAAATCTATTGGAGGCAGAAGCAGTCAAGGGTAGCCTAGGGTTAGGGTTAGGCTTAGGGTTAGGCTTAGGGTACGGCTTAGGGTACGGGTTCGGGGAGGGCTTCGGGTACGGCGTAGGGTATGGGTTAGGGTTAGGGTTAGGGTTAGTGTTAGGGTTAGGGCTCGGTTTAGGGTACGGGTTAGGATTAGGGTACGTGTTAGTGTTAGGGTAGGGGTTAGCGTTAGGGTACGCGTTAGGGTTAGGGTAGTTATTAAACCTATCCCACTCTCTAGTTACCCCTTAGCACGTAAAGAAATATTATTTGGGGGTCCAGCCATGGAGAAGAGTTTAGACACTAGGATAAGATAAGGAACACACACATTATAAAGAAATCACATTAGGATTCTCTTTTTAAGCTGTTCCTTAAAACACTACTGCTTAGGAAATCTATTGGAGGCAGAAGCAGTCAAGGGTAGCCTAGGGTTAGGGTTAGGCTTAGGGTTAGGCTTAGGGTACGGCTTAGGGTACGGGTTCGGGGAGGGCTTCGGGTACGGCGTAGGGTATGGGTTAGGGTTAGGGTTAGGGTTAGTGTTAGGGTTAGGGCTCGGTTTAGGGTACGGGTTAGGATTAGGGTACGTGTTAGTGTTAGGGTAGGGGTTAGCGTTAGGGTACGCGTTAGGGTTAGGGTAGTTATTAAACCTATCCCACTCTCTAGTTACCCCTTAGCACGTAAAGGAATATTATTTGGGGGTCCAGCCATGGAGAAGAGTTTAGACACTAGGATAAGATAAGGAACACACACATTACAAAGAAATCACATTAGGATTCTCTTTTTAAGCTGTTCCTTAAAACACTAGTGCTTAGGAAATCTATTGGAGGCAGAAGCAGTCAAGGGTAGCCTAGGGTTAGGGTTAGGCTTAGGGTTAGGCTTAGGGTACGGCTTAGGGTACGGGTTCGTGGAGGGCTTCGGGTACGGCGTAGGGTATGGGTTAGGGTTAGGGTTAGGGTTAGTTTTAGGGTTAGGGCTCGGTTTAGGGTACGGGTTAGGATTAGGGTACGTGTTAGGTTTAGGGTAGGGGTTAGGGTTAGGGTACGCGTTAGGGTTAGGGTAGTTATTAAACCTATCCCACTCTCTAGATACTCCTTAGCACGTAAAGGAATATTATTTGGGGGTCCAGCCATGGAGAAGTGTTTAGACACTAAGATAATATAAGGAACACACACATTATAAAGAAATCACATTAGGATTCTCTTTTTAAGCTGTTCCTTAAAACCCTAGTGCTTAGGAAATCTATTGGAGGCAGAAGCAGTCAAGGGTAGCCTAGGGTTAGGGTTAGGCTTAGGGTTAGGCTTAGGGTACGGCTTAGGGTACAGGTTCGGGGAGGGCTTCGGGTACGGCGTAGGGTACGTGTTAGGGTTAGGGTTAAGGTTAGTGTTAGGGTTAGGGCTCGGTTTAGGGTACGGGTTAGGATTAGGGTACGTGTTAGGGTTAGGGTAGGGGTTAGCGTCAGGGTACGCGTTAGGGTTAGGGTAGTTATTAAACCTATCCCACTCTCTAGTTACCCCTTAGCACATAAAGGAATATTATTTGGGGGTCCAGCCATGGAGAAGAGTTTAGACACTAGGATAAGATCAGGAACACACCCATTATAAAGAAATCACATTAGGATTCTCTTTTTAAGCTGTTCCTTAAAACACTAGTGCTTAGGAAATCTATTGGAGGCAGAAGCAGTCAAGGGTAGCCTAGGGTTAGGGTTAGGCTTAGGGTTAGGCTTAGGGTACGGCTTAGGGTACGGGTTCGGGGAGGGCTTCGGGTACGGCGTACGGTAAGGGTTAGGGTTAGGGTTAGGGTTAGTGTTAGGGTTAGGGCTCGGTTTAGGGTACGGGTTAGGATTAGGGTACGTGTTAGTGTTTGGGTAGGGGTTAGCGTTAGGGTACGCGTTAGGGTTAGGGTAGTTATTAAACCTATCCCACTCCCTAGTTACCCCTTAGCACGTAAAGGAATATTATTTGGGGGTCCAGCCATGGAGAAGAGTTTAGACACTAGGATAAGATGAGGAACACACACAATATAAAGAAATCACATTAGGATTCTCTTTTTAAGCTGTTCCTTAAAACACTACTGCTTAGGAAATCTATTGGAGGCAGAAGCAGTCAAGGGTAGCCTAGGGTTAGGGTTAGGCTTAGGGTTAGGCTTAGGGTACGGCTTAGGGTACGGGTTCGGGGAGGGCTTCGGGTACGGCGTAGGGTATGGGTTAGTGTTAGGGTTAGGGTTAGTGTTAGGGTTAGGGCTCGGTTTAGGGTACGGGTTAGGATTAGGGTACGTGTTAGGGTTAGGGTAGGGGTTAGGGTTAGGGTACGCGTTAGGGTTAGGGTAGTTATTAAACCTATCCCACTCTCTAGATACTCCTTAGCACGTAAAGGAATATTATTTGGGGGTCCAGCCATGGAGAAGTGTTTAGACACTAAGATAATATAAGGAACACACACATTATAAAGAAATCACATTAGGATTCTCTTTTTAAGCTGTTCCTTAAAACACTAGTGCTTAGGAAATCTATTGGAGGCAGAAGCAGTCAAGGGTAGCCTAGGGTTAGGGTTAGGCTTAGGGTTAGGCTTAGGGAACGGCTTAGGGTACGGGTTCGGGGAGGGCTTCGGGTACGGCGTAGGGTACGGGTTAGGGTTAGGGTTAGGGTTAGTGTTAGGGTTAGGGCTCGGTTTAGGGTACGGGTTAGGATTAGGGTACGTGTTAGGGTTAGGGTAGGGGTTAGCGTTAGGGTACGCGTTAGGGTTAGGGTAGTTATTAAACCTATCCCACTCTCTAGTTACCCCTTAGCACGTAAAGGAATATTATTTGGGGGTCCAGCCATGGAGAAGAGTTTAGACACTAGGATAAGATCAGGAACACACCCATTATAAAGAAATCACATTAGGATTCTCTTTTTAAGCTGTTCCTTAAAACACTAGTGCTTAGGAAATCTATTGGAGGCAGAAGCAGTCAAGGGTAGCCTAGGGTTAGGGTTAGGCTTAGGGTTAGGCTTAGGGTTAGGCTTAGGGTACGGGTTCGCGGAGGGCTTCGGGTACGGCGTAGGGTATGGGTTAGGGTTAGGGTTAAGGTTAGTGTTAGGGTTAGGGCTCGGTTTAGGGTACGGGTTAGGATTAGGGTACGTGTTAGTGTTAGGGTAGGGGTTAGCGTTAGGGTACGCGTTAGGGTTAGGGTAGTTATTAAACCTATCCCACTCCCTAGTTACCCCTTAGCACGTAAAGGAATATTATTTGGGGGTCCAGCCATGGAGAAGAGTTTAGACACTAGGATAAGATGAGGAACACACACAATATAAAGAAATCACATTAGGATTCTCTTTTTAAGCTGTTCCTTAAAACACTACTGCTTAGGAAATCTATTGGAGGCAGAAGCAGTCAAGGGTAGCCTAGGGTTAGGGTTAGGCTTAGGGTTAGGCTTAGGGTACGGCTTAGGGTACGGGTTCGGGGAGGGCTTCGGGTACGGCGTAGGGTATGGGTTAGGGTTAGGGTTAGGGTTAGTGTTAGGGTTAGGGCTCGGTTTAGGGTACGGGTTAGGATTAGGGTACGTGTTAGGGTTAGGGTAGGGGTTAGGGTTAGGGTACGCGTTAGGGTTAGGGTAGTTATTAAACCTATCCCACTCTCTAGATACTCCTTAGCACGTAAAGGAATATTATTTGGGGGTCCAGCCATGGAGAAGTGTTTAGACACTAAGATAATATAAGGAACACACACATTATAAAGAAATCACATTAGGATTCTCTTTTTAAGCTGTTCCTTAAAACACTAGTGCTTAGGAAATCTATTGGAGGCAGAAGCAGTCAAGGGTAGCCTAGGGTTAGGGTTAGGCTTAGGGTTAGGCTTAGGGAACGGCTTAGGGTACGGGTTCGGGGAGGGCTTCGGGTACGGCGTAGGGTACGGGTTAGGGTTAGGGTTAGGGTTAGTGTTAGGGTTAGGGCTCGGTTTAGGGTACGGGTTAGGATTAGGGTACGTGTTAGGGTTAGGGTAGGGGTTAGCGTTAGGGTACGCGTTAGGGTTAGGGTAGTTATTAAACCTATCCCACTCTCTAGTTACCCCTTAGCACGTAAAGGAATATTATTTGGGGGTCCAGCCATGGAGAAGAGTTTAGACACTAGGATAAGATCAGGAACACACCCATTATAAAGAAATCACATTAGGATTCTCTTTTTAAGCTGTTCCTTAAAACACTAGTGCTTAGGAAATCTATTGGAGGCAGAAGCAGTCAAGGGTAGCCTAGGGTTAGGGTTAGGCTTAGGGTTAGGCTTAGGGTACGGCTTAGGGTACGGGTTCGGGGAGGGCTTCGGGTACGGCGTAGGGTATGGGTTAGGGTTAGGGTTAGGGTTAGTGTTAGGGTTAGGGCTCGGTTTAGGGTACGGGTTAGGATTAGGGTACGTGTTAGGGTTAGGGTAGGGGTTAGCGTTAGGGTACACGTTAGGGTTAGGGTAGTTATTAAACCTATCCCACTCTCTAGTTACCCCTTAGCACGTAAAGGAATATTATTTGGGCGTCCAGCCATGGAGAAGAGTTTAGACACTAGGATAAGATAAGGAACACACACATTATAAAGAAATCACATTAGGATTCTCTTTTTAAGCTGTTCCTTAAAACACTAGTGCTTAGGAAATCTATTGGAGGCAGAAGCAGTCAAGGGTAGCCTAGGGTTAGGGTTAGGCTTAGGGTTAGGCTTAGGGTACGGCTTAGGGTACGGGTTCGGGGAGGGCTTCGGGTACGGCGTAGGGTATGGGTTAGGGTTAGGGTTAGGGTTAGTGTTAGGGTTAGGGCTCGGTTTAGGTTACGGGTTAGGATTAGGGTACGTGTTAGGGTTAGGGTAGGGGTTAGGGTTAGGGTACGCGTTAGGGTTAGGGTAGTTATTAAACCTATCCCACTCTCTAGATACTCCTTAGAACGTAAAGGAATATTATTTGGGGGTGCAGCCTTGGAGAAGTGTTTAGACACTAAGATAATATAAGGAACACACACATTATAAAGAAATCACATTAGGATTCTCTTTTTAAGCTGTTCCTTAAAACACTAGTGCTTAGGAAATCTATTGGAGGCAGAAGCAGTCAAGGGTACCCTAGGGTTAGGGTTAGGCTTAGGGTTAGGCTTAGGGTACGGCTTAGGTTACGGGTTCAGGGAGGGCTTCGGGTACGGCATAGGGTATGGGTAAGGGTTAGGGTTAGGGTTAGTGTTAGGGTTAGGGCTCGGTTTAGGGTACGGGTTAGGATTAGGGTACGTGTTAGTGTTAGGGTAGGGGTTAGCGTTAGGGTACGCGTTAGGGTTAGGGTAGTTATTAAACCTATCCCACTCTCTAGTTACCCCTTAGCACGTAAAGGAATATTATTTGGGGGTCCAGCCATGGAGAAGAGTTTAGACACTAGGATAAGATATGGAACACACACATTATAAAGAAATCACATTAGGATTCTCTTTTTAAGCTGTTCCTTAAAACACTAGTGCTTAGGAAATCTATTGGAGGCAGAAGCAGTCAAGGGTAGCCTAGGGTTAGGGTTAGGCTTAGGGTTAGGCTTAGGGTACGGCTTAGGGTACGGGTTCGGGGAGGGCTTCGGGTACGTCGTAGGGTATGGGTTAGGGTTAGGGTTAGGGTTAGTGTTAGGGTTAGGGCTCGGTTTAGGGTACGGGTTAGGATTAGGGTACGTGTTAGGGTTAGGGTAGGGGTTAGGGTTAGGGTACGCGTTAGGGTTAGGGTAGTTATTAAACCTATCCCACTCTCTAGATACTCCTTAGCACGTAAAGGAATATTATTTGGGGGTGCAGCCATGGAGAAGTGTTTAGACACTAAGATAATATAAGGAACACACACATTATAAAGAAATCACATTAGGATTCTCTTTTTAAGCTGTTCCTTAAAACACTAGTGCTTAGGAAATCTATTGGAGGCAGAAGCAGTCAAGGGTAGCCTAGGGTTAGGGTTAGGCTTAGGGTTAGGCTTAGGGTACGGCTTAGGGTACGGGTTCAGGGAGGGCTTCGGGTACGGCATAGGGTATGGGTAAGGGTTAGGGTTAGGGTTAGTGTTAGGGTTAGGGCTCGGTTTAGGGTACGGGTTAGGATTAGGGTACGTGTTAGCGTTAGGGTAGGGGTTAGCGTTAGGGTACGCGTTAGGGTTAGGGTAGTTATTAAACCTATCCCACTCTCTAGTTACCCCTTAGCACGTAAAGGAATATTATTTGGGGGTCCAGCCATGGAGAAGAGTTTAGACACTAGGATAAGATAAGGAACACACACATTATAAAGAAATCACATTAGGATTCTCTTTTTAAGCTGTTCCTTAAAACACTAGTGCTTAGGAAATCTATTGGAGGCAGAAGCAGTCAAGGGTAGCCTAGGGTTAGGGTTAGGCTTAGGGTTAGGCTTAGGGTACGGCTTAGGGTACGGGTTCGGGGAGGGCTTCGGGTACGGCGTAGGGTATGGGTTAGGGTTAGGGTTAGGGTTAGTGTTAGGGTTAGGGCTCGGTTTAGGGTACGGGTTAGGATTAGGGTACGTGTTAGGGTTAGGGTAGGGGTTAGCGTTAGGGTACGCGTTAGGGTTAGGGTAGTTATTAAACCTATCCCACTCTCTAGTTACCCCTTAGCACGTAAAGGAATATTATTTGGGGGTCCAGCCATGGAGAAGAGTTTAGACACTAGGATAAGATAAGGAACACACACATTATAAAGAAATCACATTAGGATTCTCTTTTTAAGCTGTTCCTTAAAACACTAGTGCTTAGGAAATCTATTGGAGGCAGAAGCAGTCAAGGGTAGCCTAGGGTTAGGGTTAGGCTTAGGGTTAGGCTTAGGGTACGGCTTAGGGTACGGGTTCGTGGAGGGCTTCAGGTACGGCGTAGGGTATGGGTTAGGGTTAGGGTTAGGGTTAGTGTTAGGGTTAGGGCTCGGTTTAGGGTACGGGTTAGGATTAGGGTACGTGTTAGTGTTAGGGTAGGGGTTAGCGTTAGGGTACGCGTTAGGGTTAGGGTAGTTATTAAACCTATCCCACTCTCTAGTTACCCCTTAGCACGTAAAGGAATATTATTTGGGGGTCCAGCCATGGAGAAGAGTTTAGACACTAGGATAAGATGAGGAACTCACACATTATAAAGAAATCACATTAGGATTCTCTTTTTAAGCTGTTCCTTAAAACACTAGTGCTTAGGAAATCTATTGGAGGCAGAAGCAGTCAAGGGTAGCCTAGGGTTAGGGTTAGGCTTAGGGTTAGGCTTAGGGTACGACTTAGGGTACGGGTTCGGGGAGGGCTTCGGGTACGGCGTAGGGTATGGGTTAGGGTTAGGGTTAGGGTTAGTGTTAGGGTTAGGGCTCGGTTTAGGGTACGGGTTAGGATTAGGGTACGTGTTAGTGTTAGGGTAGGGGTTAGCGTTAGGGTACGCGTTAGGGTTAGGGTAGTTATTAAACCTATCCCACTCTCTAGTTACCCCTTAGCACGTAAAGGAATATTATTTGGGGGTCCAGCCATGGAGAAGAGTTTAGACACTAGGATAAGATGAGGAACACACACAATATAAAGAAATCACATTAGGATTCTCTTTTTAAGCTGTTCCTTAAAACACTAGTGCTTAGGAAATCTATTGGAGGCAGAAGCAGTCAAGGGTAGCCTAGGGTTAGGGTTAGGCTTAGGGTTAGGCTTAGGGTACGGCTTAGGGTACGGGTTCGGGGAGGGCTTCGGGTACGGCGTAGGGTATGGGTTAGTGTTAGGGTTAGGGTTAGTGTTAGGGTTAGGGCTCGGTTTAGGGTACGGGTTAGGATTAGGGTACGTGTTAGGGTTAGGTTAGGGGTTAGGGTTATGGTACGCGTTAGGGTTAGGGTAGTGATTAAACCTATCCCACTCTCTAGATAGCCCTTAGCACATAAAGGAATATTATTTGGGGGTCCAGCCATGGAGAAGAGTTTAGACACTAGGATTAGATAAGGAACACACCCATTATAAAGAAATCACATTAGGATTCTCTTTTTAAGCTGTTCCTTAAAACACTAGTGCTTAGGAAATCTATTGGAGGCAGAAGCAGTCAAGGGTAGCCTAGGGTTAGGGTTAGGCTTAGGGTTAGGCTTAGGGTACGGCTTAGGGTACGGGTTCAGGGAGGGCTTCGGGTACGGCGTAGGGTATGGGTTAGGGTTAGGGTTAGGGTTTGTGTTAGGGTTAGGGCTCGGTTTAGGGTACGGGTTAGGATTAGGGTACGTGTTAGGGTTAGGGTAGGGGTTAGCGTTAGGGTACGCGTTAGGGTTAGGGTAGTTATTAAACCTATCCCACTCTCTAGTTACCCCTTAGCACGTAAAGGAATATTATTTGGGGGTCCAGCCATGGAGAAGAGTTTAGACACTAGGATAAGATAAGGAACACACACATTATAAAGAAATCACATTAGGATTCTCTTTTTAAGCTGTTCCTTAAAACACTAGTGCTTAGGAAATCTATTGGAGGCAGAAGCAGTCAAGGGTAGCCTAGGGTTAGGGTTAGGCTTAGGGTTAGGCTTAGGGTACGGCTTAGGGTACGGGTTCGTGGAGGGCTTCGGATACGGCGTAGGGTATGGGTTAGGGTTAGGGTTAGGTTTAGTGTTAGGGTTAGGGCTCGGTTTAGGGTACGGGTTAGGATTAGGGTACGTGTTAGGGTTAGGGTAGGGGTTAGGGTTAGGGTACGCGTTAGGGTTAGGGTAGTTATTAAACCTATCCCACTCTCTAGATACTCCTTAGCACGTAAAGGAATATTATTTGGGGGTGCAGCCATGGAGAAGTGTTTAGACACTAAGATAATATAAGGAACACACCCATTATAAAGAAATCACATTAGGATTCTCTTTTTAAGCTGTTCCTTAAAACACTAGTGCTTAGGAAATCTATTGGAGGCAGAAGCAGTCAAGGGTAGCCTAGGGTTAGGGTTAGGCTTAGGGTTAGGCTTAGGGTACGGGTTAGGGTACGGGTTCGGGGAGGGCTTCGGGTACGGCGTAGGGTATGGGTTAGGGTTAGGGTTAGGGTTAGTGTTAGGGTTAGGGCTCGGTTTAGGGTACGGGTTAGGATTAGGGTACGTGTTAGTGTTAGGTTAGGGGTTAGCGTTAGGGTACGCGTTAGGGTTAGGGTAGTTATTAAACCTATCCCACTCTCTAGTTACCCCTTAGCACGTAAAGGAATATTATTTGGGGGTCCAGCCATGGAGAAGAGTTTAGACACTAGGATAAGATAAGGAACACACACATTATAAAGAAATCACATTAGGATTCTCTTTTTAAGCTGTTCCTTAAAACACTAGTGCTTAGGAAATCTATTGGAGGCAGAAGCAGTCAAGGGTAGCCTAGGGTTAGGGTCAGGCTTAGGGTTAGGCTTAGGGTACGGCTTAGGGTACGGGTTCGGGGAGGGCTTCGGGTACGGCGTAGGGTATGGGTTAGGGTTAGGGTTAGGGTTAGTGTTAGGGTTAGGGCTCGGTTTAGGGTACGGGTTAGGATTAGGGTACGTGTTAGTGTTAGGGTAGGGGTTAGCGTTAGGGTACGCGTTAGGGTTAGGGTAGTTATTAAACCTATCCCACTCTCTAGTTACCCCTTAGCACGTAAAGGAATATTATTTGGGGGTCCAGCCATGGAGAAGAGTTTAGACACTAGGATAAGATAAGGAACACACACATTATAAAGAAATCACATTAGGATTCTCTTTTTAAGCTGTTCCTTAAAACACTAGTGCTTAGGAAATCTATTGGAGGCAGAAGCAGTCAAGGGTAGCCTAGGGTTAGGGTTAGGCTTAGGGTTAGGCTTAGGGTACGGCTTAGGGTACGGGTTCGGGGAGGGCTTCGGGTACGGCGTAGGGTATGGGTTAGGGTTAGGGTTAGGGTTAGTGTTAGGGTTAGGGCTCGGTTTAGGGTACGGGTTAGGATTAGGGTACGTGTTAGTGTTAGGGTAGGGGTTAGCGTTAGGGTACGCGTTAGGGTTAGGGTAGTTATTAAACCTATCCCACTCTCTAGTTACCCCTTAGCACGTAAAGGAATATTATTTGGGGGTCCAGCCATGGAGAAGAATTTAGACACTAGGATAAGATAAGGAACACACACATTATAAAGAAATCACATTAGGATTCTCTTTTTAAGCTGTTCCTTAAAACACTAGTGCTTAGGAAATCTATTGGAGGCAGAAGCAGTCAAGGGTAGCCTAGGGTTAGGGTTAGGCTTAGGGTTAGGCTTAGGGTACGGCTTAGGGTACGGGTTCGGGGAGGGCTTCGGGTACGGCGTAGGGTATGGGTTAGGGTTAGGGTTAGGGTTAGTGTTAGGGTTAGGGCTCGGTTTAGGGTACGGGTTAGGATTAGGGTACGTGTTAGTGTTAGGGTAGGGGTTAGCGTTAGGGTACGCGTTAGGGTTAGGGTAGTTATTAAACCTATCCCACTCTCTAGTTACCCCTTAGCACGTAAAGGAATATTATTTGGGGGTCCAGCCATGGAGAAGAGTTTAGACACTAGGATAAGATGAGGAACTCACACATTATAAAGAAATCACATTAGGATTCTCTTTTTAAGCTGTTCCTTAAAACACTAGTGCTTAGGAAATCTATTGGAGGCAGAAGCAGTCAAGGGTAGCCTAGGGTTAGGGTTAGGCTTAGGGTTAGGCTTAGGGTACGACTTAGGGTACGGGTTCGGGGAGGGCTTCGGGTACGGCGTAGTGTATGGGTTAGGGTTAGGGTTAGGGTTAGTGTTAGGGTTAGGGCTCGGTTTAGGGTACGGGTTAGGATTAGGGTACGTGTTAGTGTTAGGGTAGGGGTTAGCGTTAGGGTACGCGTTAGGGTTAGGGTAGTTATTAAACCTATCCCACTCTCTAGTTACCCCTTAGCACGTAAAGGAATATTATTTGGGGGTCCAGCCATGGAGAAGAGTTTAGACACTAGGATAAGATGAGGAACACACACAATATAAAGAAATCACATTAGGATTCTCTTTTTAAGCTGTTCCTTAAAACACTAGTGCTTAGGAAATCTATTGGAGGCAGAAGCAGTCAAGGGTAGCCTAGGGTTAGGGTTAGGCTTAGGGTTAGGCTTAGGGTACGGCTTAGGGTACGGGTTCGGGGAGGGCTTCGGGTACGTCGTAGGGTATGGGTTAGGGTTAGGGTTAGGGTTAGTGTTAGGGTTAGGGCTCGGTTTAGGGTACGGGTTAGGATTAGGGTACGTGTTAGGGTTAGGGTAGGGGTTAGGGTTAGGGTACGCGTTAGGGTTAGGGTAGTTATTAAACCTATCCCACTCTCTAGATACTCCTTAGCACGTAAAGGAATATTATTTGGGGGTGCAGCCATGGAGAAGTGTTTAGACACTAAGATAATATAAGGAACACACACATTATAAAGAAATCACATTAGGATTCTCTTTTTAAGCTGTTCCTTAAAACACTAGTGCTTAGGAAATCTATTGGAGGCAGAAGCAGTCAAGGGTAGCCTAGGGTTAGGGTTAGGCTTAGGGTTAGGCTTAGGGTACGGCTTAGGGTACGGGTTCAGGGAGGGCTTCGGGTACGGCATAGGGTATGGGTAAGGGTTAGGGTTAGGGTTAGTGTTAGGGTTAGGGCTCGGTTTAGGGTACGGGTTAGGATTAGGGTACGTGTTAGCGTTAGGGTAGGGGTTAGCGTTAGGGTACGCGTTAGGGTTAGGGTAGTTATTAAACCTATCCCACTCTCTAGTTACCCCTTAGCACGTAAAGGAATATTATTTGGGGGTCCAGCCATGGAGAAGAGTTTAGACACTAGGATAAGATAAGGAACACACACATTATAAAGAAATCACATTAGGATTCTCTTTTTAAGCTGTTCCTTAAAACACTAGTGCTTAGGAAATCTATTGGAGGCAGAAGCAGTCAAGGGTAGCCTAGGGTTAGGGTTAGGCTTAGGGTTAGGCTTAGGGTACGGCTTAGGGTACGGGTTCGGGGAGGGCTTCGGGTACGGCGTAGGGTATGGGTTAGGGTTAGGGTTAGGGTTAGTGTTAGGGTTAGGGCTCGGTTTAGGGTACGGGTTAGGATTAGGGTACGTGTTAGGGTTAGGGTAGGGGTTAGCGTTAGGGTACGCGTTAGGGTTAGGGTAGTTATTAAACCTATCCCACTCTCTAGTTACCCCTTAGCACGTAAAGGAATATTATTTGGGGGTCCAGCCATGGAGAAGAGTTTAGACACTAGGATAAGATAAGGAACACACACATTATAAAGAAATCACATTAGGATTCTCTTTTTAAGCTGTTCCTTAAAACACTAGTGCTTAGGAAATCTATTGGAGGCAGAAGCAGTCAAGGGTAGCCTAGGGTTAGGGTTAGGCTTAGGGTTAGGCTTAGGGTACGGCTTAGGGTACGGGTTCGGGGAGGGCTTCGGGTACGGCGTAGGGTACGGGTTAGGGTTAGGGTTAGGGCTCGGTTTAGGGTACGGGTTAGGATTAGGGTACGTGTTAGGGTTAGGGTAGGGTTTAGCGTTAGGGTACGCGTTAGGGTTAGGGTAGTTATTAAACCTATCCCACTCTCTAGTTACCCCTTAGCACGTAAAGGAATATTATTTGGGGGTCCAGCCATGGAGAAGAGTTTAGACACTAGGATAAGATCAGGAACACACCCATTATAAAGAAATCACATTAGGATTCTCTTTTTAAGCTGTTCCTTAAAACACTAGTGCTTAGGAAATCTATTGGAGGCAGAAGCAGTCAAGGGTAGCCTAGGGTTAGGGTTAGGCTTAGGGTTAGGCTTAGGGTACGGCTTAGGGTACGGGTTCGGGGAAGGCTTCGGGTACGGCGTAGGGTATGGGTTAGGGTTAGGGTTAAGGTTAGTGTTAGGGTTAGGGCTCGGTTTAGGGTACGGGTTAGGATTAGGGTACGTGTTAGTGTTAGGGTAGGGGTTAGCGTTAGGGTACGCGTTAGGGTTAGGGTAGTTATTAAACCTATCCCACTCCCTAGTTACCCCTTAGCACGTAAAGGAATATTATTTGGGGGTCCAGCCATGGAGAAGAGTTTAGACACTAGGATAAGATGAGGAACACACACAATATAAAGAAATCACATTAGGATTCTCTTTTTAAGCTGTTCCTTAAAACACTAGTGCTTAGGAAATCTATTGGAGGCAGAAGCAGTCAAGGGTAGCCTAGGGTTAGGGTTAGGCTTAGGGTTAGGCTTAGGGTACGGCTTAGGGTACGGGTTCGTGGAGGGCTTCGGGTACGGCGTAGGGTATGGGTTAGGGTTAGGGTTAGGGTTAGTGTTAGGGTTAGGGCTCGGTTTAGGGTACGGGTTAGGATTAGGGTACGTGTTAGGGTTAGGGTAGGGGTTAGGGTTAGGGTACGCGTTATGGTTAGGGTAGTGATTAAACCTATCCCACTCTCTAGATACTCCTTAGCACGTAAAGGAATATTATTTGGGGGTGCAGCCATGGAGAAGTGTTTAGACACTAAGATAATATAAGGAACACACCCATTATAAAGAAATCACATTAGGATTCTCTTTTTAAGCTGTTCCTTAAAACACTAGTGCTTAGGAAATCTATTGGAGGCAGAAGCAGTCAAGGGTAGCCTAGGGTTAGGGTTAGGCTTAGGGTTAGGCTTAGGGTACGGCTTAGGGTACGGGTTCGGGGAGGGCTTCGGGTACGGCGTAGGGTATGGGTTAGGGTTAGGGTTAGGGTTAGTGTTAGGGTTAGGGCTCGGTTTAGGGTACGGGTTAGGATTAGGGTACGTGTTAGTGTTAGGGTAGGGGTTAGCGTTAGGGTACGCGTTAGGGTTAGGGTAGTTATTAAACCTATCCCACTCTCTAGTTACCCCTTAGCACGTAAAGAAATATTATTTGGGGGTCCAGCCATGGAGAAGAGTTTAGACACTAGGATAAGATAAGGAACACACACATTATAAAGAAATCACATTAGGATTCTCTTTTTAAGCTGTTCCTTAAAACACTACTGCTTAGGAAATCTATTGGAGGCAGAAGCAGTCAAGGGTAGCCTAGGGTTAGGGTTAGGCTTAGGGTTAGGCTTAGGGTACGGCTTAGGGTACGGGTTCGGGGAGGGCTTCGGGTACGGCGTAGGGTATGGGTTAGGGTTAGGGTTAGGGTTAGTGTTAGGGTTAGGGCTCGGTTTAGGGTACGGGTTAGGATTAGGGTACGTGTTAGTGTTAGGGTAGGGGTTAGCGTTAGGGTACGCGTTAGGGTTAGGGTAGTTATTAAACCTATCCCACTCTCTAGTTACCCCTTAGCACGTAAAGGAATATTATTTGGGGGTCCAGCCATGGAGAAGAGTTTAGACACTAGGATAAGATAAGGAACACACACATTACAAAGAAATCACATTAGGATTCTCTTTTTAAGCTGTTCCTTAAAACACTAGTGCTTAGGAAATCTATTGGAGGCAGAAGCAGTCAAGGGTAGCCTAGGGTTAGGGTTAGGCTTAGGGTTAGGCTTAGGGTACGGCTTAGGGTACGGGTTCGTGGAGGGCTTCGGGTACGGCGTAGGGTATGGGTTAGGGTTAGGGTTAGGGTTAGTTTTAGGGTTAGGGCTCGGTTTAGGGTACGGGTTAGGATTAGGGTACGTGTTAGGTTTAGGGTAGGGGTTAGGGTTAGGGTACGCGTTAGGGTTAGGGTAGTTATTAAACCTATCCCACTCTCTAGATACTCCTTAGCACGTAAAGGAATATTATTTGGGGGTCCAGCCATGGAGAAGTGTTTAGACACTAAGATAATATAAGGAACACACACATTATAAAGAAATCACATTAGGATTCTCTTTTTAAGCTGTTCCTTAAAACCCTAGTGCTTAGGAAATCTATTGGAGGCAGAAGCAGTCAAGGGTAGCCTAGGGTTAGGGTTAGGCTTAGGGTTAGGCTTAGGGTACGGCTTAGGGTACAGGTTCGGGGAGGGCTTCGGGTACGGCGTAGGGTACGTGTTAGGGTTAGGGTTAAGGTTAGTGTTAGGGTTAGGGCTCGGTTTAGGGTACGGGTTAGGATTAGGGTACGTGTTAGGGTTAGGGTAGGGGTTAGCGTCAGGGTACGCGTTAGGGTTAGGGTAGTTATTAAACCTATCCCACTCTCTAGTTACCCCTTAGCACATAAAGGAATATTATTTGGGGGTCCAGCCATGGAGAAGAGTTTAGACACTAGGATAAGATCAGGAACACACCCATTATAAAGAAATCACATTAGGATTCTCTTTTTAAGCTGTTCCTTAAAACACTAGTGCTTAGGAAATCTATTGGAGGCAGAAGCAGTCAAGGGTAGCCTAGGGTTAGGGTTAGGCTTAGGGTTAGGCTTAGGGTACGGCTTAGGGTACGGGTTCGGGGAGGGCTTCGGGTACGGCGTACGGTAAGGGTTAGGGTTAGGGTTAGGGTTAGTGTTAGGGTTAGGGCTCGGTTTAGGGTACGGGTTAGGATTAGGGTACGTGTTAGTGTTTGGGTAGGGGTTAGCGTTAGGGTACGCGTTAGGGTTAGGGTAGTTATTAAACCTATCCCACTCCCTAGTTACCCCTTAGCACGTAAAGGAATATTATTTGGGGGTCCAGCCATGGAGAAGAGTTTAGACACTAGGATAAGATGAGGAACACACACAATATAAAGAAATCACATTAGGATTCTCTTTTTAAGCTGTTCCTTAAAACACTACTGCTTAGGAAATCTATTGGAGGCAGAAGCAGTCAAGGGTAGCCTAGGGTTAGGGTTAGGCTTAGGGTTAGGCTTAGGGTACGGCTTAGGGTACGGGTTCGGGGAGGGCTTCGGGTACGGCGTAGGGTATGGGTTAGTGTTAGGGTTAGGGTTAGTGTTAGGGTTAGGGCTCGGTTTAGGGTACGGGTTAGGATTAGGGTACGTGTTAGGGTTAGGGTAGGGGTTAGGGTTAGGGTACGCGTTAGGGTTAGGGTAGTTATTAAACCTATCCCACTCTCTAGATACTCCTTAGCACGTAAAGGAATATTATTTGGGGGTCCAGCCATGGAGAAGTGTTTAGACACTAAGATAATATAAGGAACACACACATTATAAAGAAATCACATTAGGATTCTCTTTTTAAGCTGTTCCTTAAAACACTAGTGCTTAGGAAATCTATTGGAGGCAGAAGCAGTCAAGGGTAGCCTAGGGTTAGGGTTAGGCTTAGGGTTAGGCTTAGGGAACGGCTTAGGGTACGGGTTCGGGGAGGGCTTCGGGTACGGCGTAGGGTACGGGTTAGGGTTAGGGTTAGGGTTAGTGTTAGGGTTAGGGCTCGGTTTAGGGTACGGGTTAGGATTAGGGTACGTGTTAGGGTTAGGGTAGGGGTTAGCGTTAGGGTACGCGTTAGGGTTAGGGTAGTTATTAAACCTATCCCACTCTCTAGTTACCCCTTAGCACGTAAAGGAATATTATTTGGGGGTCCAGCCATGGAGAAGAGTTTAGACACTAGGATAAGATCAGGAACACACCCATTATAAAGAAATCACATTAGGATTCTCTTTTTAAGCTGTTCCTTAAAACACTAGTGCTTAGGAAATCTATTGGAGGCAGAAGCAGTCAAGGGTAGCCTAGGGTTAGGGTTAGGCTTAGGGTTAGGCTTAGGGTTAGGCTTAGGGTACGGGTTCGCGGAGGGCTTCGGGTACGGCGTAGGGTATGGGTTAGGGTTAGGGTTAAGGTTAGTGTTAGGGTTAGGGCTCGGTTTAGGGTACGGGTTAGGATTAGGGTACGTGTTAGTGTTAGGGTAGGGGTTAGCGTTAGGGTACGCGTTAGGGTTAGGGTAGTTATTAAACCTATCCCACTCCCTAGTTACCCCTTAGCACGTAAAGGAATATTATTTGGGGGTCCAGCCATGGAGAAGAGTTTAGACACTAGGATAAGATGAGGAACACACACAATATAAAGAAATCACATTAGGATTCTCTTTTTAAGCTGTTCCTTAAAACACTACTGCTTAGGAAATCTATTGGAGGCAGAAGCAGTCAAGGGTAGCCTAGGGTTAGGGTTAGGCTTAGGGTTAGGCTTAGGGTACGGCTTAGGGTACGGGTTCGGGGAGGGCTTCGGGTACGGCGTAGGGTATGGGTTAGGGTTAGGGTTAGGGTTAGTGTTAGGGTTAGGGCTCGGTTTAGGGTACGGGTTAGGATTAGGGTACGTGTTAGGGTTAGGGTAGGGGTTAGGGTTAGGGTACGCGTTAGGGTTAGGGTAGTTATTAAACCTATCCCACTCTCTAGATACTCCTTAGCACGTAAAGGAATATTATTTGGGGGTCCAGCCATGGAGAAGTGTTTAGACACTAAGATAATATAAGGAACACACACATTATAAAGAAATCACATTAGGATTCTCTTTTTAAGCTGTTCCTTAAAACACTAGTGCTTAGGAAATCTATTGGAGGCAGAAGCAGTCAAGGGTAGCCTAGGGTTAGGGTTAGGCTTAGGGTTAGGCTTAGGGAACGGCTTAGGGTACGGGTTCGGGGAGGGCTTCGGGTACGGCGTAGGGTACGGGTTAGGGTTAGGGTTAGGGTTAGTGTTAGGGTTAGGGCTCGGTTTAGGGTACGGGTTAGGATTAGGGTACGTGTTAGGGTTAGGGTAGGGGTTAGCGTTAGGGTACGCGTTAGGGTTAGGGTAGTTATTAAACCTATCCCACTCTCTAGTTACCCCTTAGCACGTAAAGGAATATTATTTGGGGGTCCAGCCATGGAGAAGAGTTTAGACACTAGGATAAGATCAGGAACACACCCATTATAAAGAAATCACATTAGGATTCTCTTTTTAAGCTGTTCCTTAAAACACTAGTGCTTAGGAAATCTATTGGAGGCAGAAGCAGTCAAGGGTAGCCTAGGGTTAGGGTTAGGCTTAGGGTTAGGCTTAGGGTACGGCTTAGGGTACGGGTTCGGGGAGGGCTTCGGGTACGGCGTAGGGTATGGGTTAGGGTTAGGGTTAGGGTTAGTGTTAGGGTTAGGGCTCGGTTTAGGGTACGGGTTAGGATTAGGGTACGTGTTAGGGTTAGGGTAGGGGTTAGCGTTAGGGTACACGTTAGGGTTAGGGTAGTTATTAAACCTATCCCACTCTCTAGTTACCCCTTAGCACGTAAAGGAATATTATTTGGGCGTCCAGCCATGGAGAAGAGTTTAGACACTAGGATAAGATAAGGAACACACACATTATAAAGAAATCACATTAGGATTCTCTTTTTAAGCTGTTCCTTAAAACACTAGTGCTTAGGAAATCTATTGGAGGCAGAAGCAGTCAAGGGTAGCCTAGGGTTAGGGTTAGGCTTAGGGTTAGGCTTAGGGTACGGCTTAGGGTACGGGTTCGGGGAGGGCTTCGGGTACGGCGTAGGGTATGGGTTAGGGTTAGGGTTAGGGTTAGTGTTAGGGTTAGGGCTCGGTTTAGGTTACGGGTTAGGATTAGGGTACGTGTTAGGGTTAGGGTAGGGGTTAGGGTTAGGGTACGCGTTAGGGTTAGGGTAGTTATTAAACCTATCCCACTCTCTAGATACTCCTTAGCACGTAAAGGAATATTATTTGGGGGTGCAGCCTTGGAGAAGTGTTTAGACACTAAGATAATATAAGGAACACACACATTATAAAGAAATCACATTAGGATTCTCTTTTTGAGCTGTTCCTTAAAACACTAGTGCTTAGGAAATCTATTGGAGGCAGAAGCAGTCAAGGGTACCCTAGGGTTAGGGTTAGGCTTAGGGTTAGGCTTAGGGTACGGCTTAGGTTACGGGTTCAGGGAGGGCTTCGGGTACGGCATAGGGTATGGGTAAGGGTTAGGGTTAGGGTTAGTGTTAGGGTTAGGGCTCGGTTTAGGGTACGGGTTAGGATTAGGGTACGTGTTAGTGTTAGGGTAGGGGTTAGCGTTAGGGTACGCGTTAGGGTTAGGGTAGTTATTAAACCTATCCCACTCTCTAGTTACCCCTTAGCACGTAAAGGAATATTATTTGGGGGTCCAGCCATGGAGAAGAGTTTAGACACTAGGATAAGATATGGAACACACACATTATAAAGAAATCACATTAGGATTCTCTTTTTAAGCTGTTCCTTAAAACACTAGTGCTTAGGAAATCTATTGGAGGCAGAAGCAGTCAAGGGTAGCCTAGGGTTAGGGTTAGGCTTAGGGTTAGGCTTAGGGTACGGCTTAGGGTACGGGTTCGGGGAGGGCTTCGGGTACGTCGTAGGGTATGGGTTAGGGTTAGGGTTAGGGTTAGTGTTAGGGTTAGGGCTCGGTTTAGGGTACGGGTTAGGATTAGGGTACGTGTTAGGGTTAGGGTAGGGGTTAGGGTTAGGGTACGCGTTAGGGTTAGGGTAGTTATTAAACCTATCCCACTCTCTAGATACTCCTTAGCACGTAAAGGAATATTATTTGGGGGTGCAGCCATGGAGAAGTGTTTAGACACTAAGATAATATAAGGAACACACACATTATAAAGAAATCACATTAGGATTCTCTTTTTAAGCTGTTCCTTAAAACACTAGTGCTTAGGAAATCTATTGGAGGCAGAAGCAGTCAAGGGTAGCCTAGGGTTAGGGTTAGGCTTAGGGTTAGGCTTAGGGTACGGCTTAGGGTACGGGTTCAGGGAGGGCTTCGGGTACGGCATAGGGTATGGGTAAGGGTTAGGGTTAGGGTTAGTGTTAGGGTTAGGGCTCGGTTTAGGGTACGGGTTAGGATTAGGGTACGTGTTAGCGTTAGGGTAGGGGTTAGCGTTAGGGTACGCGTTAGGGTTAGGGTAGTTATTAAACCTATCCCACTCTCTAGTTACCCCTTAGCACGTAAAGGAATATTATTTGGGGGTCCAGCCATGGAGAAGAGTTTAGACACTAGGATAAGATAAGGAACACACACATTATAAAGAAATCACATTAGGATTCTCTTTTTAAGCTGTTCCTTAAAACACTAGTGCTTAGGAAATCTATTGGAGGCAGAAGCAGTCAAGGGTAGCCTAGGGTTAGGGTTAGGCTTAGGGTTAGGCTTAGGGTACGGCTTAGGGTACGGGTTCGGGGAGGGCTTCGGGTACGGCGTAGGGTATGGGTTAGGGTTAGGGTTAGGGTTAGTGTTAGGGTTAGGGCTCGGTTTAGGGTACGGGTTAGGATTAGGGTACGTGTTAGGGTTAGGGTAGGGGTTAGCGTTAGGGTACGCGTTAGGGTTAGGGTAGTTATTAAACCTATCCCACTCTCTAGTTACCCCTTAGCACGTAAAGGAATATTATTTGGGGGTCCAGCCATGGAGAAGAGTTTAGACACTAGGATAAGATAAGGAACACACACATTATAAAGAAATCACATTAGGATTCTCTTTTTAAGCTGTTCCTTAAAACACTAGTGCTTAGGAAATCTATTGGAGGCAGAAGCAGTCAAGGGTAGCCTAGGGTTAGGGTTAGGCTTAGGGTTAGGCTTAGGGTACGGCTTAGGGTACGGGTTCGTGGAGGGCTTCAGGTACGGCGTAGGGTATGGGTTAGGGTTAGGGTTAGGGTTAGTGTTAGGGTTAGGGCTCGGTTTAGGGTACGGGTTAGGATTAGGGTACGTGTTAGTGTTAGGGTAGGGGTTAGCGTTAGGGTACGCGTTAGGGTTAGGGTAGTTATTAAACCTATCCCACTCTCTAGTTACCCCTTAGCACGTAAAGGAATATTATTTGGGGGTCCAGCCATGGAGAAGAGTTTAGACACTAGGATAAGATGAGGAACTCACACATTATAAAGAAATCACATTAGGATTCTCTTTTTAAGCTGTTCCTTAAAACACTAGTGCTTAGGAAATCTATTGGAGGCAGAAGCAGTCAAGGGTAGCCTAGGGTTAGGGTTAGGCTTAGGGTTAGGCTTAGGGTACGACTTAGGGTACGGGTTCGGGGAGGGCTTCGGGTACGGCGTAGGGTATGGGTTAGGGTTAGGGTTAGGGTTAGTGTTAGGGTTAGGGCTCGGTTTAGGGTACGGGTTAGGATTAGGGTACGTGTTAGTGTTAGGGTAGGGGTTAGCGTTAGGGTACGCGTTAGGGTTAGGGTAGTTATTAAACCTATCCCACTCTCTAGTTACCCCTTAGCACGTAAAGGAATATTATTTGGGGGTCCAGCCATGGAGAAGAGTTTAGACACTAGGATAAGATGAGGAACACACACAATATAAAGAAATCACATTAGGATTCTCTTTTTAAGCTGTTCCTTAAAACACTAGTGCTTAGGAAATCTATTGGAGGCAGAAGCAGTCAAGGGTAGCCTAGGGTTAGGGTTAGGCTTAGGGTTAGGCTTAGGGTACGGCTTAGGGTACGGGTTCGGGGAGGGCTTCGGGTACGGCGTAGGGTATGGGTTAGTGTTAGGGTTAGGGTTAGTGTTAGGGTTAGGGCTCGGTTTAGGGTACGGGTTAGGATTAGGGTACGTGTTAGGGTTAGGTTAGGGGTTAGGGTTATGGTACGCGTTAGGGTTAGGGTAGTGATTAAACCTATCCCACTCTCTAGATAGCCCTTAGCACATAAAGGAATATTATTTGGGGGTCCAGCCATGGAGAAGAGTTTAGACACTAGGATTAGATAA